>NC_065598.1:48985257-49306149 GCF_024542745.1 Macaca thibetana thibetana | reverse complement strand
AAAACAATTGAACTCAAGGACATAGAGAATAGGAAGATGGTTACCAGAGGCTGGGAAGGGTAGTGGGGGGTTGAGGGAAAAATGAGGATGGTTAATGGGTACCAAAAAAACTAGTTAGAAAGAGTAAGACCTAGTATTTGATAGCACAACAGGGTGACTATAGTCAAAATAATTTAATTGTATATTTTAAAACATCTAAAAGAGTATAACTGGATTGTTTGCAACACAAAGGACAAATGCTTGAGAGAATGGAGAGCCAATTTTCTACACATTGCATGCCTATGTGTAAAATATCTCTTGTACCCCATAAATATATACACCTATTATATACCCACAAGAATTAAAAAGTAAAAAACACACAGAACAGAAATTTTAAAAACTCATCTATAATTCTACATGTAATTCTGTTCATATTTTAGAATGAAATCCTTATGAGTACATCCTTGTGCATCTGTATTTTCTTTGAAGTGAAACTCCTAAGTTAAAGGGCTATAGTTTCCATAATAACTATTTGTACTTAGTTAACTGTCTGTGTCCTTAGCCTATTTTTCTGTTCTTTATCTTCTTTTTTAATGAGGATGTATTATATATTAACTATCTTTTCAAATATGTCCCTTTTTTATTCATCTAGAATTTATTTTGGTATAAAGTATGAAATGCAATCTTAAAATATTGCATTTATTATTTTTCTTCGAAACAGTGAAACTGTTTTCCCCTCAGCATTTATTAAATAATGAAAACTCCTACTTTAAAAACATTACATTGTTTAATCCTCATAACTCTATGAGGTAGGTACTCTTAGTAGCTCAACTTTACAGATAAGAAAATGGAGGCGTAGAGAGGGTGAATAGTTTGGTAAGGAGTGGAGCCAGACTTTGTTTTAGAAGCTGTCAATAAAACATGTTCATATTAAATCAATGTTGAGAAGATCACTTTATTCTATCCTTCAATCAACTGATTTCCATAAATGAGCTGAGCATTCTGTCTCCAGAGTCCCTACTTCCCTAAGGACAGCAATGCCAGCAGGCTGATACCGCATGGCTCCTCTTCTCTGAGAAGACATTTAAAATGTCAAATATATAATTTATCCAAAAAAATGTGAGAAGGAGGAAACTGAATTTTCTATCTTTCTCTGTATTTTACTTTTCCAACTAAAAACTTGTAAATCATATGAAGGAAAAACAAAGCAGAAAAAAAGTAAAACCTTGTCAATGATGATATTCAATGCTGCATTATTAAAAACAAAATCAAACAATTGCATCCGTGGAAACAGAAGGGGTACAGTTCAAATCTTTTAGAGTCTGCCAAGAAGGCCTCTCTGACTCCTTCCATACTGTCCTCATTCTATTATCATTTCTTCCTAGGGATTTATTTATTTATTTATTTATTTATTTATTTTTATTTTTTATTTTTTATTTTTTTTGAGACGGAGTCTCGCTCTGTCGCCCAGGCTGGAGTGCAGTGGCCGGATCTCAGCTCACTGCAAGCTCCGCCTCCCGGGTTTACGCCATTCTCCTGCCTCAGCCTCCCGAGTAGCTGGGACTACAGGCGCCCGCCGCCTCGCCCGGCTAGTTTTTTGTATTTTTTAGTAGAGACGGGGTTTCACCGTGTTCGCCAGGATGGTCTCGATCTCCTGACCTTGTGATCCGCCCGTCTCGGCCTCCCAAAGTGCTGGGATTACAGGCTTGAGCCACCGCGCCCGGCTGGGATTTATTTTTGTATTATCTCAAACTTTTCTCAGCACTACTGCCCTGATCTAAAATTTTCAGTGATTCCTTTTGGCAATGAGATAATGTCCAAACATCTTTAATTGTCCTTCAAGGCCATTCACGATGTAGCCCCAACCTGCCTTTCAATCAGATTCTGCATCCTTCTTCAGGAGCAGGACCTATGCCGTATGTTACTTTTTCTAAGAGGTGTCTTTTTGTATTCTTCTGTGTTTAATACAAAAGAGAGACCAAGAGAATTTTAGAACTCGGACCTTAAGGCTTATCTAGCCAAACCTGGACATTTTAAGGAAGAAACTGGCGCCAGACAGTGTAACTTGCTCCAGATCATATAACAAGATAGAGGTCACAATGCAGACCCCTACTTTTACATAATAACTATTTGTATTGGCTGGATGTCCTGGAAGATTAATTTTTTTAAGACTAAACAATAACTATTTGTACTTGGTGAACTGTCTGTGTCCTTAGTCCATTTTTCTATTTTTTATCTTCTCTTTTAATGAAGATGTATTATATATTATCTTTGAAGAGCTTTGGTTTTTCTTCTCTTGGATCAGCCACCTCCTGAGCATTAAACTGTGTTTGGCAAACACTTGTTGGATGTGTTGTATAATTTGAGTGTATTTAATGCATTCTGTTGACTTGGCAGGAGTTGCATTTTTGTTGTGAATGAGTGAAATGAGCCACATGCACATCGGTTGAGCAATTCCACAATTCCAAGGCAGTAAAAACACGACAGAAGACTTGCTGGAGAAATCTGTGTATCATGGAGTCAGCTGTCCATTAACCATTAGAAGCCATGGGGAGGAAGGGACTCAGCAGGAGGGCTGGTGCATTTCAGCCCCACAGAGCTTGTGCCCTCAGTCCCCATTACGAATGAGCTAAAGCCTTGTATGGTAAGGTCTGTCAGCAAAGGTTTCGCATTTTCACTGCCTGGTCCTGGTTATTATTAGACCACATTAGAATTCCCAATCATTAGAATTTGAGGAGACTTGAGAGATTCTTCTTTTTTAGGTGAGGAAACGAAGGCCCAACAATATAGGAACTGGTATATGGGATTCCTTCATGGAAAAAAAAATCACCAAGAAACCCCATGAATTACCTCAGCAGTGTTTTTTGTTTGTTTCATTTTGTTTTGTTTTTGTTTTAGAGACAAGGTCTCGGTCTGTCACCCAGGATGGGGTATAGTGGTAAGATCATAGCTCACTGCAGTCTCAAACTCCCAGGCTCAAGCAATCCTCCCACCTCAGCCTCCCAAGTAGCTGGGACCACAGGCACATGCCACCAAACCTGGCTAATTTTTAAGCTTTTTTTTTTTTTTTTAGAGATAGGGTCTCGCCACGTTGGCCAGGCTGATCTCAAACTCCTGAGCTCAAGCAATCCTCCTGCCTTGGCCTCCCAACTTACTGGGATTACAGGCATGAACTACCATGACCGGCCTCAGTAGTGGTTTTTAAACTGTGTCCTACAGGAGTGTCCTGGGCCCCCTTCAGGTCTATTGCCCACAGCTAGAGAGATTCTATGTGGCTAGGGCTGTATCTCCCCACCCTCCCATTTCCATATCAACCAGAGCAGCAGCTGGAGGTTCACAACTAGATTTCATAAGGCTTTTGCATTATGAAATCAAGACTCTGCATATAAAAACCATTATCTTGGTTTAGGGCAAGGAACTCAGGTACTAGAAGATTAAGGGGAAACTCCACATCTCTCTCCCAGTCTCCTGTGGTCTATTATGTTGGGGGACCCCATATACACACACACAAATTTACAGCCCACTCATCTTACAGACATGGAATACCTTGGTTGGGGTGGGAATGGAGAGGAATTATATCTTGTTGTTTTTAGTCTCCATGTCAATACTTCAACTTCCAGATGGGTTTGTTCATTTCTAAAGCAGTCATCTTATGATCTCAATGGTGTTGCCAGTACTAAAGGCATTTCTGGAACACCTCTTTTTGAAACTGCCTTCAAATTGCAAAGCATAATTTTTCCAAGTATTTACAACTGCAGCAAAGGTATGTCTTTTGAGTGTGAATTTTCATTTCAGGAACCATTCAGTTTTGTTTGGAGCCATACATGGTGAATAAGGTAGGGAACCCAAAGGTCAGATACAATATGGCCCCTAAACAGGCTGTCATTGAAAGCAATGGCTGACTTCTTTGTGTATTTCTGAAAAAAAACCCTAAAAAGGAACACTAGGAAGGCTTTATGATCTGGCTACAGCTTCTGAAAATAAAGGGAGCCTCTTCATCAGACCAGCTTTAAAGATTAGCACTTGATACACATGAAAAACATCTTGGCATAAGGGAAAGAGCAACTCATTTGAAGCTCAAGAAACCTGAGTTGGAATCCCATCTCCATCACTTTTCATCTGCAGGAGATTAGCTTAACATGTCTGAAAACTTGGTGTCCTCACCTGTAAATTGTTTTCAGTAATTCTCACCTTGCAGGATTGCTAGGAAAAATGGACATACTGTGTGTAAAGCATCCAGCTCGGTTATTGGTCATAGCATACATTCAATAAATGGTAAATATTATCATTACTGTTATGGTTAAGTCTCTCTAAAACTACCTGTAGCTTGCAGTTATAGATTTTTTGTTTGTGTGTGTGTGTGTGTGTGTGTGTGTGTGTGTGTGTGTGTTTTTTACAGTAACTAACCTTAGAGACAACAGTTACGTTTTTATTAGGCTCATGCCTCCATGAAAGCAGAGGCTTTTGGCAAATATGTGAGATGTAAAAAAGCAAAGTGGATTTCTTGACAATTCCCTTCTCCCCTCCCTTTTTTATCTGCTTCTCCTTCTCCATAACTTTGCATACCATTTAGTTTCTTAATGATTAGCATGTGCTCCATTTAGAATGAGCTTCTTTGTTTTTCAGGTGAGACTACAGCCAGAACTTACCTGCTTTACCCAAGACCACACACCCAAGTTTGATGATCCTAAATGCATCATCAATGTTGTCTAATTCCAAATAAGGGATCTTGCCATTTTACCACCCACTGCCTTTTCTACCAAGGTATTTCAGGGAACTAACATTCACTGAGTGTCTACTTTGTACACTTAACCAAAGCCGTTCCATTCTCACACCCACAACCCTAAAAATGTAGGTATGATCACTATTCTCACTCTACAAAGGAAAAGGCTGACATTGAGAAAAAGCCAGCAATTTGCCCAAGGACACACAGTGGCCATGTTAGATGATATATTTGTCCAAACAGAAAAGGCTTCAGAGTCACAGGAATCAAAATATGAAGGTGGGATAACATCTATTCCCCCATCCCCACCAATGACTGCCCAGCTTGGGTTCCTGCCAAGAACGCCCCCCCTTTCAGTCTTTTCCAGAACCAGATCTCAAGTCATAACTGGAGGGGAAAGAGCCACTGAATAATATGGGGACCCCTATGTTAGTCAGCTAAGTCTAAAGCCTGAACTCTTTTAGAGAGGGTTTTTTCCCCTAAGTTACTCTGTGACATCAGGACCAGATACTCCATCCCCAGCATCCAGATGCCTGATGTCAGAGGCACCAACATTTTGAAGAAGCACAAAATGATCAAGGATTAGGTGCACCACTCTGATTGTTTGGCCTTTGGCCTGCTCTTCATTAAAACAAGAGTTTGGACTAGAATTTCCTCCAGCTCTAACATAGAAAAAATAATGCCGCAATATGTAGGATGTCAGGAGATAGGGACTCTGAAATCAGACAGGTCTATTTAGGAAACTTTACTTTGCTATCTTCTGGCCTTATGATTTAAGCGGAGGGACTTATTTTACAAGCCTCAGTTTCCTCCTCTGTATAAGAGAGATTACGTGAACCAATAGGCACATAGCAATGGCTAGCACATAAAAAGCACTTTAAAAATGTTAACCAATGTACTTTTCCATTAAAATTTAAGGAACACTCAAGGATACATTTACTCCAAAAAGTCTCTCCTGCTGCCTCAATATAGCAGAATTTTCCTTTCCTATCTGATTTCTAGTTTCACTAGTGGACCACAGTGCTTTGGTGCTGCCCCTGAGAGGCACAGAATAAATGTCACACTTGCCTGGCAATGACTCTCCCACTTGAAACAGCTGATCCCACTGCACATCTCAGTTAGATTAAGTTTCTGTAAACACTACTCCCCTCACCTGGGCATGGTGGCTCATGCCTGTAATCCCAACATTTTGGGAAGCCAAGGTAGGGGAGTCACTTGAGCCCAGGAGTTCAAGGACAGCCTAAGCAACACAGTGAGACCCTGTCACTACAAAAAAAATAGGAAAAATTAGCTGGGCATGGTGGCATGCACCTACAGTCCCAGCTACTTGGGAGACTGAGCCCTGGGTAGGTCAAGATTGCAGTGAGCTGTGATCGCACCACTACACTCCAGCAAGGCGACAGAGTGATAGCCTGTCTCAAAAACAAACAAGAAAAAAAAAACCACAGTGGTCCCCTCATGGCACTCTTGCTTCAAATCTTTCAACCTTTTCTGTTTGGTTTTTGGAGGCTTCCACTGTCTGGCTTTTTCCTCTCTCTAATCCTGTCAATTGTGAAAGATCCAGCTCAATTTCTACCCCTCTTTAAGGCCTTTCCAAACTTTTGTTGGACTTCTCTATGAATTCATATGATACTTAGCATCAATGCCATAACTGCTGCCTTGCTCTTGCTCACCTTAAACAGAATAGTAAACACCCCCATGCTAGATCTTGAAGATTTTTACAGATAGGCACAATGTCCTATAAACCTATATACCCGTCCACCAGCCAGTACAGAACTGAGCACACAGAAAACGAGCAATATCGATTTCATTGGTTGAGTAATTTGTTGTTTTTCCCTCTCTGGCCTCAGTGATTTCATACATAAAATGACACAACTGTGAACAACATCTTCCTCCAAACTTGATGTTCAATGGAGCTATGATTAAAAGCCCCAAACTTTTATCAGAAAAATGATAATAAATCTTAGCCATTGGTGTAAATTGAAAGGATCACGTACTGAGCTACAACATTGTTGATTTCATAATATTTCCCATCCCTCTGGAAACTCCAGAAAACTAAGTTACTATTCCCCCTTCCACCAAAAGTAAGAAAAATCAGGACCACTGAGATGAAACATCACACCACCCAGTTGAGAAAGTGACCTCAGGAAGTTTCTCCAGAATTCAGTACAAACATTTCAGATTTAATACTTCGCTAATGGGACATTATTGCTTTTCACACAATGAGCGATGTAATGATGAATTACAGCTGCAGGACTGACTGCCCTCTGCTCAAACCCTTTCAGAAGGAGTACTGTGGGGCCTCCTTCTGGTCACAATGTAGGATATTGGAATTCATTCCTAGAGTTTGAGGACACCTGTTGAGACAGAAGGAGAGAGAGAGGAGGAGAGAGACAGACAGAGAGAGAGAGGAGGAGAGAGACAGACAGAGAGAGAGAGGAGGAGAGAGACAGAAAGAGAGAGAGGGAGAGAGAGAGAGAAGGAAAGAGAGAGAAACAGAGAAGGAGAAAGAGAGAAACAGAGAGAAGGAGAGAGAGAAACAGAGAAAGAAAGAAAGGAAAGAAAGAAAGAAAGAAAAAAGAAAGAAGAAAAAGAAAGCAAGCAAGAAAGAAAGGAGCAGAAAGAAAAGAAATGGAAAGAAAGAAGAGAAAGAGGAATGGAGGCATTCCTCTTTGCATTGCCCCAAGCGCTTATCATTGGTTTGGACACAGAGCAAGCATAAGTGTTTATTAAGGCTTGGCCACTGAGGGCAGAGAGAAGTGAACTGAAGATGGAGACAGAGGGCAGGATGCAGGAGGATGCAGCAGGACAGAGAAAATTAACTTATCCCTTTCTTAAATTTAGCCCCAAGACGGCTCCACTAACTTAAACCTACTTCAGTCTTATCATGAGAAATTTCTATTTCATTCTAATCATGACAGACCATTATACAAGCTCAAATTGAGGGACTGCCTACAAAACACCTGACCACTAAAATGTCAAGGTCATGGAAAACAAGACCGAGGAGCTATCACAAACTGGAGACATGACATGACTAAAACGACAAATACCATGTGGAATCCTGAATGGATCCTGGAAAAACTGATGAAATCTGAATAACTTTTATGGTTTGGTTAATAACATTGTATCAAGATTAATGCCTTATTTTTGATAAATATTTTCTGGTTATATAAGATAAGGTTTTTTTCTAGACCTTCTCTTCCCTGCCAGCTTCTACATTCCTCTGAGAGCTCAACAGTGACTCTTAGAGGCCTGTAGCCGCAATAACAGCAAATCAGTTCAGCAATCTGAAAGAATGAGCCGTTTGGACCTGCATTTTCCAAATTATTGAAACAAACTCTTTTGGCAGGCACTATTTTTAGAAAAGTAGTATCCATTTCTCTGCCATCTTTATAGAGCATGGAAATCGCCACTTAATTATTCATTGTCCATATCTATTAGTATAAACATCTGCTTTTGGGCCAGGTGCAATGTCTCACACCTGTAATCCCAGCACTTTGGGAGTCTGAGGTGGAGGATCACTTAAGACCAGGAGTTCAACACCAGCCTGAGCAACATAGCAAGACGTCATCTCTACAAAAAAAAATTAATTTAAAAAATTATCCAGGCATGGTGGCACATGTCTGTAGTCCCAGCTACTTGGGAAGCTGTGGCTGCAGTGAGCTATGATCACAGCACTGTACTCCAGCCTGAGTGACATAGTGAAACCCTGTCTCTAAAACAATTACTAAATAAAAAGTAAAACATCTGCGTTTGTACAATATATAAATAAAAGAGATCTTGGACTGGTCTGTGGAGACAGCTAATTGTACTGCTGGGTATTTTGGTCCTGTTCTGTGGGCCTTCACTGTCTCCTCTCCCCGTTAGGCTACTCTAGGTCCTTCAGAGGGAGAAGGGAGCACATCAACCAGGTGACTTTGAGGAGGAATAGCAGCTGGGGACAGTCTGGTCCTCAAAGCATCCTCACAAATCACCAGAGCACACATAAGTCCTTTACATCAGGGGTCCCCAATTCCCGGGGCCCCAGACCAGTAGTTCTTGGCCTGTTAGGGACCAGGCTGCACAGCAGGAGGTGAGCAGCGGACAAGCAAGCATTACCGCCTGAGCTCCGCCTCCTGTCAGATCAGTGGAGGCATTCGATTTTCATAGGAGCACGAACGCTATTGTGAACTGTGCATGTGAGGGATCTAGGTTGCCTGCTCCTTATGAGAATCTAACTAATGCCTGATGAGCTGAGGTGGAACAGTTTCATCCCCAAACCATCCTTCATCCCCAAACCATCCTCCATCCTTGCCCCATACATGGAAAAACTGTCTTCCACAAAACCCGTCCCTGGTGTAAAAAAGGTTGGGGACCCACTGCTGTACATCACTCTCTGGGTTTTCTAAGATGATGTCATCATCATCATCATCATCATCATCATTGTCATCAGTGTTCTTGGTAGTGACTAGGGTCCACCCTGCAGCGGGCACATTTTTGCCCAAGAAAGCCAGTGACAAAGCAGCACTGAGGGCCGAAAGTCTATGAAACGACAAGCACCAGCTGTCATCTGTGAGGCATCCTGATATGTTTGTGTGTCACTGAAATTCAGGGGTCACTGGAGCCAAGGCTTCAGTGGGTAAAATGACCGGAGCGCAATGATCCCAGTACGTTCTCTCATTGATACCCATGGATACCACATGCATTCCTGCGCTATGCCACACTCCTCCCTCAGACTTGGTAAATTTATTTGTCTCTAAAAAGAAGGGCTGAATACTCAGTCTTGAGGATCACTTCCAGATCTAACGTTCTAGGACTCAACTCATTGAAATATTTATTTTCTGTTACATAAAATCCTCCAATGCCATCAAAGAATACTCATCACCACCACATGGTGCAAATATCAGCTTTATCAATCAGGCATAATCCTTTCTTTGCAAAACAGTTCATTCCCCCAGATCTCACAGGCCACACCTTGAAGAGCTTAACACTGGAAGAAAGTATCAACTTAAGTCAACAGCATAAATGGCTCTCTGTGCAACAAACCGTTGGGCAACCCCAAAACCTCCTCTTGTGGAAGCAAATATGAGCTGTCATCCTCGGGTGCCCATCCAGAGAAGGGCAGCTGATGCTATTCAATGGGCCCCAGATGGAAATGTGCCTGAGCTGCAGACTTTGGGGGAATACTTGAATAAGGTCAGTGAATTTTTGTCCTTCCCCTCATAGAAAGCTTGACTTGCTTTGTCATGTTTCCATATGTAAGCAAAGCCAGATGAAGAAATACAGACGCTCCACGATACAAGCTCTGTAACCTACACATCCAAATTGAGTAAAACCAAAGACTGCAGCTGGGGCCTCCAGGAAGCTGCAGGAAGAAGTAAGCAAGCAGGACCTCAGCAGGCAAATTTGCCGGGGTCAGGAGCACAGGCTTGAGATGGGGCATCCCCAGCCCCCACCCCACTAAGATACACCAAGTCCAGGAGATCTTAGGGCTGTGTTTCTCAGCACCACGTGGTTGACTCAACTCCTTTGCCCTGGCTGCAATGCCACCACATTAGTAGCCCACATCCATGTGACACTGAGGCAGAGAAATGGAATGTAAAGGGTGTGGGATTTGGATACAGACAGACCTGGATGTGCATTTTAACTCTGCCATGTATGCGCTGCTGCTCTTTATGCAAGTTACTGAACAGCTCTGTGCCTCGGTCTCCTCATTAAAATGAAGATGATAGTTCTACTCTGCCACAGGGTTATTGGGAGGATTAAAGATAAGGCACACAAAGCTCTCAATAACAGTGCGTAGGCCATAGTAGTCATAGCAACCAATAAATGGTAGCTGTTTTTCTCTGTTCTGTGTGAAAAAAGCTGGACACAAAAGGTCACATATTGTATGATTTCATTTATATGAAATGTCCAGAACAGATAAATCCATAGAGACAGAAAGTAGATTAGTGGTTGCCAAGGCCTGCGGAGAGGAAGGAGTGGAGGGTGACTGCTAATGGATACAGGGTTTCTTTTAGGGGTGATGAAAATGTTCTAAAATTAGACAGTGGTGATGGCTGTGCAACATAGTGGACATACAAAAATCACTGAATTGTACAAAGTATACAGTTGTAAATTTTATGGCGATGTGTATTATTTCTTAATCAAATAATAATTGAAATGATTAACAAGATAAGATATATGGTATGTGAATTATGTCTTAACTAGAATTTTTTTAAAATACATGACCTACACCTCAATTTGTGAATATGAATAGAAATAAATATTTCTAAAATGTGGATAACAGTAGTACCTGACTCACAGACTTTTTGTGAAAATTTAATCAGTTGATTTTTAAAAAATATTTAGACTAATGCTGACACACTATAAAAGCTCAGTAAATGTCAGCTATAATTATTACTGTTATTGCCATTGTCATGATCATCATCATTTTCATCACAGGGAGCATAGTTTAATAGTCAAGATCAATGGAGTTTCAGTTAAACAGACCTGGTTTAAAATCTGACTTCATACCTGGCAGTATATATTATAATAGTTAATGATGTAGCTACTGGATTCAGACTATCTTCATCAAAATCCTCACTCCACCATTTACCATTTGATTTTAGGCAAGTCTTCATCTTCAACCCCTCTGTGCCTCAGTTTCTTCATTTGTAAAATGGGGGTGATAATAGTTCATACTTAATGTCATGCCACGAAAATCAAATGATGTATCCATTAGGATGCTGATATGATTTGGCTCTGTGTCCCCACCCAAATCTCATATTGAATTGTAATTCTCAATATTAGGGGAGAGACCTGGTGGGAGGTGATTAGATAATGGGGGTGGATTTCCCCCTTGCTGTTCTCTTGATAGTAAGTTCTCATGAGATCTGATGGTTTAAAAGCGTGTAGTCCTTCCCCCTTCACTCTCTTCTCTTCCTGCTCTGCCATGTGAAGAAGGTGCTTGCTTCTCCTTCACCTTCTGCCATGATTGTAAGCTTCCTGAGGCCTTCCCAGCCATGCTTCCTGTCCAACCTGTGGAACTGTGAGTTCATTAAACCTCTTTTCTTCATAAATTACCCAGTCTCAGGTAGTTCTTTATAGAAGTGTGAGAACAGACTAACACAGATGCTTTTGGCTTCAGGTTTCAGAAACCTGGCTCATTTTGTCTGAAACCAAATAGGAAGAAAAAGAAGGCATAAAAAAGAGAAAATAATTAATTGAGAAAACACAATACAATCAAGAAGGGAAGCAGAAAGAAAAAGAAAGGAGAGAGAAAGACAGAGAGGGGTTTAGAGAGGTTTATTTTCAGTAGCCATTAGTTTTGGGATGCTTCCCAGAGACTTCTCTGCCCAAATTTTCTTCCTGGGTTTTCAAGATTATTCTTCTTATGTTTTTAGTGTAAACTGCTTCAAACTCTTTAGGTAATAGGCAGGCACTAAATAAAACAATACTACATTGACTTATAGGCTTGTCATTATCTCTGCTCTCTAGGAGTATAAATCTCATGGAGAAGACTGTGCAAAATTATTATTATTATTATTATTATTATTATTATTATTTGTTTGAGACAGAGTTTCGCTTTTGTTGCCCAGGCTGGAGTGCAATAGCGTGATCTCGGCTCACTGCAACCTCCACTTCCTGGGTTCAAGTGATTCTCCTGCTTCAGCCTACCAAGTAGCTAGAACTATAGGCATGCGCCACCATACCCGGCTAATTTGTATTTTTAGTAGAGAAGGGGTTTCGCCATTTTGCATAGGCTGGTCTCAAACTCCTGCTTCAGCCTCCCAAGTAGCTGGGATTACAGGCGCCCACCACCACACCCAGCTAATTTTTTTTGTATTTTTAGTAGAGACAAGGTTTCATTATGTTGGCCAGGCTGGTCTCAAACTCCTGACCTCAGGTGAGCCACCCGCCTCAGCCTCCCAAAGTGTTGGGATTACAGGCATGAGCCACCGCAGCTGGCACAAAATATTTTAACAATGTAACATTTCTGCCCAGTCAATGGGATCATTTGGAAAGGCATTTTGCTTCTTTTTTTTTTTGTAAGCAACAGCGTCTTGCTCTGTCACCCAAGCTAGAGCACAGTGGTACGATCATAGCTCACTGCAGCCTCAACCTCTTGGGCTCAAGGAATTCTCCCACCTTGGCCTCCCAAGTAACTGGGAGTACAGGCACATGCCACCAAGCCCAGCTAATTTTTCTATTTTTTTTAGAGATGGGATCTCACTATGCTGTCCAGGCTGGTCTCAAATGCTTGGCCTCAAGTCATCCTCCCATCTTGGCCTCCCAGAGTGCTGGGATTACAGGTGTGAGCCACCTCATCCAGCATAGAATGGATTTTTGAATAGGCCAATATGTGTGGACATATGCCCTAAAAGGGTTGGTTTCATTGAAGTAACACAGCAGGAAGCCAGAAACCAAAGCCTTGAATCAGAGATGAGATTCCATCTCTGGGCCTTTCGTAACCATGCATGGCTTCAAATTCCCCATCCTCTAAGTATGAAATAACATCTTATCACCCTACTTATGATTATAGAATGAAAGATTGGATAGGTCTTTAGGAAAGATGAACTTATTTTCCAGATATGCAGACAGGGACCCTGAAACTCAGTGACGGCAGCAGACCAGCTGGGTTCCTACAGGGTTGAACCTACTTTCTAGCCTTGTGTTCTACTGTGATATAATACAGACTGATGAATTTGTTTCTCTTTGTCTCTTTCTGACCATCACAGCAACTGATATCTACACAAGAGAAGAATATACATGCTGAAAGAACAGGATCACCTGGAGATATGTACCAATTCTGTGTCCCAGTGAGAAATTTACAAATATCTGTATAGTTCTTAATGTAGAGATTGGTCCTTATCTAACAACAGAAGTTCAAGTTTCTAACTGCTTTCCTTTTGGCCTGATTTGATAAGGATCAGATTAGCAAATCAGAGTAAAGGTGAGATGGGGATGTAAATAATTCATTGGCCTCTGACATTTCTAAGCAAGAAAGCCAAGGACTTCTACCAAGCCTGGAGACTGTTTCTCTTAAGATGCCAGGAGGAAGTGCTAGTCCAGGCTCCAAGAAACACTGACCCATGTGCCATTTTGAAAACCCCATCAGATCTACACGATCACAGTAAGAGAAGAACGTTTATTTCTATGCCCTATTGGCCACTGCCTGGTTTCCATTCAACCTAGAAAGAGGGTAAAATATATATATATAGGCTATGCTGTGATCTCACTGCATTGAGTATGATAGCTTTCACAGGAGTCTTAACCTCATTAAGATGGGTCGGGTAAGGATTTGAATTAGGCCATCTTTCCTCTCTATCACACATTCATTTCAACACTGTAATGAGTATTTCATAAAGGTTTTATAATTCTCAGTGGTATGGTGAATAGCCTTTCGCCTTTAAATCAAATGACAGAAAAAAAATGTTTCTTCAGGCGGAAAAAATGAAGATTCTATTTCTGTTCCTAGATTTAGTTATTAGTCACCTGGTTTCACATTAAACTTTGATGATAAATTATTCAATAGCCATGATATCAGAAGTTCTGCTGGCCAGAACAAATTGCCAGTAACTACCCGCATGACTAAGAGAAAGCACTGCCTCTAATTTCCCCTTTCTTTTGCCCAGGAGATTGTGGTTGCAATCTCCCAGTCCTTCTGGCTCCAATACCTGCCTGCCTGCCTTTTTTTCTTCCTTCCTTCCTAACCAAATTCTATCTTCCCTAATAAGAATACACTAGTATTCCATTAGGAGAGCCAGACAGAGAGAGAGACAGATAGAAAGAGAAAGAGAGAGAGAAAGGTTACCAGATTCAAGTTTTTATCAGATGGTATCTCCCAAGCAACCTAAAGTGTTTAGTCTGTCAGTCCCTTCCTCACATCTCCAAAGGGCCAGGAGGGAAGGAAGCCCTTCGTAGAGCATATTGTGGAACTGGGCCAGCCCAATGCACTTTTAATTCCTCAGGAATAGCATCACTGTCCCCGTTGTTTCCCTGGGAGGTCATTCTACTGCCTATAGCTTCCACTCTACTATGGAAATAATTGTTTCTCCACCAAATTCATAAGTTGAAACCCTAATCCCCAATGTGACTGTATTTGGAGACAGGGTTTACAAGGAGGTAACTAAGGTTAAATGAAGTCATACAGTTATTTCACCTTAATTAAATCAGGGTGGGTCCTTAAAAGAAGAGATAACAGAGCTCTTCTTCTTGCTCTTCTTCTCTTTTTCTTTTTCCTTTATTTTTCTTTCTTTTCTATTTTTTTGTTTCTTTTTCTTCTCTGCTCACAAAGAGGAGACTATGTGAGAACACAGCAAGAAAGCAGCCATCTGTGAGCCAAGAATGGAGCCCTCACCAGAAACCAAATCAGCCAGCACCTTGATCTTGGACTTCCAGCCTCCAGAACATGAGAGAATAAATGTCTATTGTTTAAGCCACCTAGTCTGTGATATTTTGTTATGGAAGCCTGAGCAAACTAAGACACACTTCAGTTCCTTTCTGCCCATTTCCTTCTTTGTAGTGCCTTCTTAGTACCTGCAAATTACTCTTTGGAGACTTACAGTCTTGAAGCAGAGGCACATTCCCACTTCTCCTAAACAGCAGCTTCCCTGAGCTGCACATATTAAATTATTTTAAGCTCACCTCATTTTTTCAGATTTTTAAGGCTCTTCTCCATACTTTGCTCAATTTCAACTGGTACATTACTTAGTATGGATGACAAATTTCAACCCCATAAGCCATCTTGCATCAACAACTACAAGACACAAAAACTCAAACACTCACTGTATCCTCCAGTATGAGTGCATGTGCGCATATGTGCACACACGCTGGTTTGTTATATATGTTTTTTGAGTGCCTTAGTCTGTTTTCTGCTGCTATAACAGAATACTACAGAATAGGTAATTTATAAAAAATAAAAGTTTATTTTGCTTATGGTTCCAAAGGCTGGGAAGTCCAAGAGCCTGGTGCTAGCATCTGGTGAAGGCCTTCATGCTTTGTTATCCCACAGCAGAAGGCAGAGGTGAAAACCAGTGCTCAAGGCAGAGAGAGGCACCAGGGGCTGAACTCACTTTATAACAACCCACTGTCATGATAACTAACCTGCTTCCATGATAATGACATTAATCTAGTCATGAGGGCAGAGCCAATCACCTCTTATCAAGTCCCAACTCCCAACACTCCTGCATTGGGAATTAAGTTTCCAACACATGAATTTTGAGGGGGACACATTCAAACCATAACAAGGGGTAAAGGTAAAACATTATGGCCATTTAGGTTTCCTTGATTCTACCCAAGTAGAAATACAAAGAGAAGCCTGAGTTCCACTTCCCCTATCTCATCCAAATATTTCTCTTCAATGAGATGTTGGAAACCCATCCAGGGATTGGTTAAAGATGGCAAAATACATAAGAAATCAACTTCCTGCGTATTTCCAATGGCGAATTTGTTCCATTAAAAGGCATTAAATGGGAGCATGTACAGGATGAGTATTTCTCAGAGTCCTGTGTGAGAAAGCAAGCTGGGGATTCTGCTCATGTTTCCTGCATTTGGACAGAGTCCACTCTGGTAAGCTCCTCTGCAAGAGATGAACAGAATCCAGTGTTATCTAAATGTCAGAGGGGATCATTCTAGAGAGTAGCCCCTTAAACTCTGTAAGGAGAGGAGGTTAAATTCACTGTCAAAACTTCCAGACATTCCACTCCCT
Source organism: Macaca thibetana thibetana (assembly GCF_024542745.1). Taxonomy (NCBI): domain Eukaryota; kingdom Metazoa; phylum Chordata; class Mammalia; order Primates; family Cercopithecidae; genus Macaca; species Macaca thibetana. Next base: position 49,289,776 of record NC_065598.1, on the reverse strand, counting down.
CTTCCTCAAAGGAAACCTCAGAGCTGAGGTACCAAAGTGACGTCAAACAAACAGAAAGTCATAAATGTTACCTGCCTCTGTAGCACTGCAGTTGGTGCATAGACAATGAGCCACAATAACACTGACAGCAGCCCAGCTCTCTCCTTGTTCATTTTGGCTGCAGGCCCTCATAGGCATAAATCGCTGTTACGTAGGTCCACTGTGCATTTTAGCAATTTTAGGTGTTAGATATTTCAAATGATTTTATTCCAGTGACAAGGGGTGGGGTAAGCAACTGTCTGTGGAACGGAGGTTGTGAAGAAGCGGCCACTTCAGGTTCCCCCTGGTGCACACACACCCAGAGCCCTGTAGGCGGAGACACAGAGCTGTCCATCTGAGCAAGCGGGACTTTGTTCTTATTTGTCTTCCCCACAAAATATGTACACTTAACATTGCAACTTTTCCTTTCCATTTGCATCTGTGAATCCTAGGGAGAAATCATAAATATCTGCATGTATCTATCTACCTATACATTTAAATACATGAAAGTTGGCAGTGGCTTTCTTTTTTCCATTTCAATTGATAGGCACAATGCATAAAAAGGAAATCAGTGTTGATCTTATTTTATCAAAGCAATTTCAAGAAATCTTTTAGTCAAAGATGAAAATAATCAGCTATTTCTTAGCGCTGTGTTAATTGGTAATTCATGTTCCTGCGGAAATACAATGACCACACCTGCCATTGTGCTTTGGGCCAGACCTTGCTTGGAGAACATTTAAAGGACGGTGTGTTTATTCTACCTGCATATGAGGAGGTGCACAGATGCCCTCATGTAATACATCACAGTCAGAAACTCTATCATATGCAACCTGGGCATGGGATGGGACCATCCATGTACAGGTGCCAGCTCTGCCTGGAGCTGGGTAGAGAGACCAGATGGCTGCTGGGAGGGTTCCTGCTTCTCCTGATGCTCTGGACACACCAGATGGGAAAGTACTAGCAAATACGCATGCTGTTTTCTCTGGACATGTTGATGCCTGAATAAATGTCCTCCTTTTAAGCAGCGTACTAGTTTCCTGTGGCTACCGTAACAAATTACCACAAGCTTGGTAGATTAAAACAACCAAAATTTATTTTCTCATAGCTCTGGGGGCCAGAAGTCAAAAATCAAGGTGTCAGCAGGGCCATGCTCCCTCTGAAATCTCTAGGAGAGAATCCCTCCTTGCCCCATTCAGCTTACGGTGGCCCCAGACATTCCTTGGTTTCTGGCAACCTAACTCTAGTCTCTGCCTCTGTCTTCACAGCCTTCTCTACTGGGTCTCTGCGTCCCAATCTTCCCTCTCCTTTCTCTCATACAGACATCAATCATTAGATTTAGGGCCCACTCTCAATCCAGAATAAACTCATCTTCACTTAATTACCTCTGCAAAGACCCTGTGTCCACATAAAGTGACTTTCATAGGTACTGGGGGCCAAAACTTGGACATATATTTTTGGGGGACACAATTAAACCCACTACAGGCAGCATATCCAAGATGCCTTGTGGCACACTGACTTGTTACAAATTGTAGCCATCCCCAAATCATTTTCCTTTTCTTTTCTTCATACCCCAGGAACTAGAACTACAAATAGAAGCTTCAGTGAAAACATGGCATGCTCACAGGTTTTGACCTGGAAGCAGGGAGGAAAGGCATTTATAAGACCCTACAATCTGGACATTATGCTAGCCTGGAAACTCCACACTTGTTCTCTTCCAATCCTGTAAAACAAGGATTGCTGTCACCAGACTGCAGATGAGGTTACTGTGGCTCACAGTAACCCACCCAAGGTCTCCCAGCAATCTCTGGGCAGGCCCAGGTTTGGACACTGTGTCTTTCTGACTATACAGCCTCATGCACTGTGTGTATGAGGATGTAGGGACAGAGTCAGAATAGATGGCTGCAATGTGGCAGCATTTGGAGAGCTCTTGGGAGGGCCCAGACCATTCCCCCACTGAGCTGCCTTACCAGCTTGTTAGTGCCTGTTTTTCCTTCACAGGCAACAGCCCCTTCCATTTTATAAATACACATAAGGGCGTAACCCAGAGAGGAGTAGTACCTTCTCTGAAATACATACCAAAGGTAGACCAGCTCATTTTCAGAGGCAGATTTGATCAGAAGAAGAAAACATAGAAGACAGCAAGGGCTGCTAGCAGACCCCCCTGAGAAAGAGGTTGAAGGCATCTAAAGACAGAAAATTGTGCAGTCCACTATCTTAGCTCCAGCGGCTGTAACAAATTTTCAGAGACTGGGTGGCTTAAATAACAAACATTTATTTCTCAGTTCTGGAAGACCAAGATCTAAGTGCCAACTTATTTGGTTACTAGTGAGGGCTCTCTTCCTGGTTTGCAGATGGTCATCTTCTTTTATCCTCATATGGTGCAGAGAGGAAGCCAGCTCTCTCGTGTCTGTTATTTTTCTTTTTGAGAATATGCTATTTTAAAATTTTTATGGGTACATAATAGTTGTACATATTTATGGAATACATGTGTTACAAGTATATAATGTGTAATGATCAAATCAGTGTAATTGGGATATTCATTGCCTTAAACATTTATCATTTATTTGTGTTGAGAACATTCCAAATCCACTTCTCTAATTATTTTGAAGTGTATGATAAATTACTGTTAACTATAGTTGCTCTATCGTGCTACCAGATCACTAGATCTTATTCCTACTAGCTAACTGTATTTTTGTATCCATTTTTTTATATGGGCACTTACCCCATCATGAGGGCTCCATTGTCGTGACCTAATTACCTCCCAAAGGCCCCACCTCCTAATACCATCACATTGGGGATTAGGGTTTCAACATATAAATTCTGGAGAGACACAAACATTCCATCCATTACGGTAAGTATGCCTGGACAGTCAGCTTGCTCTGTCTGATCAATTCTGTGTGGGTATCTGACAGCGAGGTGATTCTGGATCAATCAGGCACCTCTATTCATCTCAGGTTCCTATCTATAACACAAAGTGAGAATAAACATTTCCACCTGTCGAGGATCCAGAACGGCTTCCCTGGAACTGCTTGATGCTGGATTGGGCAATGTTTTACATGGAAACAAACACAGGTCACATACTTTGATCCAGTAGACAAATTGAAGTTAGGCCATCAAAATAAAACCAGAAGACAACCTTTTGAAAAAGAAATTAAATTAATAAATATTTTCTCTAAATAGAAAAGTAATGAGCAGGGTGTATAGAGAAAACCATGCCAATTCTATGAAATAAGTTAATATATTCTTTAGACAGAACCAGGAAATCAGAGAAATATAAAGTCCCAGCACAAAAACGTGCAAGATAATTTGATAAACCATTCCCTGACAAGAAAGTAACTACACTTAGAACAGCAAGAAGAAATCTAAGGGAATGGAGCAAAAGCAAACAGGCTAAAATAAAGCAAGAGGGATTGTGGTGAGATATATGGAAGAACTTCCAGACCGTTATAGGAATGAGGACTAAGCTCAGTTTTTGTTTTTGTTTTAATCTTGCCCAAATTCCTTTCTAAGGGGTCTGGGGAGTCATGCTCTACAAACCATAAATTCTCATCAGAAGGGTTTTGTTTAACCCTGTATATCATGGCTTACTTCTCAATCTGACTCTGACATAACAAGGGAAAAAATCAAAATGTTTTACCCCAAAATATATTTCCTTGGCATACCTTGGAATTGCCCTGCAAAGTCTCTTGTAGGAAAAATCCGCCTTCTATAGAGAATCCCTTTCCCCCTTTATTTTCCTTCCTTCCTTTCCAGATCCAGGAGATTATCAACCAAGAGTCAAGCACCCTTTTAAGTCTGGTAAGAAACATTTTACAACTTGCTCTCTCTGAAGTCTACTATCTGAGAGCTTCCTCTGCACAATAAAACTTGGTCTCCACAATCCTTTACCTTACCCTGAACGTTTCCTTCGATCCCAGGTCTTCAGATAAACTCAACCAATTGTCAACCAGAAAATGTTTCAATTTACCTATAGACTGGAAGCCTTCCCCATTTTGTGTTGTCCTGCCTTTCTGAATGAAACCAATGTATTTCTTAAATGTATTTGATTGATGTCTCATACCTCCCTAAAATATATAAAACCATGCTGTACCCTGACCACCTTGGGCACACGTTCTCAAGACCTTCTGAGGGCTGTGTCACGGGCCATGGTCACTCATATTTGGCTCAGAATAAATCTCTTACAATATTTTAAAGAGTTTGACTCTTTTCGTCAACAGGTATAAACTGTTGATCCAAGGAGGTATGGAGCCTATTACCCACAGATATTCAGAAAAATGATACATATTTCTATTTCGTTTCCTAACAGCACAATAGAGGGAGTTTTCTGATACTTGGAAACTTTTAAGAGAAAAAAAAATTACCTTGTAGTATACATTTGATCCCCCCAAAAAGTGTTTTTCACGGTTTTATATAATAATGACTACTATTTTCCTAGTGTTATAGTAGTAAGTATATATGATAATGATTATCATTCCATAGAAAGATGTACTAATATTTTTAGAACATCTCTTGGGTGCCACATACTTTTCACATATGAACACACATAACCACCTGTAAGGAATAAGGAGCCTGAGATGCAGTGCAATGCATTCGAGTAATCTTTCTATATCATGTGGCTAATCGGTGATATGACAGGAATTCAAAGCAAGTTTGGCTGATTTCAAAGACCAAATTCTTACCACTACACTGAACTGCCTGAAATGTACAAGGCTGACATTTACAGGTTATGCTCTCTCAAGCATTCTGTAAGCTGCTGGAAGGCAGAGGCTCTGTATTTGGCCTCTGTCTTTCTCACATCTGCCCCTCCTCATCTAATCAGCCAGCCGATCTTGTGTCTCCTCCTTCGAAATATGTTTTGAAGGCATTAATTTCTCTACCTCATCAACTCCATTGCCTTCCAGCCAGCCACCACTGTCCTTTATAAGAAGTATGAAGACCACTAGCTAACTTGCTCTGCCTCCAGGCTTGCCTTTTCATAGTCAACTTTTTGTAGCTAGAGACAGCTTTCTAAAATGCAAATCTGATCAGGTTGTGCTCTTCCCTACAACTCTTCAATGATTTCACATTGCCTCCTGCAATGGACTGCATGCTTGCGTTCCCTCAAGTTCCTATGTTGAAATCCTAAACCCGCATGTGATGGTATCAGGAGGTAGGGCCTTTGAGAGGTGATGAGAATGGTGCCCTCATGGATGGGATTAATGTCCTTATAAAAGGGACCCCAGAGAGCTCTCTCGTGCCCTTTCCACCATGTAAGGATGCAAAAAGAAGTCAGCAGTCTGCAAGAGGAAAAGGTCCTCACCAAAACCATGCTGACACCCTGATTTCAGATTTCCAGTCTCCAGAGCTGTAAGAAAAAAATTATGTTGTTTAAAAGCCACCCACGCTATGATATTTTGTTATAACAGCCCAAGGTGACTAAGACACCTCCCAATGCTTTCTACACTCATAATACAGTTCCCAACTTTTGCTCTGCTGTCCTGCCAGGAAGGACATTGCCCACCAGCTTCACCAGGCTAACCCCTATCTGTTGTATGCGGTTCCCCTGGTTTCAGTTTAGATGCCACCTTCTCCTCCTCCTTGATTGCCCATGGTTGCACTTGAGACTCCTTCTGTATACTCCTATAGCACCCTGTGCAGGTCCCTTATAGTGCTCACCAAACTGTACCACATATACAGCTGTTGATTTGTTTCCTCCATGGCAGGACTAAAAGCTATTCAATAGCAGTGACCGTGACCTTTTCATAAATGACTTCCCAGCAATTCACCAGTCAAGTTCCCAATGACTGTATGAATGAAAAAAAAAAAATGTATGGTAAGGTCTGAACTCAAAATCAGTGCTTAATAACTGCTCCCTGGCTAAATAAATGCATAGGAGAGACTGTGTAGGACCTGCTCCAGATTAACTGACCTGCAACACAAAGGATTCTCTTCTCTCTAGGCACTCAAACTTGACTTCGGACAGCAGAGTGGAAGGCTTTACTAGGGCTTCCAGAAATGGAGGATGGGAAATGTTACTCCTTTGAAAGCAGGAAAAGAATGATCTGTGGTTGGCTAGGTCGTTCTTCCTGTTCTTGTGTCTCAAACTGCTTTTCTTGAATAATTCAGGCTTTTGGTTAGTCACCATAAACAAATGTGACAACAGATTAATTTCGATTTGAGGTTATAAAACAAAGCAAGGGGTATTGGTACACAATGTCCACTTTGATGTCACAGCCCAGGGATAAGGAGGATAATTTAATTTGTTTTCTCTGGACGTTCAGCTCCCCCAAGGGAAGAAATATTCAACCTTAGGGCATCTTCTCCATCAGTTGTTTTTCTCTGGCTCTTCCTGTTCCCTGAGTGGAGAGGGGAGGTGAGCATTTGTCCTTTAAAGACTGTTAGATAATGTTGTTGGGAATGTGAGAGAGTTGGCAGAGAGGGACAGAGGACAAGCAGTGCTTTTAAAGGGAAAAAAAACCATATGTTCCACTTTTATTTCATAAGTGTCTCAGGATGTGTCTTTAAGAAAAGGAAAGAAATGGCAATTTATATGGTCATTTAGATACTGCAATTGCCTGTCTTTGTGTGTGTCAAGAGGTTCTGAGGAGGCAGAAGATGACTGAGCGTTCAGCATAGCTGTCCACATGCCCCTCTCAAGAACCTTGTATGTTCATTGGTCAGATCCTGACCCTCAGTGGTTCCCTGTGTCGCGCTGCCTGACCTGCATTAGAAGCTCTGGGGCTTTAGAAATTAGGAAGGTGAATAGAACAGGAAGAAGAGAAGATCCAGCAATATGTGAGGGGGTAACTGCAAATACAACAGCAAAAGCATGAAGAGGAGAACAGATTTCCAGGAATTAGCAATGATTTAAAAAAAATTGAGGTACTGTATACAAAATAAACAAAACGCTAGGTGACCAAGCTTATTTACTAAACTGAATGACTGAGGTGTTCTGAAGGTCTTGCTAGTTCTTCAAGTAACACAAACAAACCCATTGCCTCTTAGGCTAATTACGTGGAAAAATATTATTCTCTTAACAATGCATCCTTTTTTATTAAACAGCATATAAGCAGATTTTTATTTTAAAAAATTCCTTTCTGACAACCTTATTTTTTTCATTTTAAGCTATGTTTTATTGTCCTGCATATTTGTGCTTGAGAATTTTTACTACAACTACAACCACAGGCTTAGAGACAGAATTTTTTTTTCTAATTTTTTAATATATATTTTTAATTGACACATAATAATTGTACATATTTGTGCAGTACAACGTGAAATTTTGATACATGTATACGATGTATAATGATCAAATCAGGGTAATAGCATATTCATCACCCAAACTTTTATTATTTCTTCTTGTGGTAACATTCAAAATCATCTCTTTGCCGGGTGTGGTGACTCACGCCAGTAATCCCAGCACTTTGGGAGGCCAAGGTAGGTGGATCACGAGGTCAGGAGTTTGAGACCAGCCTGGCCAATATGGTGAAACCCCGTCTCTACTAAAAAACACAAAAATTAGCCAAGCGCGGTAGCTCATGCCTGTAGTCCCAGCTACTCGGGAGGCTGAGGCAGGAGAATCGCTTGAACTCGGGAGGCGGAGGTTGCAGTGAACCGAGATCACGCCACTGTACTCCAGCCTGGGTGACAGAGTGAGACTTCGCAAAAAAAAAAAAAAAAAAGTCTCTTCTAGCCATAAGGAAAAATGCAGTATTTTACAATAGTCACCCTACAGGGCTATAGAACACTAGAACTTATTTCTCCTATCTAGCTATAATTTTGTATCCATTAACCAGCCTCTCCACAACCTCCCCTTACCCTTACCCTTCCCAGCCTCTAATACTCACAATTCTACTCTCTACTTCTACTTCTATTCTCAATCTCTCAATTCTACTCCTGTGAGCTAACATTTTTAGCTCCCACATATGAGTGAGAACATGTGGTATTTATCTTTCTGTGCCTGACTTATTTTACTTAACATGATGTCCTCCAGGTTAATCCATGTTGCTGCATATGACAGGATTTCATTATTTTTTATGGCTGAATAGTATTCTATTGATTATATATATATACCACATTTTCTTTATCCATTCATTCATTGATGGACACTTAAGATGATTCCATATCATAGCTATTGTGAATAGTGATACAATGAACATGGAAGTGCAGATATCTCTTCAACATACTTATTTCATTTCCTATGGATATATACCCAGTAGTGGGATTGCTAGATCACATGGTAAGTCTATTTTTAGCTTTTTGAGGAACCTCCAAACTGTTCTTCATAGAAATTGTACTAATTTACATTCTCACCGACAGTGTATGAGGGTTCCCTTTTCTCCACATCTTTGCCAGTATTTGTTATTTTTTCTCTTTTTTGTAATAGCCATTCTAAGTGGGGTAAAGTGATATTTCATTGTGATTTTAATTTTCATTTCCCTGATGAATAGTAGGATTGAGCTTTTTTTCACATATATGTTGGCTATTTGTTCGTCTTCTTTTGAGAAATGTCTATTCAGATCCATGTAGATGTATGGATTTTCTAGGTTCCCTACTCTGTTCCATTGGTCTGTGTGTACATTTTTATGCCAATACTATGCTGTTTTGGTTACTATGGCTTTGTAGTATATTTTGAAGTCAGGTGGTGTGATGCCTCCAGCTTTGTACTTTTTGACCAAGCTTGCTTTAGCTATCTGAGGTCTTTGTGGTTCCATATACATTTTAGGATTGCTTTTTCTATTTCTGTGAAGAATGTCATTGGTATTTTAATAGAGATTGCATTGAATCTGTAGATGGCTTTGAGTAGTATAGTCATTTTAACAATATTTATTCTTCCAATCTATGAACATAGAATGTCTTTCCATTTTTTGTGTGTCTTCTTCAGTTTATTTTATTTATTTATTCATTCATTTATTTATTTGTTTATTTATTTTTGTTCCTCATGTCCAGATTCCTTTTTTTTTTTTTTTTTTTTTTTTGGTCAGTGTTTTACAGTTTACATTGTAGAGATCTTTAACCTCCTTGGTTAAAGTTATTCCTAGGCATTTTTTTTTTGTATCTATTGTAAATGGGATTGCTTTCTTGATTTCTTTTTCAGCTAGTTTGTTATTGGTGTACAGAAATGCTACTGATTTTTGTATGTTGGTTTTTTAATCCTGCAACTTTACTGAATTCATTCATCAGATCTAAGAGTCTTTTGGTGGAATCTTTAGTTTTTCAATATATAAGATCATGCTGTCTGCTAACAGAGACAATTTTATTTCCTCCTTTACACTTTGGATGCCTTTTTATTTCCTTCTCTTGCGTCATTGCTCTGGCTAGGGCTTCCTAAAGTACTATGCTGAATAAGAGTGGTAAAAGTGGGCATTCTTGTCCTGTCCCAGTTCTTAGAAAGAAAACTTTCAACTTTTCCACATTCAGTACAATGTTGGTTGTGGGGTATTGTGTTTAGGTACATTCCTTCTGTACTTAATTTATTGAAAGTTTAGGTGCATTCCTTCTGTACCGAATTTGTTGAGAATTTTTATCATGAATGGATGTTAAATCTTATCAGATGGTTTTTCTGCATGTATTGAGATGATATGGGTTTTGTCCTTTATTCTGTTCATGTTTATAGAATTACATATGTTAAACCATCCTGGCATCCCTGGAATAAATCCTACATGATCATGATATATATATTTTTTTTTTTTCTTTTTTTTGATGTGCTATTGGATTCAGTTTGCTAAGATTCTGTTAAGGATTTTTGCATTGATGTTAATCAGGGATATTGTCCTGTAGTTTTATTTTGTTGTTGTTGTTGTGTCCTTGTCTGGTTTTGGTATCAGGGTAATGCTAGCCTCAGAATAAGTTTGGAAGAATTCCCTAGTTTTTGATTTTTTGGAATAGTTTATGAAGAATTGGTGTTAATTCTTCTTCTCTTTTTTTTTTTATTATACTTTAAGTTCTAGGCTACATGTGCACAACATGCAGGTTTGTTACATACGTATACTTGTGCCATGTTGCTGTGCTGCACCCATCAACTCGTCAGCACCCATCAACTTGTCATTTACATCAGGTATAACTCCCAATGCCATCCCTCTCCTCCCCATCCCCATAATAGGCCCCGGTGTGTGATGTTCCCCTTCCCGAGTCCAAGTGATCTCATTGTTCAATTCCCACCTATGAGTGAGAATATGTGGTGTTTGGTTTGCTGTTCTTGCTATAGTTTGCTGAGAATGATGGTTTTCAGCTGCATCCATGTCCCTACAAAGGACACAAACTCATCCTTTTTTATGGCTGCATAGTATTCCAAGGTGTATATGTGCCACATTTTCTTAATCCAGTCTGTCACTGATGGACATTTGGGTTGCTTCCAAGTCTTTGCTATTGTGAATAGTGCCACAATAAACATACGTGTGCATGTGTCTTTATAGCAGCATGATTTATAATCCTTTGGGTTTATACCCAGTAATGGGATGGCTGGGTCATATGGTATTTCTAGTTCTAGATCCTTGAGGAATCGCCACACTGTTTTCCCCAATGGTTGAACCAGTTTACAATCCCACCAACAGTGTAAAAGTGTTCCTGTTTCTCCACATCCTCTCCAGCACCTGTTGTTTCCTGACTTTTTAATGATCACCATTCTAACTGGTGTGAGATGGTATCTCATTGTGGTTTTGATTTGCATTTCTCTGATGGCCAGTGATGATGAGCATTTTTTCATGTGCCTGTTGGCTGTATGAATGTCTTCTTTTGAGAAATGTCTATTCATATCCTTTGCCCACTTTTTGATGGGGTTGGTTTTTTTTTTTCTCGTAAATTTGTTTGAGTTCTTTGTAGGTTCTGGATAGTAGCCCTTTATCAGATGAGTAGATTGCAAAAATTTTCTCCCATTCTGTAGGTTGCCTGTTCACTCTGATGGTAGTTTCTTTTGCTGTGCAGAAGCTCTTTAGTTTAATTAGATCCCATTTGTCAATTTTGGCTTTTGTTGCCATTACTTTTGGTGTTTTAGACATGAAGTCCTTGCCCATGCCTATGTCCTGAATGGTATTTCCTAGGTTTTCTTCTAGGGTTCTTATGGTTTTAGGTCTAACATTTAAGTCTCTGATCCATCTTGAATTAATTTTCGTATAAGGAGTAAGGAAAGGATCCAGTTTCAGCTTTCTACTTATGGCTAGCCAATTTTCCCAGCACCATTTATTAAATAGGGAATCCTTTCCCCATTTCTTGTTTTTGTCAGGTTTGTCAAAGATCAGATGGCTGTAGATGTATGATATTATTTCTGAGGGCTCTGTTCTGTTCCATTGGTCTATATCTCTGTTTTGGTACCAGTACTGTGCTGTTTTGGTTACGACAGCCTTGTAGTATAGTTTGAAGTCAGGTAGCGTGATGCCTCCAGCTTTGTTCTTTTGACTTAGGATTGTCTTGGCAATGCAGGCTCTTTTTTGGTTCCATATGAACTTTAAAGCAGTTTTTTCCAATTCTGTGAATAAAGTCATTGGTAGCTTGATGGGAATGGCATTGAATCTATAAATTACCTTGGGCAGTATGGCCATTTTCACGATATTGATTCTTCCTATCCATGAGCATGGTATGTTCTTCCATTTGTTTGTGTCCTCTTTTATTTCACTGAGCAGTGGTTTGTAGTTCTCCTTGAAGAGGTCCTTTACATCCCTTGTAAGTTGGATTCCTAGGTATTTTATTCTCTTTGAAGCAATTGTGAATGGAAATTCATTCATGATTTGGCTCTCTGTTTGTCTGTTACTGGTGTATAAGAATGCTTGTGATTTTTGCACATTAATTTTGTATCCTGAGACTTTGCTGAAGTTGCTTATCAGCTTAAGGAGATTTGGGGCTGAGACAATGGGGTTTTCTAAATATACAATCATGTCATCTGCAAACAGGGACAATTTGACTTCTTCTTTTCCAAACTGAATACCCTTGATTTCTTTCTCTTGCCTGATTGCCCTAGCCAGAACTTCCAACATTATGTTGAACAGGAGTGGTGAGAGAGGGCATCCCTGTCTTGTGCCAGTTTTCAAAGGGAATGCTTCTGGTTTTGCCCATTCAGTATGACATTAGCTGTGGGTTTGTCATAAACAGCTCTTATTATTTTGAGACATGCTCCATCAATACCGAATTTATTGAGAGTTTTTAGCATGAAGGGCTGTTGAATTTTGTCAAAGGCCTTTTCTGCATCTATTGAGATAATCATGTGGTTTTTGTCTTTTGTTCTGTTTATATGCTGGATTATGTTTATTGATTTGCATATGTTGAACCAGCCTTGCATCCCAGGGATGAAGCCCACTTGATCATGGTGGATAAGCTTTTTGATGTGCTGCTGGATCTGGTTTGCCAGTATTTTATTGAGGATTTTTGCATCGATGTTCGTCAGGGATATTGGTCTAAAATTCTCTTTTTTTGTTGTGTCTCTGCCAGGCTTTGGTATCAGGATGATGTTGGCCTCATAAAATGAGTTAGGGAGGATTCTCTCTTTTTCTATAGATTGGAATAGTTTCAGAAGGAATGGTACCAGCTCCTCCTTGTACCTCCAGTAGAATTCAGCTGTGAATCCGTCTGGTCCTGGACTTTTTTTGGTTGGTAGGCTATTAATTATTGCCTCAATTTCAGAGCCTGCTATTGATCTATTCAGGGATTCAACTTCTCCCTGGTTTAGTCTTGGGAGAGTGTAAGTGTCCAGGAAATTATCCATTTCTTCTAGGTTTTCTAGCTTATTTGCATAAAGGTGTTTATAGTATTCTCAGATGGTAGTTTGTATTTCTGTGGGGTCAGTGATGATATCCCCTTTATCATTTTTTATTGTGTCTATTTGATTCTTCTCTCTTTTCTTCTTTATTAGTCTTGCTAGCAGTCTATCAATTTTGTTGACCTTTTCAAAAAACCAACTCCTGGATTCATTGATTTTTTGGAGGGTTTTTTGTGTCTCTATCTCCTTCAGTTCTGCTCTGATCTTAGTTATTTCTTGCCTTCTGCTAGCTTTTGAATGCGTTTGCTCTTGCTTCTCTAATTCTTTTAATTGTGATGTTAGGGTGTCAATTTTAGATCTTTCCAGCTTTCTCTTGTGGGCATTTAGTGCTATAAATATCCCTCTACACACTGCTTTAAATGTGTCCCAGAGATTCTGGTATGTTGTATCTTTGTTCTCATTGGTTTCATAGAACATCTTTATTTCTGCCTTCATTTCGTTATGTACCCAGTAGTCACTCAGGAGCAGGTTGTTCAGTTTCCATGTAGTTGAGCAGTTTTGATTGAGTTTCTTAGTCCTGAGTTCTAGTTTGATTGCACTGTGGTCTGAGAGACAGTTTGTTATAATTTGTGTTCTTTTACATTTGCTGAGGAGTGCTTTACTTCCAACTATGTGGTCAATTTTGGAATAAGTGCGATGTGGTGCTGAGAAGAATGTATATTCTGTTGATCTGGGGTGGAGAGTTCCGTAGATGTCTATTAGGTCCGCTTGGTGCAAAGTTGAGCTCAATTCCTGGATATCCTTGTTAACTTTCTATCTCGTTGATCTGTCTAATGTTGACAGTGGGGTGTTGAAGTCTCCCATTATTATTGTATGGGAGTCTAAGTCTCTTTGTAAGTCTCTAAGGACTTGCTTTATGAATCTGGGTGCTCCTGTATTGGGTGCATATATATTTAGGATAGTTAGCTCTTCCTGTTGAATTGATCCCTTTACCATTATGTAATGGCCTTCTTTGTCTCTTTTGATCTTTGATGGTTTAAAGTCTGTTTTATCAGAGACTAGGATTGCAACCCCTGCTTTTCTTTGTTCTCCATTTGCTTGGTAGATCTTCCTCCATTCCTTTATTTTGAGCCTATATGTGTCTCTGCATGTGAGATGGGTCTCCTGAATACAGCAAACTGATGGGTCTTGACTCTTTATCCAATTTGCCAGTCTGTGTCTTTTAATTGGACCATTTAGTCCATTTACATTTAAGGTTAATATTGTTATGTGTGAACTTGATCCTGTCATTATGATGCTAGCTGGTCATTTTGCTCATTAGTTGATGCAGTTTCTTCCTCGCATTGATGGTCTTTACATTTTGGCATGTTTTTGCAATGGCTGGTACCAGTTGTTGCTTTCCATGTTTAGTGCTTCCTTCAGGGTCTCTTGTAGGGCAGGCCTGGTGGTGACAAAATCTCTAAGCATTTGCTTGTCTGTAAAGGATTTTATTTCTCCTTCACTTATGAAACTTAGTTTGACTGGATATGAAATTCTGGATTGAAAATTCTTTTCTTTAAGAATATTGAATATTGGCCCCCACTCTCTTCTGGCTTGTAGAGTTTCTGCTGAGAGATCTGCTGTTAGTCTGATGGGCTTCCCTTTGTGGGTAACTCGACCTTTCTCTCTGGCTACCCTTAACATTTTTTCCTTCATTTCAACTTTAGTGAATCTGACAATTATGTGTCTTGGAGTTGCTCTTCTCGAGAAATATCTTTGTGGCATTCTTTATATTTCCTGAATTTGAATGTTGGCCTGCCTTACTAGGTTGGGGAAGTTCTCCTGGATGATACCCTGCAGAGTGTTTTCCAACTTGGTTCCATTTTCCCCCTCACTTTCAGGCACACCAATCAGACATAGATTTGGTCTTTTCACATAATCCCATACTTCTTGGAGGCTTTGTTCATTACTTTTTCCTTTTTTTCTCTAGACTTCTCTTCTCGCTTCATTTCATTCATTTGATCTTCAATTATTGATACTCTTTCTTCCAGTTGATCGAGTCGGTTACTGAAGCTTGTGCATTTGTCACGTATTTCTCTTGTCATGGTTTTTATCTCTGTCAGTTCATTTATGGCCTTTCTGCATTGATTATTCTAGTTATCCATTCTTCCATTCTTTTTCCAAGATTTTTAGTTTCTTTGTGCTGGGTATGTAGTTCCTCCTTTAGCTCTGAGAAGTTTGATTGACTGAAGCCTTCTTTTTTCAACTCGTCAAAGTCATTCTCCGTCCAGCTTTGATCCGTTGCTGGTGATGAGCTGCGTTCCTTTGGAGGGAGAGATGTGCTCTGATTTTTTGAATTTCCAGCTTTTCTGCCCTGCTTTTTCCCCATTTTTGTGGCTTTGTCTGCTTTTGGTCTTTGATGCTGGTGACGTACTGATGGGGTTTTGATGTGGGTGTCCTTTCTGTTTGTTAGTTTCCCTTCTAACCATCAGGACCCTCAGCCGTAGGTCTGTTGGAGATTGCTTGATGTCCACTCCAGACCCTGTTTGCCTGGGTATCAGCAGCGGAGGCTGCAGAAGATAAAATATTGCTGAACAGCGAGTGCTGCTGTCTGATTCTTGCTCTGGAAGCTTCGTCTCAGGGGTGTACCCTGCCATGTGAGGTGTGAGGTGTCGGTCTGTACCTAGTGGGGGATGTCTCCCAGTTAGGCTACTCAGGGATCAGGGACCCACTTGAGCAGCCAGTCTGTCCATTCTCAGATCTCAACCTCCATGCTGGGAGACCCACTGCTCTCTTCAAAGCTGTCAGATAGGCTCATTAACATCTGCAGAGGTTTCTGCTGCTTTTTGTTTAGCTAGGCCCTGTCCCCAGAAGTGGAGTCTACAGAGACAGGCAGGCCTCCTTGAACTGTGGTGGGCTCCACCCAGTTCGAGCTTCCAGGAGGCTTTGTTTACCTACTTAAGCCTCAGCAATGGCGGGTGCCCCTCCCCCAGCCTTGCTACCGCCTTGCAGTTGGATCTCAGACTGCTATGCTAGCAAAGAGGGAGGCTCCGTGGGCATGGGACCCTCCCGGCCAGGTGTGGGATATAATCTTCTGGTGTGCCATTTGCTAAGACCCTTGGTAAAGCACAGTATTAGGGTGGGAGTTACCCGATTTTCCAGGTGTTGTGTGTCTCAATTTCCCTTGGCTAGGAAAAGGGATTCCCTTCCCCCTTGCACTTTCCAGGTGAGGTGATGCCTCGCCCTGCTTCAGCTCTCACTGGTCGGGCTGCACCAGCTGACCAGCACTGATTTTCCGGCACTCCCTAGTACCTCAATTGAAAATGCAGAAATCACCCGTCTTCTGTGTCGCTCGCGCTGGGAGCTGTTCCTATTTGGCCATCTTGCTCCGGGAACCCAGTGTTAATTCTTCTTTGAAAGTTTGGTAGAATTCAACGGTGAAGCCATCTAGTCCTGGGCCTTTCTTTGTTCGGAAACTTTTTATTACTGATTCAATTTCACTATTTGTTATTGGTCTGTTCAGATTTCCTATTTCTTCCTGGTTTAATCTTGGTAGGTTGAATGTGTCCAGAAATTTATCCATTTCCTCCACGTTTTCCAATTTGTTGGCGTAGAGTTAGTTGTTCATAATAGTCTCTAATGATCCTTTGTATTTCTGTGGTAGCAGTTGTAATGTCTCCCTTTTTGTTTCTGATTTTATTTATTTGGCTCTTCTTTCTTTTTTCCTTTGTTAGTCTAGCTAATGGTTTGTCAACTTAGTTTATCATTCAAAAGACCAACTTTTCATTTGTTGATCTTTTGTATTTTTTAGTCTCTATTTCATTTATTTCTGCTCTGATCTTTCTTTCTTTCTTTCTTTTTATAAATTTGGGTTTTGTTTGTTCTTGCTTTTCTAATTCCTTAAGGCACATAGTTAGGTTGTTTATTTGAAATTTTTCTGCTTTCTTTTCTTTTTTTATGTAATCTTGTTCCTTCTAAACTTCTGCTTTTTTTGATGTTGGTGTTCATTGCTATAAACTTCCCTCTTAGTGCTACTTTAGCTATATCCTATAGGTTTTGGTATATTGTGTTTCTATTCTCATTCATTTCAACACATTTTTTTTTAATTTTCTTCTAAATTTCTCCCATGACCTATTGGTCATTCATAAGCATGTTATTTAATTTCCTTGTATTTGTACAGTTTCCAAAGTTCCTCTTGTGATTGATTTCTAGTTTTATTACATTCTAGTCAGAAAAAAATACTTGATATGATTTCGATTTTTTAACATGTTGAAGCTTGTTTTGCAGCCTCACATATGGTCTATCAAGGAGAATGTTCCAAGCGCTGATGAGAAGAATATGGGCTGGGTGTGGTGGCACATGCCTGTAATCCCAACACTTCGGGAGGCTGAGACGGGTGGATCACTTGAGGTCAGGAGTTTGAGACCAGCCTGGCCAACATGGCGAAACCCCATCTCTACTAAAAATACAAAAATTAACCAGGTGTGGTGGCATACTCCTGTAATCCCAGCTACTCAGGAGGCTGAGGCATGAGAATTGCTTGAACCAGGAAGTGGAGGTTGCAGTTAGCCAAGATCGTGCCACTGCACTCCAGCCTGGGAGACAGAACAAGACTCTGACTAAAGAGACAAAAAGAAAAAGAAAAAAGAAGAATGTGTATTCTGTCATTGTTTTATGAAATCTTCTATAAATGTCTGTTAATTCCATTTGATCAGTAGTGCAATTTAAATCTGATCTTTCTTTGTAATTTTCTGTCTAGATGATTCATCCACTGCTGAGAGTGAGGTGTTAAAGCCCACAACCATTACAGTATTGGGTTCTATCCCAATATTTGCTTTATATGTCTGGGTGCTCAAGTGTTAGGTGCATATATATTTACAATTGTTACATCCCCTAGCTAAATTGATTCTGTTATTATTATTTAGTGACCTTATTTGTCTCTCTTTACAGTTTTGACTTAAAGTCTATTTTATCTGATATAAATATAGCTACTGTTGCTCATTGTTGGTTTCTATTTTGTGGAATATACTGATGCATTCTTGAAGGAGAAAAATAAAAGTTGCCACTTTTGTTGGTCTCTTTACCTTTAATCTAGCTAAAGTAAAACATGGCAAAAACTATGTATGAAGCACAGATAAAAGCAATGGTAATTATCTAAAAATTAAGATTGTATAGACAAGATTAAAATGATCAGATAGTGGCCACCTCTTCCTAACTTTGGAGTGAAAAGGGCTTTTGACATAGTAGGTATTTAGGATGAAGGAAGAGCCCCGCTTATGGAATGCTTTCCACTGAAGTAAAGCCTTAAGAATCTTTACTAGCAGGTATAAACAAGGAAAAAAAATTAAAGCAGTTTTACACATTTATATTTTGCCTAATCAGTTAAATAAGTGCAGTTTACTTAATGACACAATGAGTGTCAGCCTTCAATTTGGTAGCATAATATTTTCAATGTCATCATCAACTCTCAGCTAGGTGGCAATGAGGAGTTAAGGGGATTATGAAAATGAAACATTCCCACATACTCTGAGGCATATTCATATCTGAAAACAGAAAGCATAGTCCTTAGGTCAACCCTGTGGAAAAAAAATTCTGGAAGGAGAAATAGGTGACCAGTCATGACAGTACAATTTGAGGCCTAACAGCCACCTGCTTAAGCATATCTTTCATTTGAGGCCATTGTGTTTGAAGTTCTAAACATCAAGCGTCACAGTCTTTCCACCCGTCTATGTCAAAGAGACTATTATTGATACAGAAAATAATTCCACAGGAAGATGATCAGTAACTTTTATCTAAAGCAAATGACTTGGGCCAGGCGCGGTGGCTCACACCTGTAATCCCAGCACTTTGGGAGGCCAACGGGGATGGATCGTTTGAGCGCAGGAGTTCCAGACCAGCCTGGACAACATGGTGAAACCCTGTATCTAATAAAAATGCAAAAATTAGCTGGGCATGGTGGCACGTGCCTGTACTCCCAGCTATTTGTGGGGCTAAGGTCAGAGGATCGATTGAGACCAGGAGGTTGATGCTGCAATGAGCCAAGATTGCACCACTGCACTCCAGCCTGGATGACAAAGCGAGACCCTGTCTCAAAATAAATAAAGAAATAGCAGCCAACAGGCACATGAAAAAATGCTCATCATCACTGGCCATCAGAGAAATGCAAATCAAAACCACAATGAGATACCATCTCACGCCAGTTAGGATGGCGATCATTAAAAAGTCAGGAAACAACAGGTGCTGGAGAGGATGTGGAGAAATAGGAACACTTTTACACTGTTGGTGGGATTGCAAACTAGTTCAACCATTGTGGAAGACAGTGTGGCAATTCCTCAAGGATCTAGAACTAGAAATACCATATGACCCATCCATCCCATTACAGGATATATACCCAAAGGATTATAAATCATGCTGCTATAAAGACACATGCACACGTATGTTTAATGCAGCACTATTCACAATAGCAAAGACTTGGAAGCAACCCAAATGTCCATCAGTGACAGACTGGATTAAGAAAACGTGGCACATATACACCATGGAATACTATGCAGCCATAAAAAAGGATGAGTTCGTGTCCTTTGTAGGGACATGGATGCAGCTGAAAACCATCATTCTCAGCAAACTATCACAAGAACAGAAAATCAAACACCACATATTCTCACTCATAGGTGGGAATTGAACAATGAGAACACTTGGACACAGGAAGGGGAACATCACACACTGGGGCCTGTTGTGGCGTGGGGGGAGGGGGGAGGGGGGAGGGATAGCATTGGGAGATATACCTAATGTAAATGACGAGTTAATGGGTGCAGCACACCAACATGGCACATGTATACATATGTAACAAACCTGCACATTGTGCACACGTACCCTGGAACTTAAAGTATAATAATAAATAAATAAATAAAGCAAATGATTTGTAGTCAACTGCTTTTCACACTCGTTGGACATAGGGGAATCCAAAAATGACCTTAACTACAACAATCTGATTTTAGCACTGCTTGGTTAAACATTTTAAAATCCTACATATATTCTTTTTGATCCTTCCCAGAATGAGGGTTTCCACATTGCACAGCTCTAAGGAGTGTGATTCATGTCATAGTCTATGCGAATAGTGCAGTTCACAATAGGCATGGCCATATGCAGCAGCCCCTTCCAGACCTCTCAGGTGGAAGAATAATGCTGACCAACTCGCTATAACAATTTCAAAAGAGAACTGTTTGAACCAGTGCAGACGCAGGTGCCCCCTGGATAAGGGGGCTTGTCATATAACCAATAAATATGATGGGTAGCATTAATAGGCCCTCTGTCTCCAACCTTTAGGGATTTTAACAACATTTTTAATCTTCTTTGAGGTTTTTTTTTTTTTTTTTTTTTTTTTTTTTGAGACGGAGTCTCGCGCTGTGTCACCCAGGCTGGAGTGCAGTGGCGCGATCTCGGCTCACTGCAAGCTCCGCCTCCCAGGTTCACGCCATTCTCCTGCCTCAGCCTCCGAGTAGCTGGGACTACAGGCGCCCGCCACCACGCCCGGCTAGTTTTTTGTATTTTTAGTAGAGACGGGGTTTCACCATGTTAGCCAGGATGGTCTCGATCTCCTGACCTCGTGATCCACCCGCCTCGGCCTCCCAAAGTGCTGGGATTACAGGCTTGAGCCACCGCGCCCGGCCTTCTTTGAGGTTTTCAAATCAATATTTCAAGAATAGTGATAACACTGCACCTAAAAAGTCAAATTAAAAATTACCACTGCCCCCAACCGATATTCTCAGTCAGGAATCGTGTGGTATTTCTTCCCGTAAAAGCTATTGAACAGCAAGCTGCTATTTTAATATCTCATTTGTGTATTGTGATCAAATTTCAAGTTGATTTCATATTTATTATTTAATTTGATACTCCCCAAAAGGGTAGATGTTGTTCACAGGAAGTAGATTAAATGTTGCCAGTCATGTATGATGGGATAAAACTGGAACCAAGGAGGCTGAGAGACTTGTCTGTGGTTCTACAGTCAGCTGAGATACAGCTCCAAGGTGACTCACATTTCTTCTCCCTACTCCAATGCATTTGCCTCTTCACAGCACTACCTTTAGGCCCTGCCAAATGTGGCATGCCAGTGAGATTTCAGTCCAATAGAAAAGTGGCTTACACATGTTTTAAAATTTCAAGCCACATGCCAAACTAATCCTGTGCTCTAGAAAGGAGAGGAACTACCACTCTTCTATTTCTTCCATCATGCAGTAAAGAATTAACTCAGAGGGTCTGAGTTGTGCAAACTCTGCAAGCTCCCGAGAAATGTTTGATTCTTTGACCCAGGCTCCGGGGACTTCTAAGCCCTTGGAATGTCCTGCCTATTGAGAGTGTCTTTGTTCATCTGAGAGGTCAGGTGAGATAGTTTCTGCTAACTATGTGACTTATTGCCTTGGGCCATGTGATTCATTAGCTGGACATGGTGGTGCGTGCTGTACTCCCAGTCACTTGGGGGGCTGAGGTCAGAGGATCACTTGTGTATCAGTTTGAACTCTGGGGGCTGGAGATTAAGGTAGGATCAATCACATGGACATTCCATGCCTATATGACCAACCCCCAGTCAAAACCTTGGACACCAAGGCTCAAGTGAGCTTCACCAGTTAACATACACACATCATTGCTGGGAGAATTAAGTGCTGTTCATAAAATTTCATTGGGAGATCACAACAGGAAGCTGGCACCTGGTCTCTCCTGGGCTCTTCCCTATGCACCTTTTTCCATTGCTGATTTTAATCTGTATCCTTTCAGTGTAATAAACAATAACCATGAGTACAATAGCTTTGCTTAGCTCTGTGAGTGCTTCTAGCAAATAATTAAACCTGAGGGTGGTATTGGGGACCCACAAACAAAACCATGATTGTGGTCAAGGTCACTTATAAAGCCAGACTGTTGTTTGCATGGCAAAAATTCAGATATTCATATACTCCTGCTCCCACTATCTGTCTAAATCTGGGAATCTAGGATGTGCCCTTCATCCGGGGTTCACACTGCAGAGCCTAGAGAATATCTGTATTCTCAGTGGGCCCCATTCTGTCCATGTCTCCCTGTCCCACCCACAAATCCTCTGTGGCCTTCCCAGGAGGCATCTCCTTCCAATCAATTAATTAGGGAACTGTTCCCTGTGGCAGCCTGGCCAGGATAAGGAATCAGTGTCACTATTAAGGAGCCAAGAAGCAAACACCCCATCACATCTATTATTTCAAATGAATGGTTCTATAAAAAAGGGCAGTCGTCTCCCTGCTTGGTGACCTACAGCTAAGGCTGGCCAGTAGACAGGCGATCTGCAGACTCATTAGCCCCTTTCTCATTAGCTGCAGCTGGGTAATCTATCTCATTAGCAGCCTGGGGCTTTGGGGGAATGTAACCCATTCCAAGGCCAGCCTTCCTCCTGGGGAGTTTAGATATTCTGTCTGTCTTCCCAGCCCCAGCATGTTAATATTAATCATCTGCCCCTCTTTATTGGCACCCAAATATTATCCTCGACAAGTGTTATTCCCATTTTGTTTTCCACCAGGTCACTGAGGTGTTACACCTGAGTATCCTGGCAAAAACCTGGTGCTGATCTTTCTCCAGTTTATTTTATGGTGCCCAGCCTGCCTGCCTCCTGGGCTTGGTCTCTTTTCACCTGAAGTAGTGAGTATTATTGGCCTGCTTTCCCATAGATTATGTCCTCAGAGGGTGCTCTGTCTGGAAGACCTTAGATGCAAATTGGCACATTTTCATCTAAAACTCCAGGGTCACCTGGATCAGAGTCTCTTCTCTTCTGCACTAGGCTACATGGTTATACAGAGAACCTCACAATGGTTGGTGCACAGCAAGAAGCAATATTGCAGACTGGAAAGAAGACAGACAAGGACTAAAATACAAAAAGCATCTTGAGATTTCTGCTTCACAGCAATTCCATAAAGCTGGCATTTTTATCCTAATATTTTTACAAAAGCAAGCCCCAAGACCCAGAGAGGTTAAGTAACTTGTGCCATGCAGCACACATTATAAATACCACAGCTAGGATTTGAGCCCAGTCTTCCCGTGATTGAATGCCAGGGTCTTTCTGGTGAAGTTCTCCATATAACCATGTGATCTAGTGCAGAAGAGAGGAGACTCTGGTCCAGGTGACCCCAGGGTTTCAGATTTCTCCCTCCTGCTGTGGCCCTTAAGAACTTTTCTAGGAAACTGCTGATCAGCTCCTCCTTTGCAGTCCTGCAGCAACGCTACTGTCGTGAAGATGTGTTTCAGGCTCACCTGGTACCATACTCGATTCCTCAACAGGTGAGGTCTTGCCTTATGCATCTTGGTGTCTTCAGCTCCTGGTATTATTCCTGCACATTGTGGGTGCTCAATAATGGATCTGACTAATAATGCACTAACTTGAATCACACCTAGAATGCTCCAGAAGCAGGAGGAGTTGTAGTCGATGGCTCAAGGACATTGGGACTTTGCAGTTTCTGAGGTTCTCATCTCAGGTTGGCCCACTCTTTGTGAGCACCTTAATCTATTAGAGCTCTAGTCTTGTCATCTGTAAATTCTGATCTCAGAGTGGTGTTGTGAGTATTAAAAGAGGGACAAAGTCTTGTAAATCACCCAACACAATGTTCCGCACACAGGTGCTCCTTTTCTTCTCCCTTCCTCTTGAGTACTAGTTTAGGGCATGCCCTTGGAAGGTGGAAATGCTTTATAAACCCAGCAACTCCAGGGATGCAGAGCTTCTCAGATCTCTGCTATTCTTTGGTTATAAGATGCTGATTTACTTATCAGTCTTAACAAACTAATAGACGCACCCGAAGGGTGCTCTAGCGAAACAAGCAAAGGAATAATGTGTTCTGTGAATGTGAGTTATGTCAACTGGCAATCTGGACAGCTCAGGTCCAACTACACACTTTGTTTTCCTCCTTCATGACAGAATGGTTTTTGGACTGAATCATCAGAATAATTACCTTTGCTCCCCAGGTTCCCTCAAACACATCTTTCACATTATACAAAAAGGTATCATTTTAACCTCCTGGGGAAAAAAAAAAAACAAACAAACATGGAAAATCTCAGAGAGTACCACATAGTCCATCCATATCAAAGTTGAAAAACAGTCTGCAGCTCTCCAAACTTTCCATCCTCTCAACACATTTTAAAAATGTAGTAAGTGCTGCTTAAAAGCATCTGTGCTTTAAATAGAAATAAAAAGCTTTTCAGTTGTGCATTCTTTCCCTTTTGCGTTAAAAAAAAAAATGATGCTGATATAATAATGAGGTCATAACATGGTAAGAGTTTTTATGGTGCCCATTCCCCAAATGTCACCATGCTTGCATTTCTAACTTTTAGTGTTTTGCACTCAGGTAAAGCAGAAAAACAAAAAAGGTCAGAACCTTTATTTTTCATTGCCAAGTTAGAGTGATGCTACTGGGGGCTCACAAATTCATGTATTTATTCTAGCGTTTCTCAGGCCTTTCCTTTGTGCAGAGTGTTGTGCTCTCCCAGGCTCCAATCAGGGCAGACTTCCTGAAGGAGGTGGTAAAGTGAGGCTCCATGAGGGGGCTGGTACTGATGGGTTGAAGAAGCTAGGGAGAAAAATGGAAATTTGGACACCTGACTTGCCTAAGTCACAAGAGTTATTTTAGGAATTATGTGAAACAATGTGGAAGACGCTACTTTGAAAACAGTGGACAACGCAAATATATTATTATAATCCAATAAGGAAAGAGAAACAAGGCTGTGATCAGCATAAGGCTATAAATGATATGCACAAAATGTACAGATGAGACAGAAGTCTTCCATAAGATTATAGAGCAAAAAAATCACTCCACACCTTGGTGGAATGACCTTCTCAGAGCAGGGGATATAGTGAGCTCTTTTAACCTTTCAGGTCAGTATGTATTATTCCAGCACATCCATATTAGAAGCTATGATTTATTAAAGCATAAGTAGAGAGAGTGGAATTATCCCCCATTTTACACATAGGAAAGTCTAGGTCTAAAAGGGTCAATTTGGTGACTTCCTCGAAGTCACAAAGAAAGCCGGCCCCAAAAGTGGGAATCCACACAGCTTGGCAGTGGAGCTGGAATGTCTGTCAGCAATTATAAATGAAGGATTAAAGAGAATCCCTATTTGTGCATCTAGTCACTGATTTTGTGGAGAAGGATACTGAAATTAAATGGAAGTCTGCAAGTTATCTGTAGAGTCCAGTCAACAGTGCCTGAATGTCTCTCGCTCCATTCGAAGTGATAGAATTCCCAGCACGCCAAACTCTGTTCTAACCTGAGATGCTGATTGCTCTTGATGGCAGGGTGTTTCCTAATCCTAGAGTCTTGTTGAAGGAACTAGGCACTAGGGCTAGGACCCAGTAAATCTCAGATCCATTCTTACTTTGTGACTTCTGTGATCTGTGACTGAGAACAAATTCTTGAAATTACCTCTTGTGGGATCAACCCTCCCTTATGCAAAATGGGAAATAACGCCCACACCTAGTTAGCTCATCAAATCCTAGGGCTATAGTGAGAATGTCTCAGAATAATATGTTAACACAAATGATTAAAGAGCCATACAAATGCAAAGTATTTTCTTAAGGTTCTGCCTGGAGTCACTGTTTTAGGGCAGAATAACACATATGATAATCAGTCAAACAGAATTTCAAAACCAAAATCTAACAGGTGCCTAGAGATGATAAAGAAACATGACAGGGCTGGGCAGGGTGGCTCGCACCTGTAATCCCAGCACTTTGGGAGGCCGAGGCAGGTGGACTGCTTGAAGCCAGGAGTTTGAGACCAGCTTGGCCAACATGACAAAACCTTGTCTCTACTAAAAATACAAAAATTAGCTGGGTGTGGTGGCACACACCTGTGGTCCCAGCTACTCAGGAGGCTGAGGCAGGAGAATCTCTTGAACCCGGAAGGCAGAGCTTACAGTGAGCTGAGATCGTGCCACTGCACTGCAGCCTGGACGATAGAGTGAGACTGTCTCAAAAAAAAAAAAAAAGAAAAGAGAAAAAAAGAAGAAACATGACAGGATCCCTCCACTGAAGGACAGGCATCAAACTGTAGAGAAGCGATGACTGAGCCCAGGTAAGCTCACCCACTGCAGAAACATCTCGTAATGAAGGCCGAACATTCAGGCGTCATCTGAGGAAATGCAGAATTTTAGAAGCAGGGAAAATGGTCAGCTAGGTTGGGGATAAGTGGGAAGCCAAGAAGTAAAGGAAAAGCCATTTCTGTTAGGAGATGGAGTGTCAATCCGCAGGAGCAAGGCTTTGTCTGGGTGCCTCCCTGCTGTGTCATGAAGCCCATGCTTCGTGGTTGCACCACAGATATTTTCTGAGCCACTGAACAGATGAAATATGGTATGAGCAAGGAAGGGGGTGAAACTGAACACACTGGGTTGTCTTCCTGGCAAAAGAAGGAGATCCATGAAGCAGGCAAGTGGAGAACATGCTTGCAAAAGTAGGAAGGAGCTGAAGTTGATACTAAGCCTAGGAGCCCAAGCTCAGAGTATTTTGGAGCTACAAAGGGTCCTAGATACTAGCTAGTTTAAAGTTTCTTAATCTGGGGTGGATGGACTCCCAGGCAGGCAAAGAACTCTTAGATGAGCTTCTGGGAATCCATGAGTTACTCTGAACTATCACTCCCTCTAGCAACTTTAGTGCATGAGAAATCATTTATTTCACAGTATTGTTGCATTTGAAGGAACCTTCATAATTTAATAATTATATATAGTCTTTCATCATAATGTGTTTTATATGTATCCATTTTTTCTCTACTTCACATTTTAAACACTTCTGTCTCTGCTTCTCTTGTACGCCTGGCAGTCTCACCAGATTGTAGGTGGTTAAGAATGACTTTGTGAACAAGCAATACTGAATCTCTACAATAATAAATACCGTTATAAAATGCTGATTATTTCGTGGCAGTGTTCTCTTCTGCTATGTGGTTGAGCATCTATATTTAGTGTTCTAATATAAACTCGAGTTGCTGCTAAGAAGCCTTACTGTTCTGAATGCAGAATCAACAGGCCTTCCCAAAACTATAGTAACCACTAAGATGTTCAGCCTAGAGAATACTTCTATGCCTGCCGGCTGTTTGGGTAAAAGTATAAGGCTTCAATCTGGAGGATTTCAATCAAGAACTTCAGTTACCATTTCCCCCTTACCTCCAATGAGAAGCTGTATTAGTCAGCATTCTTCAGAGAAACAGAATCAATCAGATGTATATAAATATATAGAAAGAGATTTACTGTGAGAAATTGGCTCACGCAATTATGGAGGCTAAGAAGTCCCATGATCTGCCATCTTCAAGGTGGAGGCTCAAGAAAGTTGGTGTAATTCAGTCTAAACCCAAAGGCCTGAGAAGCAGGAGGGCAGGAGAAGATGGATGTCCCAGTTCAAGCAGAGAGCAAATTATCTCTTCCTCTACCTTTTTGTTTTATTCAGGCCATTAGTAGATTGGATGATGCCTGCCCACAGTGGGGAGGACATTTTTCTTTACTTAGTCCGCAATTCAAATGCAAATCTCTTCCAGAAACACCTTCGCAGACACACTTAGTGTCTTAGTCTGTTTTTGCTGCTATAACATAATACTACAGACTGGATCATTTAGAAAGGACAGAAATGTATCGGCTCACAGTTCGGACGTTTGAGAAATCCAAGATCAAAGGTGCCGGTAGGTTTGGTTGTCTAGTGAGAGTTGCATCCTCTGGAGGGGAGGGATGCCGTGTCCTCACATGGTGGAAGGGGGAAGGGCAAGTAGCTGAACACTGCATGAAGCTCTTTTATGAGGACCTCAACCCCATTCATGAGGGAGGAACCATCATGACCTAGTCACCTCTTAATACTATCACATGGCTAACACCTGAATTTTGGAGAGGACACATTTAAACCATGGCACCCAGAAATAATGTTTTATCAGCTATCTGAGCACCCCTTAGCCCAGTCTAGTTGACACATAAAAGTAATCAACACGAAAGTTATGAAAAGTCAATACCAACATTGCAGGCAAAGACAGAGTCATTTCCATCAGAATAAGGGGAAGCAGTGGTAATGTGTGCTGGCAGCATGCTCTGGGCACAAAAGTTTGTGACCCTCACCTGTGGGGAAGGAATAAGTGAAAACATGATCACAGCACAACTGTTAGAAAAGTCAACACAGAAATAAAGGCCTACAACTACCTCTGAAAATGGTTTTAACTTTATCAATTACAAAACTGCCTTGTGACAAATATCTCTCAGCAAGAGTCAACGGGCAATATTAGAAACTTCTAATGAATCTTTTTATTTCTCATCTAATCACCAGCAAATTTTTAATCTTTTTTTTTTTTTTTTTTTTTTTTTTTTTGAGACAGGGTCTCACTCCTGTCACCCAGGCTGGAGTGTACTGGTGCAATCACAGCTCACTGCAGCCTTGAGTTCCCAGGCTCAGGTGATTCCCCAACCTCAGCCTCCCAAGGAGCTGGGATTACAGGCATGTGCCACCACACCCAGCTAATTTTTTGTATTTTTAGTAGAGACAGAGCTTTACCATGTTACCCAAGCTGGTCTCAAACTCCTAGACTCAAGTGATCCTCCTGCCTTAGCCTCTCAAAGTGCTAGGATTACAGGAATGAGCCACCATGCCCAGCCAGCAATTTTTAAAATGTATGTTTTAATTCATACAGTCAGAAACATCTTCAACTGCAGAATTTACTAGGAGAGACCCCTGTGAATAGAAATGCTCACAGGCTTTTTATAACTCACAGAAATGCATAATCTTTTCAACATCCTTACTGAGATCTGTTTGTTTCATTGCAGGGATGATAAACACTGTGGCCTCAGGATCAAGTAAATGATCTCAACAACACTAATGGGAATATACCTAAAAGAAGACAAAGGGAAACCCTGGCCAGCTCTCTGACAGGGTTTGCTTGCCTTAAAAATTACGGAGCAGCTGAGGTGGGAAAGAGCTGTATTTTGATGAAAGTAGCTTAGGATCTCAACGGTTTTTGTATATCATCTGGGAACATTAATATAAAAATTAAAAACACCAGAATTTGGGGAAGTAAAAATTCATAAAGTAACTATGACTTAGTCCATTTTGTGCTGTTATAACAAAATATCTGAGACTGGATAATTTATAAAGACAACATTTTATTTTTTCATAGTTCTAGAGGCTGAGAAGTCTAAGATAAAGGTGCTGGTATCTGGTGTCTGGTGAGGGCCTGGCCTCTCTGATTCCGAGATGGCATGTTTAATGCTGCATCCTTCGGAGGGGAGAATTGCTGTTTCTCACATGGCAGAAGAGCAAGAGAGAGAAAACCAACTCCTGCAAGCTCCTGTTTTTATAGCAGCATTGATCCATTCATGAGGATGGTGCCCTCATGACCTAAACACTGCCAGTCAGGTCTCACATCTCAATACTGTTGTAGTGAGGATTAAGTTTCCAACACATGCCCGGGCGCGATATCTCATGCCTGTTATCCCAGCACTTTGGGAGGCCGAGGCGGGTGGATCATGAGGTCAAGAATTCAAGACCATCCTAGCCAACATGGTGAAACCCCGTCTCTACTAAAAATACAAGAAACAACTGGGTGTGGTGGCGCATGCCTGTAGTCCCAGCTACTCAAGAGTCTGAGGCAGGAGAGTCGTTTGAACCGGGGAGGTGGAGGTTTCAGTGAGCCAAGATTGCGCCACTGCATTCCAGCCTGGTGACAGAGCAAGACTCCGTCTCACACACACACACACAAAAGTTTCCAACACATGAGTTTTGGAGGGTATAAAAGCATTCAAACTATAGCAGACTGAGACTCTTGTTGAAGCTGGGACCTATAGGCTTTGGGCTGGACTATCATTGAGTAGCTAAAGGCTTCTAGCCTTGAAACCTGGAGGAGAATATTCAGCTCTGTCCTATGTGAAAGACTTTAAGGTGGCCATGGGTGTTTTGTCCTCAACCGGTGACTATAGCTTATGACAGTTTTATCCATGAGCAAGCAAGGGGCTGTTGCTATAGAGGCAAGAGTGCACATATAGGCAGTTTCAGGACAACTCCTCTTAGGTTGCTCTGGTCTTAAACCAAGGCTTTCAAGCCTCCAAGGATGAAAGAGAGCATGAGTCACCAATGGAACACAGACCTGCATCGGCAGGCACAGCTGAAGCGTGGACACGATTGCAGAAAATGGGCTTTCTGAATATTACATTTGCTGCATTTTGTCTGTTAAGTCATTTTGATGGATCATGGTACTTTCATCAAGAATAGTGAGACAGAATGGGACTTCTAAAACAGTGTGAGGAGCTTGGTGGACCTCTGCAGTAAACAGTCATTTAACTGGTGAAAAGTATTAAACACAGCCATTTAAAGTTTTCGGAGGTCAATCTAAGCAAATCAAAAGGCATTTATTTAAGAAAACCTAATACATCTTGGTAAGAACAGCACAAGTCTATGGCACCTGAACTAGAACCTGCTTTCACCCCTCCACCTCAACCCTCCCAACTCCATATTACAGAAGCTGTAACCTCAGGAGAGTGTGGCCAAGAAGATGAGTGCTCCCTTTACCCACAGATCCCAGTTTTGGGACTACAGTTTCACCTGTGGAGGGAAAGGTCACAAGCATCTCTCATCCCCCTACCCCCCACCACCAGCTCTGTGTTACACAAGGTCTATTCCACTACAAAGAAGATAGGGGCTCCCTTCCCCTCACCCAGCTCCCATTCACAGAGTAGAGGTTGTACCCCAGGCAAGGCAACGCTGTGGCCCCAGTAGCAACACCCACTCCAGATCCCACTCACAGGAAAGAGGTTCCATATAGGGAAGGGCAATCAGACAAGACAAGAGCTACAGTCCCTTTCTGCTCCAATTTGCAGAGTAGAGGCATCATTTTGGGAGATGTGGGCCACCATCCCTGCCCCAGCTCTATCTCTAGTGCAATGCACAGAGGTTCTGCCCAAGGGGAAGGGCAGGACTGGAGGACTCATAACTCCACAGCTCTAGAGAGGGGCTGGTTTTATTTGGAACAGAGTGTGGAGGAACCCATGCCTTAAGGTGTAGGGAAAAACAAGAACAACTTTCGTGTCAGGCAATTAAGAGAAGACGAGGCTGGGCATGGTGGCTCAAGCCTGTAATCCCAGCACTTTGGGAGGCCGAGACAGGCGGATCACGAGGTCAGGAGATCGAGACCATCCTGGCTAACACGGTGAAACCCCGTCTCTACTAAAAAGTACAAAAACTAGCCGGGCGAGGTGGCGGGCGCCTGTAGTCCCAGCTACTAGGGAGGCTGAGGCAGGAGAATGGCGTGAACCCGGGAGGCGGAGCTTGCAGTGAGCTGAGATCCGGCCACTGCACTCCAGCCTGGGCCACAGAGCGAGACTCCGTCTCAAAAAAAAAAAAAAAAAAAAGAGAAGACGAATATTTCCATGAAACCAATACCAACAGACAAAACAGCAAATCAGCCAGAAGTCTCACAAAGGCAACCAGTGGAATGGACAGGGAAAAAGTACCCTGTTAAAATCATATTTATCCCTTACAATCAGGGATAAGTCCTCCAGTCTATGAGCAACTGAAGCAGGCATTTGAAAGCTACTGGTCCCTACTAGAGCATGTGGCAGAATTGAAAGCATCCCCAAAGCTACTCAGTTCCATCAGCTAAGGCTTGAACCCTTACTGACTCAAGGAGCATGTCTTAGTCCACTTGTGCTGCTATAATAAAATGCTTCGGCTGGGCACAGTGGCCCATGCCTATAATTCAAGCACTTTGGGAGGCTGAAGCAGGTGCATCACTTAAGGCCAGTAGTTCAAGACCCAGCCTGGCCAATATGACGAAACCTTGTCTCTACTAAAATTACAAAAATTAGCTAAGTGTGGTGGCACATGCCTGTACTCCCAGCTACTCAGAAGGCTGAGGCAGGAGAATGGCTTAAACCCTGGAGGCAGAGGTTGCAGGGAGCCAAGATGGTGCCACTGCACTCCAGCCTGGGCAATAGAGTGAGACTGTGTCTCAAAGCAAAACAAAACAAAGAAAAACAAAATGCCTGAGAACAGGTGATTCATAAAGAAGAGAAATTTTATTTCCTGCAGTTCAGGTGGCTGGGAAGCCCGAGGTCAAGGCACCAGCAGATTCGGTGTCTGGCAAGGACTGTTCTCTGCTTCCAGGATGGTGCCTTGTTGCCGCATCCTCCAGAAGGGATGACTCCATGTCCTCACATGGTGGAAGGGAGGGAAGGGCAGAAGGAATGAACACTAGTTCCCTCCAGCCCTTGTATAAGGTTGCCAATCCCATTCATGAGGGCTCTGCACTCATGATTTAACCGCCTCCTAAAGGCCTCACCTCTTAATACTATCACACTGGCAATTAAGTTTCAACAAATGAATTTGGAAGAAATTATGCAGATCATAACAGAGCATAAGCACAACCTTGGAATAATCATTGATTGAACACTAAGCTATACTGACCCAGAGGCAACTCCTAGGAAACTAGGCTTAAAAAATAAAGCCAAGGAGAAAAAACAAACTGAGTAGTGATGTCAGAGACTGCACACTGAGAGGGAAATATACTTCATAGAATTGGTCTAGGCAAGACATTAAACAAACAAGCTAACACAAACCAGTGATATCACTAAGCCTCAGAGGGAGTACAGAATAAATAAGAATTCAGAGTTGCTATATTATCTGAAATATCTAGTGTTCAACAAAAAGTTACGAGTCTTGGGAAGAAATGGGATAATGATTCTTGTATCATTCAAACAAAAAGCACGAAACAGAAATTGCCTTCAAGGGGCCATGTGCTGACCAGGTGCAGTAGCTCATGCCTATAATCCTAGCACTTTGGAAGGCTGAGGTGGAAAGATACCTTGAGCCCAGGAGTTTGAGACCGGTCTGGACAACAAAGCAAGACCTCATCTCTACAAAAATAAAATAAAATAATTAACTGGGCATGGTGGTGTGCACCTGCAGTCTCAGATACTCTGAAGGCTGAGGCAGGAGGATTGCTTGAGCCCAGGAAGTTGAGGCTGCCGTGAGCCATAATCATGCCACTGCACTCCAGCCTAGGCAACAGAGTGAGACCATGTCTCAAAAAAAAAAAAAAAAAAAAAAAGTGGGGAGTCCATGTGTAAAACTTAGCAAAGATTTCAAAGAAGATATCATAAATTTGTTCAAATAATTAAAAGGAAACCATGTTTAAATAATTAAAGTTTTATGACAATGACCTATCAAATAGAGAACATCAATAAATAGAAATTATAAAGAAGAACCAAATGGAAATTCAAGAGTTAAAAAGTACAATAACTGAAATGAAAAAAAAAAAAAAAAAAAAAAAAAACTTGAAGGACAAAAAAAAAGAAAACTACAGACCAATATCCCTGATGAACATAGATGCAAAAATCCTTAACAAAATACTAGCTAAAGAAATCCAACAGCATATCAAAAAATAATCCACTGCGATCAAGTGGGTTTCATACCAGGGATGCAGGGATGGTTTAACATGGTTTAACATATGCGAGTCAATAAATGTGATACACCACATAAATGGAATGAAAAACAAAAATCACATGATCATCTCAATAGATACAGCAAAAGCATTTGACAAAATCCAGCATCCCTTTATGATTAAAACCCTCACCAAAACTGGCACACAAGGCACATACCTCAATGTAATAAAAGCCATCTATGCCAAACCCACAGCCAACATTATACCGAACAGAGAAAAGTTGAAAGTTGTTCCCTGAGAACTGGAACAAGACAAGGATGCCCACTCTCATCATTCCTCTTCAACATAGTACTGGAAGTCTTAGCCAGCGCAATCAGACAAGTGAATGAAATAAAGGGCATCCAAATCAGTAAAGGGGAAGTCACACTGTCACTGTTTGCTGATAATGTTATGAGATCCTTGAGGGTGTTGTTTTTCTGGCCAGAAATCTCTGTGGCTGGTGGCACCTTTGCATGAGTTTTGTTTGGGCCTGCTGGGCCCACTCAGCCTGGCAGGCTGTGCTCAGCTCGTGCTACTGGCCTGGATCCCACACCTCCAAAAAGACTGAAGCAGAGCAGCGAGGGGTATGTGAGCAAGCGAGCCAATCATGGGGTCCAGCCACTGCGCACAGTGAGGCACGCCAGCTGCTGCAGCAGGGCAGGCAGCTATAGGTGCCAGCATGGGTACTGGCTCACTGTGAGGCTGCAGCTGGACAAGGCGCATTGCAAGCAGCTTCCACAGCTGGCACCAGGAAACGGAGTGGTATTCAGATGCTTGGAGACTCCAGGAACCACAGGGCCCCAAAGGGGAGTCACAGCCCTGACTCAGGGAGCTCCCAGGTCTGTGTTCCCCAGAGGGCTACAGGTCTTCTCCCCTTTGCTCCTCTCTTCTCTCCTCCTTGTCACCCACAATGTGGTGAGCAAGGGATGTGTTTCAGCCCTGTTTGTATTACAGCTCTTTTAGCCCTGCCATTTGCTGAGTCCTGGGTTCTTGTCCTGTGTCCAGGAAGAATGAGGTATGCAGACAAGTGGAGGGTGAGCAAGACGAAGAGACACTTTATTGAGCAATAGAACAGCTCAGAGAAGACCCCTAGTGGGCAGTTCCTCTCCATAGTAAGCAGTTCCTCTCCGTAGCTAGGGTGCCCCAACAAGTGCTCAGCTCTCAGCAGAGGGGGTAGCTCCTCTTTGCAGCTGGTCGTCCTGTCATCTCCCCATCATTTCTCTGTCCTCTGCTTGAGTACGGCTGAGTCCAGGGTTTTTGTGGCCTCAGAGAGGAAGATGTGCATGCTGATTGGTCCATGGGCAGCCACGGGTGGGCCCAGGGAAAAGCACCACAAGTTCTCCCCCCAGTCCACGGAATTGGCAGCCCGGCCCCCAGGCTTCAGGACTTCCCCGGATTGAAGGCGGGACTTCACCAGGGACCCAACCCCTTCCACCCAGGAGTCTGTCTGCCTCCTGCCACTGTTCAGGCACCCAGGCTGTTCATGCCAATGGGCACCTGCAGACCAGCACTGGACTGTCCTCAGCACCCCCTCAGCCTCCCTCCCATGCTTATCAGTACCCAAAATTTGGAGGGGGAAGAGGCAGCAGGGGGCTGATATGTCAGTGCTGCCCCCGGCTGTGTGCACACCCAACTGGGTTGCAACAGCACCCAGGCTTGTCCCTGACTTTGCTCTGAATTGGAGCTGGCACTGACACTGGGGAGAAACCAGGCAGCAGGAGCAGGCACTTCTGAGCTTGCAGTGTGGCAGAGGGTCTCCCCAGGCTCCCAAGAGTCCATAGATGCCTGCATCTGCAGCCGTGGCAGGGCAGCTGCAGCTGCACCAGGGAGTTCCCACCCCGCCAACTCAGAAAGAGCAGGGCTCCTGCTTGTCCCTGGCTCCCACCAGCTCCAAGGAGCACGCAGTCCCATCCTTGCAGCTGTGGTGGGGAGGTGCTCCAGGTCCTCAGTGGGCCCATCTCTGGCCACTCCTCCATGTCCGACCACACTGTTCTGCGGCTGGCAGGCAGCTTGGCCCAGCACCATCACAGTGGCCCCTAGGGTGGTGGGCTCCAGGGGCTCCCAGGGAGCTCTCCTCCTTGTCACCCGCAATGTGGTGTTTCAGCCCTGTTTGTATTACAGCTCTTTTAACCCTGCTAAAAGTAGTTCCAGGTACTGTTGGCCTCCCTGCCACACCCTCCCCACAGTGGTGGTGGGCAAGAGCAGCGACGTGAGGCCAGGGTCCAGAGCAAAGGAGGCTCTGGGCCTGGGAGTGGGCCCCTCCTGGCTGTGTGAGGGTAAGGGCAGTGTAGTCAGCTGCCTCAGGGACATGGGGCACAGGGGACGTGGGGCACAGGGGTCCCATCACCACCACTGCTGCTCCCGCAGCCACTCCCACTGCCACCACCCACATCACTCCATTGCAGTTGGAGTGATGGCAGTGGCTGCCCTGAACAGCCTGTGACTGCTGTCAATGATATGATTATATACCTAGAAAACCGTAAGACTCCTCCAAAAGGTTCTTAGAACTGATAAATGTATTCAAAATTGAGCTCAGTTCTATACTGAGGTCTCCTATTGCAATAGTCCTGAATAAAATTTGTTTTTGCCACTTTAACTACTGTCCAGCTATGGTTTGTCTTTGACAGCACCCTGACAAATTTTTTAGTCACCATCATTCAGAGGCAGCATCCATCCCATAGAATGAGATTTGGAAATTGCAAGGGCACTAACATGACTGTAGAGGATCATCTGTGTTATTGTAAACTTTTTTAAAGGTAAAGAACACTAGGTAGTGACAATGTGTAGACAGAGACACAATAATGAGCATTTGTGAGAAAGAGAGGAGCTTAATTACAGTCTCTCCAGTTTAACCAGAAGAGTCATGGTGCCTTAATCCATTTTGTGTTACTATAGCAAAATACCTGAGGCTGGGTAATTTATAAAGAAAGAGGTTTTACTTAGCTCATGGTTCCACAAGCTGTACAGGAAGTGTGGTGCCAGCATTTGATTGACTTCTGGTGAGGGCTTTTCTGCTGCATCAAAACATGGCAGAGAAGGTCAAAGGAGAAGTGGGCACAGGTGAAGAGGGGTGACCAAACCCAAGAGGTATTCTGGCTTTATAATAACCCATTCCCTGCAAAAGTCAATCCAGTCTCACAAGAATGAGAATTCACTCACTACCTTGAAAATGGCACCAAGCCACTCATGAGGGATCCACCCCCATGACCCAAATACCTCTCACTAGGCCCCACCTCCCAACACTGCCACACTAGGGATCACATTTCAATGCAAGATTTTCTGGGGACAAACAAACCACATCCCAACTGTAAAACATGGGGAAATACCATTTCTATCGCTTCTTCAATTGAGCTCAGACTCTCTTCTGTATATGATCAAATGTACTAATCTAGGCATAAAAATATCCAGCAAAAATTATAATTATTATAGTTATAATACTAACTCCCATTGACTTTCATACATGTATAGTGCTTTATAATATTCAGAGCATTTTTGTGTGAATTAGGTGAATTCATTCAACTTTAACAAGTAGACAAGACTGAGCTAAACAACTTCTGTCTTAGGATCAGTGCTCATGTGGGTATTCCTAGCTCCTGGGATCATTAGCTCTGCCCTGTGACCTACAAAAGATCGACCTATACCCCACTGGATCTCTGGTAACTGCCTGGTCTGTCCCAATCTTCCATCTGCTCCTCCTGAAATTGACCTCTTATGGATCTGATCTATGGTACCTACTCCCATAATCTATGATCTGCCAAAAAGTTTTGCAAATTTTCTCTTAATAATCCATCTAGAATCCATCTACTATTCTCAGGCCCTTATCATCTCTCACTTATGCTTTTAAGACATTAACCAAAAAGTTACTGAGACAGATCTCTCAATCAATAGAGGTATATTTAACCAAAGTTTGAGGGTATGCCTGGGAAATACACAGGACACAGGAGCATCGTGACCTGTGCTTTTCCAAAGAGGGTTTTGGGAAATTCAGTATTTAAAGAGGAAAAAGCAAGCAAAAGGGAGGAAAAAAGAGGGAAGTTAGGCAGTGAGGCAAACAGTTACATGCTTGTGAGACTCTGATTAGCACTCAGTAAATCTACATTTGACATGCGAAAAGAGGGAGTAGAGGAAAAAGTCAATTATGCATTTGTCTCAGGGTAGGTGGAGGGATGATTTCTGGTCTTGTCCTTGTCCTGTACTTGTGACGATAAGCTGGTAATTGACATTGTCAGGGTGAAATTCAATACAACTTAGTTTAAGGGCTAGTTTATAGGGGAGATAGGTATCCTGAAAGATTTAAGAGCTCACAAGGAAATTCCTTGTGAGCAATTTGTGAGGGAGGCCATTTGGGAGGATATGTGGCCTTCTGTCACTGTGGGAACCTGCCTTATAGATGAGGCTATTGAAACCACCTTTGCAAAATTATGACTGAGACACTGAAAGAGATCTAACCTAACTGAGTCTATCTTGCTTCTAACCCTTAAGCTGTCCTTGTTCTTTCCTGGGCATATGCTGAACTAACTTTGGGAGGACCTTAGTTTATAGTTTATAGTTTAAAACAAAGCCTTTTCCCAAAAGAAACCTCCTTCCTGCCTGGGGACTAGACTGCCTTTTCAGGCCTAACATATTAGCGACAAGATTAGAAGTTATGGTTTAGGAGTCATGCAGCTGGAGCCTACAAGATTCTGACCTTTCCTAAACTGCTCCTAAGATCAGTGCTGGAGACCCTGCACTTGATGGATCAGCTGGCACCACCCAGATTGATAAAGAAGCTCATCTGATCTTGTGGGCCCCAACTAGGAACTGACTCAGTGCAAGAAGACAGGTCTGACTCCCTATTATTTCATCCCTGACCAATCAGTACTCCTGGCTCACTGGCTTCCCCCACCCACCAAGTTTTCCTTAAAAACTCTGCTCCTCAGGCCGGGCACGGTGACTCACGCCTGTAATTCCAGCCCTTTGGGAGGCCGAGGTGGGTGGATTACTTGAGGTCAGGAGTTCAAGACCAGCCTGGCCAACATGGTGAAACCCCATCTCTACTAAAAATACAAAAATTAGCCAGGCGTGGTGGCAGGCGCCTATAATCCCAGCTACTCGGGAGGCTGAGGCAGGAGAATTATTTGAACCCAGGAAGCAGAGGTTGAAGTGAGCTGAGATCATGCCACTGCACTCCAGCCTGGGTGATAGAGCAAGATCCCGTTTCAAAATAAAACAAAACCCCCCAAAAAAAACAAAAACAAAAAACCTCTGCTCCCCAAATGTTGGGGAGACTGATTTGAGTAATAATAAAACGCCAATCTCCTGTACAGCCAGCTCTGTGTGAATTACTCTTTTTTTTTGCAATTCCCCTGTCTTGATAAATTGGTTCTGTCTAGGCAGCAGGCAAGGTGAACCCACTGGGCAGTTACACTATGACACAGGATTGTAAAATTACAGCTATCTGTTTGGGAACAAAAGGAAGGCAGTATTGGCCGGGTGCAGTGGCTCACGCCAGTAATCTCAACTCTGTGGGAGGCTGAAGTGGGAAGATCACCTGAGGTCAGGGGTTCAAGACCATCCTGGCCAACATAGTGGAACCCTGTCTCTAATAAGAACACAAAAAAATTAGCCAGGCATGGTGGTATGCACCTGTAGTCCCAGCTACTCGGAAGGCTGAGGCAGGAGAATCACTTGAACCTGGGAGGCAGAGGTTTCAGTGAGCCGAGATCACACCACTGCACTCCAGCCTGGGCGACAGAGCAAGAGGAAGGCAGTATTGTGTGACTCAGTTCCCAAGTTTAACTTTCGCTTTGGCATAGTGAGTTTGGGGTAGCAAGATTCTATCTTCTTTAACAATAACTCATTCCCAACTAGTTTCTCTGCCTCCGTTTTGTTCCTTTGATTTAGTAGGCTTCATGGCAATAAAAAAGATGGCTAATGTGTTCAAATTCAAAGAGCTGAATTAATGAGCCATTCCCAAAGGTTTTGGCAGAGTTAAAGAAACCAATGATAAGACACTTGGGGAATAGCAACATGAAGAAGCCATTACCATCCCTAGATGTGAGGGACAAGGGGAAGAAGTTGTATTACTAGAACCCAGGGACTACAACTGGAACAGTAGAAGAGGGGCCACCAGATAGGAGCTGTGGGCTGTAAGGAACTACAGCCACTGATGGAACCACAGCCAGGCAGGGAAGGAGGGAGGGATAGATAAATATTCACAAAATCTCTTGCTAACCACACTCTGATTTGCTGGGGCCCACTTCCTCCCACCCCACCCTTCCCCTCACCACACCTACACATTGTCCAAATTCAACCTGAAGTTAGAGGAATAGTAGTTTTAAAACATGTCTTCAAATTCTTTTACAATGCTTTCATCAAGGAGTGCAGTCTAATTCTCCTCCACTTAAATACAGGCCAGACTTAAGGACTCATCTCTAACAAATAGAATGTAGTAGAAGCAATGCTACATGAATTTTAAGGCTAATCCATAAAAGACAATACAGCTTCTGCCTGGCTCTCACTTTTGGGATGCTTGCCTTTGGAACACAGCCATGAGGAAGCCTAAGCCACTTGAAGAGGACATGTGTAGGTAAGTATTCTGGCCAAAAGCCCCTGCAGAGGTCTGTAGGAGAGAAAAATAATCTTTTCCTCTACGCATCTTAGGTTCTCCAGGTGGGGCCCTGTAAATTAGGTTCACCAATAATAGACTGACAAGAGAAAAACAAATAGAAGTTTTTTATTAACATATGCATTGCACATGTATGCATGGGACTACCCAGCAGTGAGTAACCCAAAGTGGTGGTTAGAACCTGGATTTATATACCACCTTAGGCTAAAACAAAGGAAAAGGGGTTTGGGGCTTCTGGGCAAGGGAGGCAAGTTGTGGGAAGATGACCAGGAAAAGTAGAGTAAACAAGGGTTGTTCAGTAAGGTTAGTTATGTAGAGTTAAGTCTACATTCTCCGTTGATAAGAGTTAAGAATCCTCGCCGGGCACGGTGGCTCAAGCCTGTAATCCCAGCACTTTGGGAGGCCGAGACGGGCAGATCACGAGGTCAGGAGATCGAGACCATCCTGGCTAACACAGTGAAACCCCGTCTCTACTAAAAAATACAAAAAACTAGCCGGGTGAGGTGGCGGGCGCCTGTAGTCCCAGCTACTCGGGAGGCTGAGGCAGGAGAATGGCGTAGACCCGGGAGGCGGAGCTTGCAGTGAGCTGAGATCCGGCCACTGCACTCCAGCCTGGGCAACAGAGCGAGACTCCGTCTCCAAAAAAAAAAAAAAAAAAAAGAATCCTCCTCTTCCTGGTTGGGAGAGGGAGGCACCTTTCACAAATAGAAACTTCCCTTATAAATGTAAATTTCCTTTACAAAAGAAAAACTTGTGCCATTTCTAGAGATTTTCTTGCATCTGTTAGTTCTCAATGGCCTTTAGCTCAAAATAATTTATGTGCCAAAGAGGCATATTTTGGGGTGGCATATTCTAGTATCTGTTAGGTGATTGCTGACAGCCAGCATCAAGCACCAGACAAGTGAGTGAGAATACCTTCAGGATGATGCCAGCCCCAGCTGCTGTCTGACTGTAACCTCATGAGAGACTCTCAACTGAGAACTGCCTAGCTAAGCCCGGTCAACCCCCAGATCTGTGAGAGATCATAATAATAAATGGTTATGTAACTGCCCAAGGGGTTCACCTTGCCCACTGCCTAGACAGAGCTGATTCACCAAGACAAGGGAATTGCAATATAGAAAGAGTAATTCATGCAGAGCCGGCTGTGTGGCAGACTGTAGTTTTATTATTACCCAAATCAGTCTCTCCAAGCATTCAGGGAGCAGAGTTTTTAAGGACAACTTGGTGGGTGGGGGAAAGCCAGTGAGCCAGGAGTGCTGATTGGTCAGAGATGAAATCATAGGGAATTGAAACTGTCTTCTTGTGCTCAGTCAGTTCCTGGGTGGGGGCCACAAGATCAGATGAGCCAGTTTATTGATCTAGGTGGCGCCAGCTGATTCGTCAAGTGCAGGGTCTGCAAAATATCTCCAGCACTGATCTTAGGAGCAGTTTAGGGAGGGTCAGAATCTTGTAGCCTCCAGCTGCATGACTCCTAAACCATAATTTCTAATCTTGTGGCTAATGTTAGTCTTACAGAGGCAATCTAGTCCCCAGGCAAGAAGGAGGTCTGCTTTGGGAAAGGGCTGTTACCGTCTTTGTTTAAACTATAAACTATAAACAAGTTCCTCCCAAAGTTAGTTCTGCCTACACCTAGGAATGAGCAAGAACAGCTTGGAGGTCAGAAGCTAGATGGAGTCAGTTAAGCTAAATCTCTTTCATTGTCTCAGTCGTAATTTTGCAAAGGCGGTTTCAGTTATGTTTGCTTTATGTCATTAAGTTTGAGGTGGTTTGTTACACAACTGTAGACAACCAGAAGTCTGAAAGCCCATATAATGCAGCTTGTTAGGGGGTTAGCCTTTTGGGCAGAGCAAGGCAAAGAAAGAGCAGAAAAGTGGTCTGGGGGAGTACAGAAAGGATAACCAACACATTTCCTTTAAATTCCTCCTGCACAGTGAGGACTAAGCTCTGATTTTTTTGTCTTGCCCAAATTCCTATCTAAGGGCCTTGGGGAGTCACGCCCTACAAACCATAAATTCTCATCAGATGGGTTTTATTTAACCCTACATACTGTGACTTACTTTCCGACCTGACTCTGGCATAACATTATAAGACAAGGAAGAAAATACAAAATTCTACCACAAAACGTTTCTTTTCCATATCTTGAAATGGCCTTGCAAAGCTGTCCTTTGGGGGAAAAATTTGCCTCTGTAAAGAATCTCTATTAACACAGTTAGCTCTTTTTGTTCCAGGCCTTCCCAATCCTAAAGAGATTAACTAAAAGTCTAGCACCTTTTAAAGATCTGAATAGGAAAATGTTGTCATCTATTATCTCTAAGGGCAGCCACGGTAAGACTTCAAAAGAACCTTGATCTCCACAATCTTTTATCTTGACCTGAACATTTCCTTTCTATAGATTCCAGGTCTTTAGACAAACTCAACCAATTGTCAACCAGAAAATGTTTAAATTTACCTATAGCCTGGAAGCCCCTCCACTTTGAATTGTCCTGCCTTTCTGGACCAATGTATTTCTTAAATGTATTTGATTGATGTCTCATGCTTCCCTAAAATGTATAAAACCAAGCGGCACCCCAAACACCTTAGGCACATGTTCTTAGGACCTTGTGAGGGCTGTGTCATGGGCCATGGTCACTCATATTTGGCTCGGAATAAATCCCTTCAAATATTTTACAGAGTTTGATTCTTCTTGTTGACAACAGTATAACCAGAGTAACTCATCCACCATGCTAACCTGGAACCTGATTACTCCTGTGATGAGAACTCTTCATTGCCTACAAGTGAAAGCCTAAGCCTGGCACACAAGAACTGCCAGGGCTTTTCTTTCCCTGCTTCTCAGTACCATCTCCAGAAACTTCCTGCTGTGCGATTTATTTTAATGATTATACTGGAATTTTTATATTTCTCCCCACACACTCTGCTGTTTCTTTCCTCCAAGTCTTTTTATGACTTGCCCTTTAGAATATGCTTTCCATTCTTTTTTTACTTTTTCACTTATCAATCTTAAGCATCACCTCCTTAATGAGTTGGGTCTAAAAATTATATACATATATATATTTCTTATATGTTTCTTTAATATGCTATCCCAATATAATAAAACAATCTGTCAGTCTGGGTCTGCCTCCTGTTAAACAAAAAATTATTCATGACACTTGTTAAAGATGGTAAGACAGACTTTATCCAGGGGGACCACTATAATGGAGTTTTGCAGTAGGGGAAAGGGGTTGGATGTAACTCTGAATACAACAAGGAAAAGTCAGAATTTATACCCAAAGGGTGGCGTGGGGGTCCAGTAAATGAAAAATTACTGAAAGGAGATATCAAAGGTAAGGAAAGATTCTGATTAAACTGACCTAACAGGATTCTTGCTGAAGACAGGCCAGGGGGATCAGACATCACCTGGGGGATGGTGGAGGATGAGGAACCTGATCAGATAGCAAGGATGATTGGATATCAAGAATGGGGGAATTCTGGCTAAATTTACTTACCATGATCCTGGCCAAAATTAGACTCTGCAGAGACAAACACAGAAGCCTAACAGTCAGCGCCTCAATGAGAAGAAAGTTCAAAGGAGACTGAGTAGAGTTTGGTCAAGGAGAGAGACTTGTTATCACCTCCCTACAGGGGAAGCTCCTAAAAGGCTAGGAAAAGCTTTCATTCATGTTTGTATCTCAACACAGCACCTGCCCATAGAGATGGCCTAGAGTCTAGACTATAAGGACTATGAAGGACAGGGACCATTTTAGTCTCATTCACAACTCTAACCCCAATGCCTAATACAAGGACTGGCAAGCAGGTGCTCAAAAACAGCCCTCGAGGAGGGGAGGTAGGGCAAGATGGCCAAGTAGAAGCTTCCAAGTATTGTCCATCCTGCAGGAACATCAAATTGAACAACTATCTACACACAAAAAAGGACCTTCATGAGAACCAAAAATAAGATGAGTGATCACAGTGCCTGGTTTTAACATCATATCATGGAAAGAGGCACTGAAGAGGGTAGGAAAGACAGTCTCTTTGTTTCAGTTGAAAATTGATATGGTTTGGATCTGTGTCCCCACCCAAATCCCATGTTGAATTGTAATCCCCAATGTTGGAGGAGGGGACTGGTGGGAGGGGATTGGATCATGGGGGCAGATTTTCCCCTTGCTGTTCTCATGATAGTGAGTGAGTTCTTATGAGAGGTAGTTGTTTAAAAGTGTGTAGCACCTCCCCCTCCTCTTTCTCGTCCTCCTGCTCTGGTCTTGTAAGACGTGCCTGCTTCTCTTTTGCCTTCTGCCGTGATTATACATTTCCTGAGACTCCCCAGAAGCTATCATGCTTTCTGTACAGCCTGTGGAACCATAAGCCAATTAAACCTCTTTTCTTTATTAATTACCCAGTCTCAGGTATTTCTTTATAACAGTGCAAGAACTGACTAATACAGAAATGCTCTGTTGGGGTTTTTTTAAAAAGCTTTTGGGGTACAGGTAGTTTTTGGTTACATGGAAAAGTTATTTAGTGGTGAGTTCTGAGATTTTGATGCATCTGTCACACAAGCAGTGTACACCGTGCCCAATATGTAGTCTTTTATCCCTCAGGTCCTCCCCACCTTCCCCCCAACCCAGTCCCCAATGTCCATTATATCATTCTTATGCCTTT
The DNA here is from genome assembly GCF_024542745.1 of Macaca thibetana thibetana. Taxonomy (NCBI): domain Eukaryota; kingdom Metazoa; phylum Chordata; class Mammalia; order Primates; family Cercopithecidae; genus Macaca; species Macaca thibetana. The sequence continues at coordinate 49,245,447 of NC_065598.1, read as the reverse complement.
GTGTCCTCATAGCTTAGCTCCTACTTATAAGTAAGAGCATATGATATTTGATTTTCCATTCCTGAGTTACTTCACTTAGAATAATGGCCTCCAGCTCCATTCAAGTTGCTGCCAAAGACACTATTTCATTCCTTTTTATGTCTGAGTATTATTCCATATACCACATTTTCTTTATCTACTTGTTGGTTAATGGGCACTTAAGTTGGTTCCATATTTTTGCAACTGTGAATTGTGCTTCTATAAACATACATGTGTGTGTCTTTTTCATATAATTACTTGTTTTCCTTTGGGTAGATACCCAGTAGTGGGATTGCTGGATTAAATGTTAGTTCTAATTTTAGTTCTTTAAGGAATCTCCATACTGTTTTCCATAACGGTTGTACTAGTTTACATTCCCACCTGCAGTGTAAAAGTGTTCTCTTTTTACCACATCCATACCAGCACCTATTATTTTTTGACTTTAATTATGGCCATTCTTGCAGCAATAAAGTGGTATCTGGTTGTGGTTTTAATTTGCATTTCCCTGATCATCAGTGATGTTGAGCTTTTTTTTTTTCATATGTTTGTTGGCTGTTCGTATATCCTCTTTTGAGAATTTTCTATTCATGTCCTTTGCCTACTTTTTAATGGGATTATTATTATTATTATTATTATTATTATTATTTTGGCCAATCTGTTTGAGTCCCATAAAGATTCTGGGTATTAATTCTTTGTTGGATGTATAGTTTGCGAATATTTTCTCCCACTCTGTGGGTTGTCTGTTTACTCTGCTAATTATTTCTTTTGTTATGCAGAAGCTTTTGTTTAATTAAGTCCCATTTATTTTTGTCTGGCAGCTTGGGTCCCAGCTCAGCCACAGTATAATAGAGCACTAAGTATATTCTTAAGTTTCCAAACTCCAGTCCTTGGCTCCCGATGGCAACTTCTGGCCCAGCCAAGGCTAGAGGGAACTCAACACCCTAAAGGAAAGGACACAAGCTTGGCTGGATTCACCACCTGCTGATTGTAGAGCCCTTGGGCCAAGGGTGAACATAGGTGGTAACCAGAAAGCGGTCACCATGGGCCCTGCACAAGACCCAATGCTGTGCTGGCTTCGGGTCTGACCCAATGCTGTCCCAGTGGTGGTAGCCACAGTGTTACCAAGGGATCTTTGTTCTTAGAGCTCCCAAGATGGTGGCAGGCATTTCCAAGATGACAGCAAGCCTCTTGTTCTTTGACCTGGGGTTCTTGGCCTCACGGATTTCAAGGACTGGAATCTTGCACCATGTGGTGAGTGTTATGTCTCCATTCAGCTCGATTAGGTCAAACTCTGAGCACTTATCCCACGCAGGAGCAATGGCGAGCCTGTAGCCTGATTGGGAGCAGCAATGGGCGCCGCCTCACTGGATCAGAAGTGCATCAGACACCCTGCCAGATCCAGAGGGGTGGAAGTCAGTGGTGGGTCTGTGACAGAGGCAAACAGCAGTGGTGGAAGGTGAGTGAAAGCTCAGCTCGAGCCATAACAAACACTGACCAGAAGAGTGTGTCACTGCAAGATTTAATAGAGTGAAAACAGAGCTCCCATAAAATGGGAGGGGACCCAAAGTGGGTTGCCATTGCCAGCTCAAATGCCTGGGTTTATATCCCAATCATTGTCCCTCCTCCTGTGCTCTCAGGCGATAGATGATTGGCTATTTCTTTACCTCCTGTTTTTGCCTAATTCACATTTTAGTGAGCTCTCTTTACTACCTGATTGGTCGGGTGTGAGCTAAGTTGCAAGCCCCATGTTTAAAGGTGGATGTAGTCACCTTCCAGCTAGGCTGAGGGATTCTTAGTCAGCCTAGGAAATCCAGCTAGTCCTGTCTCTCAATGCCCCCTCTCAACAGGAAAACCCAAGTGCTGTTGGGGAGGTTGGCTGATGACCACTCTAACTGCTTCCTGCTGAATTGGGGCATAGTAGGGGTTGTGCAGTTGAGGTTTCCTCAGGAGGGGTGCCTTCAATGTCACCAACATCAGAGTATAGGCTAGCAGGCCAGTCCAGGGGTCCACGGTAGATCTTAGTCATGGACTGCATCTGGAGCTGTATTTGAAGAACCATTTGTAGTTTTACAGCTTCAGCTCTGGAAGAGACAAACTTAATAAGAAGGTTAAAGATACAGGGATTGAAATGTATGGCCTGTAGTGTAGGGGATTATTTCTTTGGCACACTTCACAGGCCCTGACTATCTGTTTGATAGTTTTGAAAAGGCCTGGTCCAGTATATAATAATTTGGCCATCTGATGGGTGCTATCAATGCCTAAGTGAAAGGTTTGGTGAAGGGTTTTAAGTAATTTCCATTGGTTAGCTGCAGGCAAAAGTACTTTTCCTTCTTCAGTGGCTAGCCATCCTGAGGGGAGGAAACTATGTCCTCGTGAGGTTCCCCATTCTATTCCTCCTGCTGAGTACTGGGGTTTGGTTTCCTGCAGGGGATTACCCCATACTAGGGGTTCTTCTATAAGCATTATTTTTGTCTTTTTTTTTTTCTTCCTTTTTGTGGAGAATGGGGTCTCGCTATATTGGCCAGGCAGCTCTCAAACTCCTGGGCTCAAGCTATCCTCCTGCTCCTGCCTCCCTGAGAGCTAGGATTGCAGGCGTGAGCCACCACTCCCAGCCTTCTATAAGCATTTCTAATGGAGGGTCCCACCTTGCAGCTCTTTTGGCTTCAATATCCACTTGGCAGTTCCCTTCTATTTCTTCTTTCCTTTCCTTTCTGATGACTCTGGCAGTGTAAGACTGCCACCTCTTTAGGTTTCTGTACAGCCAATAATAATCTCCTGATGGCTTCCTGATGTTTGATATGTGTTCCCTCGGAAGTTCGGAATTCCCTTTCTATCCATATTGCTGCGTGGGCATGGAGGACTAGGTAAGCATACTTTGAGTCTGTATATATATTTACCCTTTTTCCTTCTCCTAATTCTAGTGTAAAATGGCTCCTGCTTTTGCTAGAATGTCTCTCCTTAACAAAGGAGTGGGGCTTTCAGGCATAATGAGAAAAGCATGTGAAAATAGTAAAGTTCCCCAGTCACAACTTAGTGGCTGGGAGAAGTATCTAGTGACTGACTGTCCTAGGAATCCTCAGATAGTGACAGATATAGAGGACAGTTGTCCAGGACAGGAGAGTAAGACTGAGAAGGCTGCGCCAGTGTCCAGGAGACAGTTAACCTCCTGGCCCTCAATGGTCAAGCAAACCCGGGGCTCTGTGAGGGTGATGGCATGGGTTGGCACTTGCCCTGGGCACCCTCAGTCCTGCTGCTGGATCATCTGGTTAGTGGCTTCTGACTCAGAGGAACTTCATCCCCTGGGGAAGTGGATCTTGCAGTGATTCCCTTGATAAATGGGGCATGGACGAGGGGGCAGCTTATTTCTATTTGGACAATCTTTTTTAAAGTGTCCTTGTAGACCGTACTGGAAGCAACCCGTCTTAGGCATTCGATTTGCCCAGCCTTTCCGTGTTCCAGAGTCTCCAAGGTCCACTTGCCTGAGGGCCATGACTAAAGCGGTGGCCTTTTTTTATCTTGTATGTCCTGTTCCGCCTGTTCCTCCTGATATCTATTATAAAAAACCGAGGTTGCCAGGTTCAATAGGGTTTCTAAGTTTCGCTCCAGGCCTAAGGTGGACTTATGAAGTTTTTTTTAATGTCCACAGCTGACTGAATGATAAACTTATCCCTTAATATTAGTTGGCCTTCAATAGAGTCAGATGACAGAGAGGTATGCTTCCTCAATGCCTCCCTCAGTCTCTCCAGAAAGGCAGTAGGATTTTCTTCATTTCCCTGTGTTATAGTGGACATCATTGAATAATTTACAGGCTTCTTCCTAGTTTTCCTTAGTCCTTCTAGCACACAGGTTAGTAAATGTTTGCAGCACCAATCTCCATGTTCTGATTCTGCATCCTAATGAGGGTCTACACTGGGAACTGCCTGCTGGCCTGTGGGGAATTGTTCTCTTCCCTCTGTTGTCATCCTGTCATTGACCTGACTGAGATACCAGAGATCGCCAAACTCTCAGGCTACAGTTATGGCAGCACTTCTCTCATTTGGGGTTAGTGTCTGATCTAGCAGTAACGTATCTCTCCATGTCAGATCAAAGGATTGTCTTAACCCTTGTAAAACATCAATATAGCCATCAGGGTTATCTGAGAATTTACCTAGGTCTATTTTAATTTGAGACAAGTCTGACAGGGAAAAAGGTACATACACTCTGACTGGGCCGAATTCTCCAGAATACATCTTGGGGCATTTTTGCCTTGGGGGGAAAGTTTTGCATCTGAAAAAAAAAAAAATAAGGATGCCAGCACCCCTAGTCATTTTCTGATGAGCATTAGTCCTAGAGTGTCCTCTATGGTCCTAATGCTTATTCCTTTCCAGGATGCATAGCCACCCATGGGCTTCTGCTTATCGGATTAGTTATCCTTACTGATGTAGCAGTCCTGCACTGTTTTCCTGCTTTTCTTGACCACAAAGAAAGGGGTCCGGGCTGCTGGATTCTAGTGGTCCTTTACCAGCGTGCCCAACATTGCCTTTGCACTCAGAGGTGAGTTCTAAAGCTGAGCTGGGTTCCTGAGTATTTCATAACAACCCAGCTGCCCCATCAAGATGCATTCCCATAAACAACAGTTCTTATGCAAATTTATTTCAGAGAGAGTGTAGGTAACGTTTTGAGTCAGGATTGAGATACAGTCTTTTTTATTCTGTAAGTACTTTAAGGCTTGGCTGAGTGCAAACAGCTTGCACGTTTGAGCAGACCAATTATTAGGCAATTCTCCTAACTCTGCTTCCACAAGAGTCTCCCTATCAATTACTGACCACCCATTGTGTTTTTTCCTCAATCACCCTGGAGGAGCCATCTATCCTTCTGTTCTGAAGGGAGTTCCTCCTAGGTCTGGACGGACCTTTGTATGGTAATTAAGATTTAAATCCCCTGTTAGGAAATCTGCAGGGTTAAGGGAATTTTCAGTGGTTAATGTTAAATCATCTTTTTCTAACAGAATAGCCTCATACTTTACGATTTTTGAGTTAGTAAGCTACCTTTTTGCTTTTTTGACTTAGAATAATTCTGAACTGCTGAGGTGTGCTCACAATGAGGTTTCCTCTAAAAGTTACTTTTCTACTTTCTTCTGTTAGCAAAGCAGTTGCCACTACAGATTGAATGCATTTGGGCCATCCATAGGTTCCTGGTTTAAGGATTTTTGACAAGAAGGCTACTGGTTGTCAGCAGTCTCAGTGTTTTCAGGCTATGCCCTTGTTTACATGGACAACAAGGTAGTACTGGAGTGTTATAGGGTCACTGAGAAGACTTTCAATGATGAACATAGGTTTTAAATTTACCCTGGCTTTTAAAGGAATAGGGCACACTGTTTTTTTTTTTTTTTTTTTTTTTTTTTTTTTTTTGAGACGGAGTCTCACGCTGTTGCCCAGGCTGGAGTGCAGTGGCGCGATCTCGGCTCACTGCAAGCTCCGCCTCCCGGGTTCCCGCCATTCTTCTGCCTCAGCCTCCTGAGTAGCTGGGACTACAGGTGCCCGCCACCGTGCCCGGCTAATTTTTTGTATTTTTAGTAGAGACGGGGTTTCACTGTGGTCTCGATCTCCTGACCTTGTGATCCGCCCGCCTCGGCCTCCCAAAGTGCTGGGATTACAGGCTTGAGCCACCGCGCCCGGCCTGTTTTTTCTTTACTACTTCTTTTCCTCTCTCTCTCCCACTCTTTTTTCTCTCTCTCTGTCACTATCTCTCTGTCTTGACTTACTCTGTTTGACTTACTCAATTCGCTTTCATCCTGATCTATTATGTTGTTGTAGACCCAGTTCCAGTTGTTAAAGTACTGGGTCATCAGTTCTAAGGTGCTGGCTGAAAGAAATCAGGCACATTCCTCAGCCCTGGGCTCAACACAAACAGGCCCAGTACAAACACATCCCACCATATATCTCTCAACACAAACAGGCCCAGTACAAACACATCCCACCATATATCTCTCAACTTCCTGAGCCCAGTACAAACACATCCCACCATATATCTCTCAACTTCCTGAGCCCAGTACAAACACCACCTGGAAAATCCCCGATAAGGACACAGCCGTTTGTAGTTTTACTGAAAGCACGGGAACCAATAGAAAAACTAGTAAATGTATAACTTAAAATGTAAACCAATTGTAATGCTGTAACCAAAATAATTCCCTTGTTCCTCTGTAACTTTACTATCCTATTTACCTCGGGCTATAAACGGCAAGCACTCGCATTGTTCGGGGCCCTCTTGTATGCTGTGGAATGGAGGGACCAAGTTCGAACTTGCAGTAAAAGATCCTTGCCGCTTGGCTTTGACTCTGGACTCTGGTGGTCTTCTTTGGGGAACAAACGGTCTGGGCATAACACTGGCCAAGGAGCCAAGCCTTGGAGATTGTATTGCAGAGGGTAAGCTGGGTAGAAATTGGGGGAGGAGAGCATCTTACACAATGGGAGAGCAATCCTCCAAGCCATTTACAAACTTGGGGCCCTGGCAAGGGTGGTGGAGAATAGGTTCCACATAACTGCCCATGTCGAGAGCTGTATGCCTAAATTGGGAGGGACACCAGGGACAAGACTCCCTGGGTTCATAGCCTACATGCCTAAGGACACAGCATAGAACTTCCTTAGATCCCTTTGGAGATACAACCTGCTCTAATCTTGGGAAAGGAAGTGAAATTCTGAAGCATTAGTACCTAGGAGGCAGGGATCGGAGGAACTTGATTCAGAGGTAAGGAGAATTTTGGGGCTACACTTTCAAGAAAGTCATGGTCGGGACCCAGGAGGTATGGGTCAGAAGGAAAGGGGCACACACATGGGCGACTGTTGAGTAGAGACTTCTGGCTGCACCATGATCTCAACTGGCTAACACCAGGAGTTTGGGATGACAGCTTTCTGCCTCTAGTCGGCCCTCAGCTTCCCCAGGAAAATTGAAAGCGGAAGCTGGTTCCAGGCAGACCAACGCTCCGAACCCAGAAGGGTTGGGGATTGTTAGAAAGCCCTTTCCCAGACAGCCTCACACCTGAGTCTTAAGTGAGGCGGCCACACTAATCGTTTTCAACCTGCCGACAGGTGCCCGGTATTTTCCTCCAATTCTCAGGAAGGAGCAAGTGAAAGTGGTCCAATATTACTCACTGCTTTGGAGTTCCCTTTGTGGTCACCAAAATGTTACTGGGGGGTCCTTGTTCTTAGAGCTCCCAAGATGGTGGCAGGCCACTTCCAAGATGGCAGCAAGCCTCTTGCTCTTTGATCTGGGGTTCTTGGCCTCACAGATTCCAAGTTATGGAATTTTGGGCCATGCAGTGAGTGTTATAGCTCCATTCAGCTCTATTAGGACGAACCCTGGGCACTTAGCCCCCGCAGGAACAATGGTGAGCCTCTAGCCTGATTGGGAGTGGCAATGGGCACTGCCTCACTGGATCAGAAGTGCAGCAGACATCCTGCTGGATCCAGAGGGGTGGAAGTCAGCGGCGGGTCTGTGACGGTAGCAAACAGCAGTGGTGGATGGTGAGTGAAAGCTCAGCTCAAGCCATGACAAACACAGACCAGAAGAGTGTGCAGTTGCAAGATTTAATAGCATGAAAACAGAGCTCCCATAAAATGGGAGGGGACCCAAAGTGGGTTGCCATTGCCAGCTCGAATGCCTGGATTTATATCCTGATCATTGTCCCTCCTCCTGTGCTGTCAGGCGATAGATGATTGGCTATTTCTTTACCTCCTGTTTTTGCCTAATTCACATTTTAGTGAGCTCTCTTTACTACCTGATTGGTCGGGTGTGAGCTAAGTTGCAAGCCCCATGTTTAAAGGTGGATGTGGTCACCTTCCCAGCTAAGCTTAGGGATTGTTAGTCGGCCTAGGAAATTCAGCTAGTCCTGTCTCTTAGCAGGGATGCTTGTGTTACCCCTCTCCCAGCTCCAGATAGCTCAGCACAGAGAAAGAGACTCCATTTATTTGAGGAAAAGGAAGGGAAGAGAACAAGAGTCTCTACCATGTAATGCAAAGAATTCTCCCAAATCTTACTCAAGAACACCAAGATAGTACCTCTGTCAGTCTTCAAAAGCCACAGCGTTACTGGGCTTAGGGGACCACAAATGCAGCTATGGTTGCAGTGACCAAAGACTTAGACCACAATACTCAAGTCCCTTCAAATACTTGAAAATCCTTCCCAAGGACAGGTATAAACAAACCCAGACTGCGAAGACTACAATAAATACCTAATTCTTCAACTCCCAGATACTGATGAACATCAACAAGTATCAAGGCTATCCAAGAAAACATGATCTCACCAAGTGAACTAAATAAGGCATCAGGGACCAATCCTGGAGAAACAGATATCTGACCTTTCAAACAGAGAATTCAAAACAGCTGTGTTGAGGAAACTCAAAGATATTCAAGATAATAGAAGGAATTCAGAATTCTATCTGATAAATTTCACAAAGACATTGAAATAATTTAAAACAATCAAGAAAAAAATTAGTGAGCGTGAAGACAAGCTAATTGAAAATACACAGTCAGGCCAGGCACGGTGGCTCATGCCTATAATTCCAGCACTTTGGGAAGCCGAGGCAGGCAAATCACTTGAGGTCAGGGGCTCAAGACCAGCCTGGCCAATATGGTGAAACCCCAACTCTACTAAATATACAAAAAAATTTAGCTGGGTGTGGTGGCAGGGTGCCTGTATTTCTAGCTACTCAGGAGGCTGAGGCAGGAGAATCACATGAACCCGGGAGGTGGAGGTTGCAGTAAACCAAGATCGTGCCACTGCACTCCAGCCTGGGCGACAGAATGAAGACTCCATCTAAAAAAGGAAAGGAAATAAAAGGAAAACACAGAGAAGATAAAAGAAAAAAGAATAAGAGAATGATGCACACCTATAAGATCTAGAAAATAGCCTCAAAAGGGCTAATCCGAGTTATTGGCCTAAAAAGGAGGTAGAGAAAGAGAGATTGGGGTAGAAAGTTTATTCAAAGGGATAATAACAGATCATTTACCAAACCTAGAGAAAGATATAAATATTCAAGTACAAGAAGGTTATAAAACACCAACCCAATTTAACCCAAAGAATACTATATCGAGGCACTTAATAATCAAACTCCCAAAGGTCAAGAATAAAGAAAGGATCCTAAAAGCATCAAGACAAAAGAAGCAAATAACACAAAAAGGAGCTAAAACTGGAAATCAATAACAAGAAGAATTTTGGAAACTATATAAGTACATGGAAGTTAAACAATATGCTCCCAAAAAACCAGCAGGCCAGTGAAGAAACTAAGAAGAAAATTGAAAAATTTCTTGAAACAAATGAAAATAGAAACACAACATACCAAGACCTATGGGAGACAATGAAAACAGTACTAAGAGGAAAGTTTATAACAATAAGAACCTACATCAAAAAAGTAGAAAATCTTCAAACAAACAACCTAATGAGATATCTTAAAGAACTAGAAAAGCGGTAGCAAACCAAACCCAAAATTAGTAGAAGAAATGAGAAAGATCAAGCAGAAATAAATGAACTTAAAATGAAAAGAACAATATGAAAGATCAACAAAACTAAAAGTTGATTTTCTGAAAAGATAAATGAAATCAACAAAACTTTAGTCAGACCAACTAAGAAAAACAGAGAAGACTCAAATAAATAAAATCAGAGATGAAAAGGGAGCCATTACAAATGATACCACAGAAATTCTAATCATTAGAACCTCTATGAGCAACCATATGCCAATAAATTGGAAAACCTAGAAAAAATTGATAAAAGTACACACAACCTACTCAACTTGAACCATGAAGAAATGTAAAACCTGAACAGACCAATAGCAAGTAATGAGATCAAAGCTGTAATAAAAAGTCTCCCAGCAAAGAAAAGGCCAGGATCCAATGGCTTCATTGCTGAATTTTACCAATCATTTAAAGAAGAACTGGCCGGGCGCGGTGGCTCATGCCTGTAATCTCAGCACTTTGGGAGGCCGAGGCGGGCAGATCACGAGGTCAGGAGATCCAGACCATTCTGGCTAACACAGCGAAACCCCGTCTCTACTAAAACTGCAAAAAAATTAGCCTGACGTGGTGGTGGGCGCCTGTAGTCCCAGCTACTCTGGAGGCTGACGCAGGAGAATGGTGTGAACCCAGGAGGCGGAGCTTGCAGTGAGCAGAGATTGTGCCATGCACTCCAGCCTGAGTGACAGAGTGAGACTCCATCTTAAAAAAAGAAAAAAGGCCGGGCACGGTGGCTCAAGCCTGTAATCCCAGCACTTTGGGAGGCCGAGACGGGCGGATCACGAGGTCAGGAGATCGAGACCATCCTGGCTAACACGGTGAAACCCCGTCTCTACTAAAAAATACAAAAAACTAGCCGGGCAAGGTGGCGGGCGCCTGTAGTCCCAGATACTCGGGAGGCTGAGGCAGGAGAATGGCGTGAACCCGGGAGGCGGAGCTTGCAGTGAGCTGAGATCCGGCCACTGCACTCCAGCCTGGGCGGCAAAGCAAGACTCCGTCTCAAAAAATAAAATAAAATAAAAAAAGAAAAAAGGCCAGGCGCGGTGGCTCAAGCCTGTAATCCCAGCACTTTGAGAGGCCGAGACGGGCAGATCACAAGGTCAGGACATGGAGACCATCCTGGCTAACCCAGTGAAACCCCGTCTCTACTAAAAAATACAAAAAAAAAAAAAAAAAAAAAAAACTAGCCGGGTGAGGTGGCGGGCCCTGTAGTCCCAGCTACTCGGGAGGCTGAGGCAGGAGAATGGCGTAAACCAGGGAGGCAGAGCTTGCAGTAAGCTGAGATCTGGCCACTGCACTCCAGCCTGGGTGACAGAGCGAGACTCCGTCTCAAAAAAAAAAAAAAAAAAAAGAAGAATTACCACCAATCTTACTCGTACTACTATTAAAAAAAAAAATAAGGCCGGGCACGGTGGCTCAAGCCTATAATCCCAGCACTTTGGGAGCCCTAGATGGGCGGATCACGAGGTCAGGAGATCGAGACCATCCTGGCTAACACGATGAAACCCCGTCTCTACGAAAAAAAAAAAAAACACAAAAAACTAGCCAGGCCTGGTGGCGGGCGCCTGTAGTCCCAGCTACTTGGGAGGCTGAGGCGGGAGAATGGCATGAACCTGGGAGGCGGAGCTTGCAGTGAGCTGAGATCTGGCCACTGTACTCCAGCCTGGGCGGCAGAGCAAGACTCCGTCTCAAAAAAAAAATAAAATTAAATTAAAAAAGAAAAAAGGCCGGGCGCGGTGGCTCAAGCCTGTAATCCCAGCACTTTGAGAGGCCGAGATGGGCAGATCACAAGGTCAGGACATGGAGACCATCCTGGCTAACCCAGTGAAACCCCGTCTCTACTAAAAAATACAAAAAAAAAAAAAAAACTAGCCGGGTGAGGTGGCGGGCCCTGTAGTCCCAGCTACTCGGGAGGCTGAGGCAGGAGAATGGCGTAAACCCGGGAGGCAGAGCTTGCAGTAAGCTGAGATCTGGCCACTGCACTCCAGCCTGGGTGACAGAGCGAGACTCCGTCTCAAAAAAAAAAAAAAAAGAAGAATTACCACCAATCTTACTCGTACTACTATTAAAAAAAAAAATAAGGCCAGGCACAGTGGCTCAAGCCTATAATCCCAGCACTTTGGGAGCCCTAGATGGGCGGATCACGAGGTCAGGAGATCGAGACCATTCTGGCTAACACGATGAAACCCCGTCTCTACGAAAAAAAAAACACAAAAAACTAGCCAGGCCTGGTGGCGGACGCCTGTAGTCCCAGCTACTTGGGAGGCTGAGGCGGGAGAATGGCATGAACCTGGGAGGCGGAGCTTGCAGTGAGCTGAGATCCGGCCACTGTACTCCAGCCTGGGTGACAGAGCGAGACTCCATCTCAAAAAAAAAAAAAAAAGAAAGAAAGAAAAAAATGAGAAGGGAATATTTCCAAACTCATTCTATGAGGCCAGTATTAATCAAAACCAGACAAAGACATCAAAAACTTCGGCTGGGCGCAATGGCTCATGCTTGTAGTCCCAGCACTTTGGGAGGCCAAGGTGGGAGGATCACTTGAGCTCAGGAGTTTGAGACTAGCCTGGGCAGCATGGTGAAACTTGTCTCTACCAAAAAATATAAAAATTAGCTAGGTGTGATGGTACATGCCTGTAGTCCCAGCTAATCAGGAGGCTGAGGTGGGAGAATCACTTGAACCTGGGAGGCAGAGGTTGCAGTGAGCCGAGATCACACCAGCCTGGGCGACAGAGTGAGACCTAGTCTTGAAAATAAAAAAGAAAGAAAGAAAACTACAGGCCTATATCTCTGATGAACATTGATGCCAAAATTCTCAACAAAGTACTAGCAAACTGAATTCAATGACACATTAAAAAGGTCATTCATTATGATCAAGTGGGATTCATCCCTGGGATGTAAGCATGGTTCAAAATATGCAAATCAATCAATGTGATACATTATATCAACAGAATGAAAGGCGGAAACCATATGATCATTTCAATTGATGCTGAAAAGAATTTGATAAAATTCAGCATCCCTTCATGATAAAAGCTTTCAAAAAACTGGGCATAGAAGGAACATACCTCAGCACAGTAATAGCCATATATGACAGACCCACAGCTAGGATCATACTAAACAGAGAAAAATGGACAGCCTTTCCTCTAAGATCTGGAACACAACAAGGATGCCCACTTTCACCAACTGTTATTCAACATCATACTGGGAGTCCTATCTAGAGCAATCAGACAAGAGAAAGAAAGGGTATCCAAATTGGAAAGCAAGAAGTCAAATTATCCTTGTTTGTAGATGATATGATCTTATGTTTGGAAAATCCTAAAGATTCCACCAAAAGGCTATTAGAACTGATAAACAAATTCAGTAAAGCTGCAGGATATAAAAATCAAAATAAAAAAATCAGTAGCAGTTATATATGCCATCAGTGAACAATCTGATAAAGAAATTTAAAAAGTAATCCCATTTACAATAACTACAAATAAAACAAAATATCTAGGAATTAACCAAGGAAGTGGAAGATTTCTACAATGAAAACTATAAAACACCGATGAAGCAATTGAAGAGGACACCAAAAAATGGAAAAATATTCTGCGTTTATGGATTGGAAGAATCACTGTTGTTAAAATGTCCATACTACCCAAAACAATCTATAGATTCAGTGCAATCCCTATCAAAATACCAATGACATTCTTCACACAAATAGAAAAAAAAATCCTAAAATTTGTATAAAACCAAAAAAGGTCCAGAATAGCGAAAGCTATCCTAAGCAAAAAGAACAAAACTGAAGAATCACATTACCTGACTTAAATTATGCTAAAGTATAATAACCAAAATGGCATGGTACTGACAAGGAAACAGACACAAAAATCACTGGAACTGAATAGAGAAATAAAACTACAAGAAAACATTGAAGAACCTCTCCAGGACATCGGACTGGGCAAAGATTTCTTGAGAAATACCCCAAAAGCACAGGCAAATAAAGCAAAAATGGACAAATGGAATCACATCAGGTTAAAAATCTTCTCCACAGCAAAGGAAACAATTAACAAAGTGAGGAGACAACCCACAAAATGGGAGAAACTATTTGCAAAGTATCCATCTGAGAAGGGATTAAGAACCAGAATATATAACGAGCTCAAACAACTCTATAGGAAAAAATCTAATAAACCAATTTAAAAATGGGCAAAAGATCTGAATAGACAATTCTTAAAAGACATGCAAATGGCAAACAGGCATATGAAAAGGTTCTCAACGTCACTGATCATCAGAGAAATCCAAATCGAAACTACAATGAGATACCATCTTGCCCCAGTTAAAATGGCTTTTATCCAAAAGACAGACAATAGCAAATGCAGGCGAGGATGTGGAGAAGAGGGAACACTCATACGGTGTTGGTAAGAATGTAAATTAGAACAACCACTATGGAGAACAGTTTAGAACTTCCTAAAAAAATTAAAAATCTGCACTCCCATGTTTATTGCAGTTATATTCGCAATAGCCAAGATTTAGAAGCAACCTAAGTGTCCATCAGCAGATGAGTAGATAAAGAAAATGTGGTACATATACACAATGGAGTACTATTCAGAACTAGAATGAGATCATATCATTTGAAACAACGTGGATGGAAGTGGAAGTGATTACGTGAAATAAGTCAGGCACAGAAAGACAAATTTCATACATTCTCACTTATTTATGGGAGCCAAAACTTAAAACAATTGAACTTATGGAGACAGTAGAAGGATGGTTACCTGAGGCTGGGAAGGTAGTGGGGGGTGGAAGGAAGTAGGGATGGCTAATGGGTACAAAAATATAGTTAGGTAGAATGAATAATATGTATTATTTGATAGCACATCCAGGTGACTACAGTCAACAATAATTTATTGTACATTTTAAAATAACTAAAAGATTATAATTGAATTGTTTGTAACACAAAGGATAAATGCTTGAGGTGATGGATACCCCATCTTCCATGATATGATTATTATTGCTTTGTATGCCTGTATCAAAAAGCTCATGTACCACATAAATACACTTGCCATGTACAAACAAAAATTAAAACTTAAAAAAAAAATAGCTTTTGAGTCAATGAACAAAATTGAATCCCCAATATAACCAACATGGGAATAACCCTGAACTTAATTTCTATGTAAATACTAAACCATTGTTGTCAACTGAAAAAAGCAAAGAAAATGGGGGGCAAATATTCTTACACTTGAGTATCTCAGATTTGTGAAGGCTCTGGAAGCAAGGTATCAAAATTGACAGCTTAAAGAATACCAAAATTTAATTCAGTAAAATCAGCTGGCCAGTGTAATTGACCTAATGCTTTCAGTAGCATAATATCAGAGGAATGTGTTGGGGAGAAATAATATCTTTTCCTTCTACCCTTCTTAGTTTCATTGGCTGGAGCCCCTGTAACAAAAGACAGATCAACAAGAGAAAAGCACATGAATTTACTTAATATAAGTTTTATGTGACATGGGTGCCTTCATAAGGAAATGAAGACCTGAAGAAGCAGTTCAACCTGAGTGTTTTTATGCTAGGTTAGATAAAAAGTGAAAAGTCATGGAGAAATATGATAGGACAAAGAGGTTATGAACTAAGCGTTATAAACTGTGGAAAACTTAGCAAAGCCTGTTCATTCCTATTCCTTTCTGTGTCCTGTGTCTTTGGGGATAAGGATGCTTCTTTCCTCCAGGCATAGGGGTCACCTCTCATTATGGTCTTATTACCTGCTTCAGAAGATGGTCAGAAAATCCTTGCTAGGTTTTATACCTTGCTTCAGGAGAGAAAAGCAGGAGTGTGGGGGAGGTCAGAGTGACCTTCCCGGTTCTGCGGGTTTCTGAAATTCCTCCATCTTAAAATATTTAATATGCTAATGTGCCATATTTTGGAGTAGCATGTCCTGAACCACATTGTATGAAAATAGGCTTTTTTAATAAAAAGATTTTTTTAAATGAAAAGGAAGATGCTGAAGCAATAGGTAACTTATAGATTGTTAACATCCTTTCTGTTAAAGAAAAAATTATTCTGGCCGGGCGCGGTGGCTCAAGCCTGTAATCCCAGCACTTTGGGAGGCCGAGACGGGCGGATCATGAGGTCAGGAGATCGAGACCATCCTGGCTAACACGGTGAAACCCCGTCTCTACTAAAAAATACAAAAAACTAGCCAGGCGAGGTGGCGGGTGCCTGTAGTCCCAGCTACTCGGGAGGCTGAGGCAGGAGAATAGCGTAAACCCGGGAGGCGGAGCTTGCAGTGAGCTGAGATCCGGCCACTGCACTCCAGTCTGGGTGACAGAGCGAGACTCTGTCTCAAAAAAAAAAAAAAAAAAGAAAAAATTATTCTGACATTTTTCTGAATAGTAAGGAAGACTTTATTCAGGACTATTGTGATAGAGTCAACACTATCTTAATAGGGGAAAGAGATTGGGCTGAACTATAAATACTGCAAAGATAGCTAGGGAGTTATATCCAATGAGCAGAGTGAGGGGGTCAGTGGGTAGAAAATTACTAAGAGAAGATCTCAAAGGTAGGGAGAATTCTTGATAAACCAATTAAACAAGAATCTTGCTAAAGGCAGGTCAGGTTGATCCATAACAAGGGTGGGGGAATTCTCACTAAACTGATTTAGTAGCATTCTTGCTACAACTGGATGGAGTAGATCAGTATGTGCCACCTCAAAACATGCCACTTTGGCACACAAATTATTTTGAGTGGAAGGTATTTGAGTTTCTGAAATCCTTTATATGTCTAAAAGCAGAGTCTCCAAAAAAAAAAAAAAAGGAAAAAACAAAACTCAACAAAATTCAATTGTCATAAATCCCCTGCCCAAGAGAAACTTCAGTCTTTTCAGAAGTAAGAAGTCAGCACCACACTCAAACACACATCATCACAAGACTATCATATCTCCCATCTATTCTCCTAAGGGTCCATTTATATTTCCAAAAAGTGGCCGGGCGCGGTGGCTCAAGCCTGTAATCCCAGCACTTTGGGAGGCCGAGACGGGCGGATCACGAGGTCAGGAGATCGAGACCATCCTGGCTAACACGGTGAAACCCCGTCTCTACTAAGAAATACAAAAAACTAGCTGGGCGAGGTGGTGGGCGCCTGTAGTCCCAGCTACCTGGGAGGCTGAGGCCGGAGAATGGCGTGAACCCGGGAGGCGGAGCTTGCAGTGAGCTGAGATCCGGCCACTGCACTCCAGCCTGGGCTACAGAGTGAGACTCCATCTCAAAAAAAAAAAAAAAAAAAAATTTCCAAAAAGTTATTTGTTTTTCTACAAGCACCCTTTCTCCCTCCTCCCTTTCTCCTACTAAGTTGGGTGTATGGTCCTTAACTTCTAGCCACCCCTTTGACTTACTCATCACTGAGTGCTCGCCTGTGTATATAAGATGTACATGTTAACAAATTTCTGCTTGTTTTTATCTTGTTAATCTGTTTTTTGATGGTGAAAGTTATGGGGCCCCAGACAATGAATCTAAGGTGGGTAGAGGAAAAAGTTTAGTTTCCCTCCCCTACATAGCCTAGGCAGGCTGTAGACAGGACCCAAGGCCTAGTAGGCAAAAAGGACTCAAAGGAGCCTGTCTAAAGTTTGGCCAAGGAATGAGTCTTTGTCAGGTCTGAGCTCAAACTGTAGCTAACCACACTATTTATACGGCGTCATCTAAACTCCAAGGGCACTCTGTGACTATGGTCTAAATGGAGCCAAAGACACAAATGTGGCATTTGAGCCTTCTGGCCTTGTATCTTAGTTTCATGTTGCTTTTACTACACTATTCACAAAAAATGAAAGGACAAATGTCACCTAACTAAAAATGACCCAGTAGTTTTTCTTTTTTTTTTTTTTTTTTTTTTTTTTTTGAGACGGAGTCTCGCTCTGCCGCCCAGGCTGGAGTGCAGTGGCCGGATCTCAGCTCACTGCAAGCTCCGCCTCCCGGGTTCACACCATTCTCCTGCCTCAGCCTCCCGAGTAGTTGGGACTACAGGCGCCCGCCACCGCGCCCGGCTAGTTTTTTGTATTTTTTAGTAGAGACGGGGTTTCACCGTGTTAGCCAGGATGGTCTCGATCTCCTGACCTCGTGATCCGCCCGTCTCGGCCTCCCAAAGTGCTGGGATTACAGGCTTGAGCCACCGCGCCCGGCCGACCCAGTGGTTTTTCATAAATCTCCCCCCAAATCCTATAAAACTGAAGGTTCTCCTGGGAATTCTACCATAGAAGAAAATATTTAAATTATTTTTTAATTACAATGTTATTTTTTAATAAAAGGGGTAGCAAAGATTCTTGGCTGCATTCAGGAAGCTTTTGAGCAAAATTAATATGGGCACATTCTAGCGGGAGTGTAATTTTGGTGCCATTTCCTGACTAAACCATTTGTTGTGATGAGTCATTCTAGTTCTTGTCTTTTATATCTCCCCCACCACACACACCCTGCCCCCTGTCATGCTTATCTTTATCCCCATTCCTCCTCTTACCTAATTATCTCCCCTTGGGGCCACTTCTATCTAACTTAGTCCCTCTGCTCCAGCAGGCAGTTTGTGAAGCTTTGGCCATTCCTTTTGACTCACCAGAGCAAGACTGTAGCCATTAAAATGATGAAGGAAAAGAGAATATGTGGAGGAAAAACTGTTCTGAGGGAAAACTGAAAAGGGGTACAGGGTCATTTTAAAAATAAAAGCCAACTACAGAAAGATAAAATGTATCTAATTTCTCTTTTTCTTTCTCTCTCCATCTGCCCCTATAGTTCTAAGCTTTCCAATATTTTCAAAAAGCCTCTTAAGGAACAACTTCAGAGAGTACCTGGCTCAGTGAAAAGGTCTGTAGCTGCAGCAACTAGAAGGAGCTAGAATCAGGTGACAGGAATCTGTTAAAGGACAAAATTACAACAAATTTAGCTATAGATCTAATTGGCTTTTATTCACAATTCATGACTCTGGAAAGTCTCTATTCTACAAACAGAATGAGCGCTCCCACTGGGCAATGGCAGAGTGGTGTAAGGCAGGAACAAGGTAACAGAACAATAGAAAAAAAAAAAACAACTGTTGATTACCATTACGTTACTTCAGGTTATTTTGGTTTTTAAGGTTAAAACAGAAAAGGCTTCCTTAGTATGCTGACTTGGGTAGACTGGAATCTCCTGTTTTGTTTTGTTTTGTTTAAAAAAACTGGTCTGTTTGGGGATCTATCTACTTCTTTAAAGTTTCAACTTGATAATGTGGCATTTAGCATATGTGACTGCATTTTGGTTTGGTCTAGTCTGTTGGGGCCTAGTGCAGGAGCTCAGTCTGAAACAATGGCTTCCCATAATTTTGTTTATAAACCCCAAAGCCATTAAGATCAAATATGCTTCCAGATTCTCGGCTGGGTCTCGGTAACAAAAGACAGATTGGCAAGAGAAAACCATACAAATTTATTTGATGTAAGTTTTATGTAACACTGGAGCCTTCGTAAGAAAATGAAGACTAGAAGAAACAGTTAAACCTGAATGTTTTTATGCTACATTTGATGAAGTGTACAGAGTTGTGGGAAAATGTTGATAGGACAATAAGGAGTATTGTGGAAACTTAGTAAGGTCTGTTCATTAAAATTGTTCTCTGGGTCCCTTGATAAAAATGCTCTTATCCTCCAGGTATAGGGAGGACACCTCTCACATAAAGGCCTTATGATCTGCTTCAAGGAAAATTCAGAGAGTCCTTCCCGCACCTGCCATTTCTCAAATTCCTTCAGCTTAAAATATTCAATATGCCAAAGTGACATATTTTGGAGCAGCATGTACTGAACCCTATCAGTGCATACCCTGGAACTCTATGCATTAAACATTTAGAGACTCTGAAATCAAACCTTTTCTTTCAACCTGAAATTTAAAAAAAAAAAAATCACTGTCTCATGCTGATTTAATTGCAAGTCCAGTCCAATAGGTTTACCTTTCCTGACTTCTTTACTCTTCCTAAATTTCTACTCTGACTTCCCAGCCTTTAGCCCCTTCTGAGTTGCCTTAAAGAGAAATATGTTTTTCAATGGAAAACTCTGCCTTTCAGGGTTATCAGAGTCTTGCCCTATTCGTTCTCTTTGAGCTATTTTGCAACTCTTTATACGCTGTAGGTAACTGATATATATGTAAATTTTGTTCTGTCTAGAGGTGGTTTTCATTAACTTCCTCTCTCTAGTGGAAAAACCAGTTTTGTGGACATTTGCAATTCATTTCAACATTTTTTCATTTCATATAAATCAGTGCCGTTTTGACTTTTCCTTTGAACTGGTTATAACATTGGCCGGTTTTCTCATATCATAGGACTGACAAACACTCTACCTTCAAGCTCCTCTGAGCCCTCTTCCCAGCCTTGCCACCCCCTATCTCCCACTTTCAACCCCCTTATTCCTGAGCCTTCATAGCCCAGCTATAGTCAGAATCCTGCTCAGTTAGTTTAGCAAGAATCCTCTACCTTCTGTCTCTTCTTAGTAATTTTTCATCCACTGACCCCTCTCATTCTTCCCCTGACTGTAAATCCCCAGCTGTCTTTGCTGTACAGTATTTGGAATTGAGCACACTTCTATGCCAAGGTCTCTTTTCTCCTATTGCAATAGTTCTATACGGGCCAAGGGAAAACTTCCCCTTTGCCCTCTGAAGGTTTGCTGAAACTAAACTGACAATAGCAGATCAATAGGCCAAAAAACATACAAAATTTTATTTTAACAAGTCTAGCACAGGGGAAATGCAGGAGAAGGATTACCCAATAACCCAACGGGGTACAGAAGCTTATATACCCTTTTCCATAGTGGGAGATGGCAGATAAGGAATGTAGACAATTCTTTTGAGGGGCAGTATATGATTATTAGGGAGAATGAATAGATAGAAATCAACTTGTAAATTATTCTATTTGAAATTTAAATGAGCCCAAGAGGCAGGCATTATTCTGTTTCTTTTGCAAAGAAGCCTTTCTTGGTTAAGTAAAAAAAAACATTCTAGAGAGAGTTACTTCCTGTGCTTGAGGATGAGGGAACAAGACAAGGTTGGAGGGACCTTGATTCTAAGGCAGCTTCTAAGGCCTCTCAGCATGTCAAAGCACCAGTCTTTGTGGTATTTCCTTCTGAGCCTTAACATTCCCCTGCCTGAAACTACGCTAGAAGTTCCATACGTTAAAAGCTGAGTTGGTAGCTGTGGAGAGGAAAATCGAGTCAATAGCTGAGTGGTAAAAGATCCCATTAAACCAGTATCTCATTTTGTGCTTCTCTCTCTTTTTTTTTTTTTGAGACAGAGTCTCACTTTTGTCACCCAGGCTGGAGTGCAATGATGCTATCTCCTCATTAAGTGGAAGAGACAGGGTTTCACCATCTTGGCCAGGGTGCTCTTGAACTCCTGACCTCGTGATCTGCCCACCTCAGCCTCCCAAAGTGCTGGGATTACAGGCATGAGCCACCATGTCCGGCCCTATTCCTTTACTTTCTTAATAAGCTTGCTTTCACTTTATGAATTTGTTTCAAATTATTTCATGTGCAAGATCCAAGAACCCTCTCTTGGGTTCTGAATCGGGACTCCTTTCTGATAACAGGGAGACAGGACAAAGTTAGAGGAACCTTGATTCTGAAGCAGCCCCTAAGGCCTGTCGGCATTTCAAAGTGCCAGTCTGTAAGTCTCCGGTTCTCTTCGACAGGAGTAAAATAAATTATTTAACATGAGTTCATTTTTCTATCTTTATGAGAGTCATGATTTTACCTTTTCCTGAAAATTATCTTTTTACAGCCTTCTCTGACTCTCACCAAAGCATATCTCTCACTTTTTCAAAGAAAAATTGATTTAATACATATCTCTTCCAGAAAATCTTCATGATGTATTCCTTTAGTGCTTAACCACTTTATGTGTGATATCTGTGATGTTGTTGCTTTGTTCTTATTAGGATTTACTATCTAAAATTAGATCAAGTTCCCAAGAATTAAGTCATGTGTTTCTTTGATATACCCAAACAAGGATCTTGCATAAGACTCTGTGTGGAATTTATGTTTGCAGTAACATCCTTCTAAGGTGTCAGCCTGACAGCCACCTCCACAAAGGCAGAGGCAGAAGGCAGGAATCATGCAAAAAAGGCAGTGGAGCTCAGAAAACAGCCATTAACAAAGCCAATGCTCTAAAGCTGACCTATTTCATTGCCCTGAGCCCTCATTCAGACTTTGGAATTCCTCCCCTTACACAACACTCACTAACAAGCTTGTTGTCTAGTCTCCTCCTATAGCAAATTAGAAGCAATTACATGAAGTAGGTTCTTAGAAATAGGCATGTTGACAGAAGAATAAGGAATAACCGTTGAGTAGCTGAGGGAAAGGATTTTTTTAAGTAAACCAAATACAATTAGTGATTATATTGCTGGCTACTTTAAAAGCAATGGATATCTATAGAAAAGGGCTTGGAACTGTGAATAATATCTTCTGCTAATGCAGAGCAAAATATAATGTATTGTTGGAAGATGTACTTCACATAAGTGAAGGATTCATATATATGACATGCCTCCATTCACAAGTATATTATATTTGGTATACTGAAAGAGAATACTTCCTAATTATTGTTTGGTTAATATTATGATATCAGTACCTGCTAAGGCACTTACATTAGAGTCTAATGATCAGAATACTGGAAAAAAACACTGATTATCATTTAAAAAACAGCTGCTGAAGACACATCTTATAGTCAGGTACTACAGAATATACCTCTTTAGCATAATGATTATTTTGAGCTGATTATTTTGAGAAACTGCAGACACAGGAAAAGCTTTGAAAACAGAGTAGAAGTTACTATTTTATAAGGGAAATTTACATGTATAAATGAAATCTCAATTTATAAGGGTGTCTCTCTCTCAGTACCAGGAAGAAAATGATTACCGTAAATCACTAGAGATTCTTATCAATGGGGAAGGCATAGACTTAAATCTGTATAAAAATCCTTGCCCTTGTTTTCCTTGCTTTTCCTGGTCATCTCCCCATAACTGGCCTCCCCAACACCATTCTTTCTTTGTTTTAATTGAAGATGTCATTTAAGACTGAACTCTAAGCCACCTCTTGGAGATTATTCATTTCTCTGGGTATCTCTCATGTATACATGAGGTTTACATGTGGATAAACTTCTGTTTGTTTTTCTCTTGTTAATCTGTCTTTTGTTACAGGGGTCCCTCCCAATGGAGAATTATGAAGGTGAAGACTAAGCTCTGATTTTTTTTTTTAATCTTGCCCAAATTCCTATCTAAGGGGCCTGGGGAGTCATGCCCTACAAACCATAAATTCTCATCAGATGTGTTTTATTTAACCCTATATATCATGGCTTACTTTCCAACCTGACTCTGGCATAACATTACGAGACATGGAAGAAAATCAAAATATTTTACCCCAAAATATGTTTCTCTGCCATATATTGGAATGGCCTTGCAAAGCCATCCTTTGTGGGGGACCATCTGCATCTATAAAGAATCTCTGTTAACATAGCTAGATCTTTTTCTTGCACGCCCTCCCAATCCTAAAGAGATTAACTAACGTCTACCACCTTTTAAAGATCTGAATAGGAAATACTTGTCATCTATTGTCTCTAAGGGCAGCCACTATAAAACTTTTTCTTTTCTATTGATCCCAGGTTCCCGGGTCTTTAGACAAACTAAACCAACTGTCAATCAGAAAATGTTTAAATTTATCTATAGCCTGGAAGCCCCCCACCATCCCTCGCTTTGAGTTGCCCCGCCTTTCTGAACCAAACCAATGTATTTCTTAAATGTGTTTCATTGATGTCTCATGCCTTCCTAAAATATATAAAACCAAGCTGTACCACTACCACCTTGGGCATATGTTCTTGGACTTCCTGAGGGCTGTGTCACAGGTCACGGTCACTCATATTTGGCTTAGAATAAGTCTCTTCAAATATTTTACAGAGTTTGACTCTTTTTGTCAAAAAAGGGTAAAGAGAAAATTAGTTTTCTTCCCCTACAAATCCAGTATTCTAGAGAACCTGCTTTGGGGTTCAGATGACAGCAGGGCTTTTCGTCCCTTAAGCAAGCCTTGCAACAAACCCAATTTTGAGTATTCCCAACTGTGCTAAGCTCTTCCTACGAAAGGCAAGACTGCGTTTTGATGAGCTTACTCAAGAATCAGGAGCTTATCGTAAGATCATCACTTACATCTCTGGCCCTGTGGCGGAGGCTCATCCCCCCTGTTTATATGCCATGGGGCAGCAGCTAGATTTGGTGGAAGCTCCAGCAGATATCTTCTTTGCCTCTCCCTCACCCTAGAGATTCCTGAGGAGTAGAAATCTTATTACTTTAGAATAACACACAATGGTTGTCAGCCAGTCTCATTGCCTTCTATGAAGTTCTGTTATGTTCTGCTTCGCGCAAAACTGTTAAATGTTGTTCTAATCTAAGTGCTGATATCCTACTTCCTCTTTTGAATGACTGAATGTCATGACTGTCTAGCAGCTATTTAAACTCTCAGTATTCTTCAAACTGACACTTGATACTCTTCTACAGCAATGCTTCTCAAAGTATGGTCCCCAGACCAGCAGCCTCGGCATCATCTGGCACTTTTTCTGGGATCCACATTGTTGGACCCCACTCCAGATCTTCTGAATTCAAAACTCTGGGAGTGGAAACCAGCATTGTGTAGTTCAACAAGCCCTCCAGGTGATTCTGACACATGCTAAAGGTTGAGAACCTTGAGAACCACTGGCTAGAAAACTCTGATATGATGTTTGTTAATGGCTCATATCTTGAGAATAAGCAAAGCATATTTTGTGCTGGATATGCCATAAGTTCTGACAATTCTGCTATTATAGCTGTTCCTTTATCAATAGCTCACTCCATTCAAATAGCTGAATGACAGTTACATCACCAGCATGTAACCTTGTTAAACACTTGAGTGCACATCTATACAAATAGATGTATCTTTGGAGTTGCTCATGATTTTTTAGTACATTATGAAAACAAACAGGTTTTCTAATCTCTTCAGGTACCCCAACTAAAATGAAAAAATAGTAATTTATTAGAAGCACTATAACATCCAAATGAAATATGGATTAGAAAGAGAGAAACTCATTCTGAAGGTAACACTTTTAAAGCAAAAGAGAATTTCTTTTTTTTTTTTTTTTTTTTCAGGCTTCATTCACTTTATTTTTCTTGTATAAAAACCCTATGTTGTAGCCACAGCTGGAGCCTGGGTCCGCTGCACGGAGACTCTGGTGTGGGTCTTGACAAGGTGGTCAGTGAATTCCTGATAGGGAGACTTGGTAAATACAGTCTCCTTCCAGAGGTCAGGGGTCGGGTAGCTGTAGGTCTTAGAGATGGCATCGAAGGTGGCCTTGGCGAAGTTGCCCAGGGTGGCAGTGCAGCCCTGGGCTGAGGTGTAGCAGTCATCAATACCAGCCATCATGAGCAGCTTCTTGGGCACAGGCGCTGAGACGATGCCAGTGCCCCTGGGTGCAGGGATGAGGTGCACGAGCACAGAGCCGCAGCGGCCTGTCACCTTGCAAGGGACGGTGTGGGGCTTGCCGATCTTGTTCCCCCAGTAGCCTCTGCGCACCGGGACAATGGAGAGTTTGGCCAGGATGATGGCCCCACGGATGGCAGTGGCCACCTCCTTGGAGCACTTAACACCCAGGCCTACGTGGCCATTGTAGTCCCCGATAGCAACAAACGCCTTAAACCTGGTGCGCTGGCCAGCACGGGTCTGCTTCTGCACCGGCATAATCTTCAAAACCTCGTCTTTGAGAGAAGCCCCCAAGAAAAAGTCAATGATCTCAGATTCCTTCTTTTTTTTTTTTTTGAGACGGAGTCTCACTCTGTAGCCCAGGCTGGAGTGCAGTGGCCGGATCTCAGCTCACTGCAAGCTCCGCCTCCCGGGTTCACGCCATTCTCCGGCCTCAGCCTCCCAAGTAGCTGGGACTACAGGCGCCCGCCACCTCGCCCGGCTAGTTTTTTGTATTTTTTAGTAGAGACGGGGTTTCACCGTGTTAGCCAGGATGGTCTCGATCTCCTGACCTCGTGATCCACCCGTCTCGGCCTCCCAAAGTGCTGGGATTACAGGCTTGAGCCACCGCGCCCGGCCAATCTCAGATTCCTTAATGGGCAAAGAGAAGAGGTAGATCTCCTCCAGGGACTTGATCTTCATGTCCTTGACCAAGCGGCCCAGCTTAGTGACGGGCATCCACTCCTTATCCTCGGCCTTGCCTCAGCGAGCTCCGCGGCCTCGGCCCCGGCCCCGTCCACGGCCGCGACCCCGGCCCCGGATGCCACTGCCGAAACCTCCGCGGAAGCCACCGCGGTTCCCCATCCCAGGGCCACCAGGGCCTCCGGGCCCCCCCGCTGCACCGGCGTCATCCGCCATTTGGTGTTCTCTCGGAAAAGAAGGCAAAAGAGAATTTCTGACTACTATGTAAAACAAGTAGTCCTTTCTGTTCTTGCTACAGTAGATATTCTAAAGACACTTACTCAATCTGACTTAATGAATTCTGAAAGGCTTATTCAAATATGATAATCTGCCACCTCAGAAGAAAAGAAATAGTGGCCTTCTCCAAACTGTCACATGTGCAATAATGGGCATTGGCATTGCCAGGATGAGTGCTTAATGTCACCAGAGGCCATCTCCAGACCTTTAGTGCTTTCTCTGTGAAATTATTCACAATGATAAATTGCTCAA
The DNA here is from genome assembly GCF_024542745.1 of Macaca thibetana thibetana. Classification (NCBI taxonomy): domain Eukaryota; kingdom Metazoa; phylum Chordata; class Mammalia; order Primates; family Cercopithecidae; genus Macaca; species Macaca thibetana. Next base: position 49,219,290 of record NC_065598.1, on the reverse strand, counting down.
ACTTTTCAAAAATCTTGCTGAGAAAAATCTTCCTCAAGACAGGTGGCCAAATCTTGCTTTCTCTGTTGTTATCATGACCCAGGAAAAGCTGCAGAAAAAGGCAAAGTTCAGAACCTTTGCCTCAAAAACGGTTTGAACATTTCCAAATAGATTTCATTCAGTTGTAATGGTATGTTAGGTTTATAGTTGGATTAAAGTTTTCCCTTGCTAAAAGGTGAAAAGATAGATAGATAGATAGATAGATAGATAGATAGATAGATAGATAGATAGATAATAGAGATAGATAGATAGATGATAGATAGATAGATAGATAGATAATAGATTGATAGATATTGTTTTTCCCACCTGCATTACTCTCTAATGATAGAGTACATATATTACTCTCTAGTAATAGAACATCTCATTTTACAGGTGGAAATACTTAAGAAACTGTGTAAAGTACTCCCATTAAAACAAAAACTTCCTTGCTCACATTTATCCACTCACTAAGTTTTGGCAAAATAGAATGGGCCAATGATCTCTCATAGTACTCAGAAGAGTTTAATCTCCCCTGACCTAAAATCTAACTATCAGCTGTAACCATAAGGCAATAGTCATATCATCTCAAAATCTTCACGGGCTCTTCCCTTGAAACAATTCCGGGAAGACCCATGAGACTGTGATGACTCCTCCTCTATTGGATTCCACCTTGTAAACACTTCAAGCTTGTCAAATATTGTCCAAAACGACATCATATGCCCAACTGATATGCAAGTTGCATTTTCAATGAGAATATTACCAGATATACCCTTACATGATTTGTAGTCAGGAGACTGGAGATGCTGCAAGAGAAACCAATGAAAGTCAGCCTTAGAAATGCACTAGATGGGCAGGACAAGGTGGGAGGATCACTTGAGGCCAAGAGTTCAAGACCAGCCTGGACAACATAGCTACACCCTGTCCCTACAAAAAACTGTAAAAATTAGCTAGGCATGATGGTGTGTACTGTAGTCTCAGCTACTCAGGAGGCTGAGGCAGAGGATTGCTAGAGCCCAGAAGTTCAAGACTGCAGTGAGCTATGATCACACCACTGCACTCCACCCTATGCAACAGAATGAGACCCTGTCGAAGAAGAAGAAGAAGAAGAAGGAGAAGGAGAAGGAGAGGAGGAGGAGGAGGAGAAGGAGGAGGAGGAGGAAGAGGAGGAAGAGGAAGAAGAAACACACTAGAAAAGACAATTTCAGGTCCTTTTAACTACAAGCACTACATTTTAACTCCAGGGTGTGTAGCCATGGGTACATGTAAACCAGTGTCAGTGTGTTAAGTATCCTACCACTGAACCATCTCTCCAGTCCCACTAGAGACTTAACTCTGAGAGTCATCAAAAAGGACTGCATAAGCAAATACTTCCTGAAGTGGACAGCCCTCTCCAAAGACCTTCTAGTTAAGATCCAGAATCAGGGCAACAGACCCTTATTTTATTATTTGACTCCTCTTTTTCCCTTTATTGTTTTTATTTTGTGGTATCTCAAGATACTAGATTGTATCTTTTTTTTTTTTTCATTTTTTTAACACTTTCATTTTCCAGAAACTCTGTGAATTCTCCTTTCTCAAACAACTGCAACAACAGCCAATCTTTTCAGCTGCTGGATTTCTCATCCAGCCCCAGATGTTCTAGTAAGACTCTTATACCCATGCCTATAGGACTAAATGGTACCAGATTTCACCCTAAGACTGACCACGTCATTCCCTTGTATCTTCAATACAGAAATATTAACCTTGAGACATCTATATGCCTTAACTTGACACTAGGTCATTAACAATTAACTGCTGTTTCTGATATTTCCAAGAACTTGCAACAAGAATATGATAGGCATGAGACTAATGATGCAAACTATAGTCCAATTATTTTACCACAAATCTAAACAGAAACTATATAAATGATTTATTTAACTCTAGGATGTTTTCGTCAACAAACAGATCTATTAAATTCAGACAATAAGTGGTACCTACCATAAACAACACATATATGCCCTCTCAATGTGCACTTCTGGGACTTTCTTTGGGTGTAATAAAATGGATTTTCTATGCTCGCTGCATTAATATATGCTGTACACTTTCGGTATATTCATTCAGCCTTTCCAAGCATTCAAAACAGAACCTCCCAGTCATCTTATTTTATTAATATTTTGACATGTTACCTTACCAGGAGGTATCCATGATACTGTATTTTACTGATTTGTGCAGGGATTTATATTCTGAACAGGAGTTCCTGAAACAGATCATGTTATCCACAATTTATGTCAGACTTTGGCTCAAATAGCAAATGAAATAGCTCAAGCATTAGAAGCAGAACATGTAAGCATAAATCTATCAGATAGGATTTTTATTTGCTCACCAGCCAAGCTGGAGTCTTAGAATTTTTATTTGCTCACAAGCCAAGGTGAAGTCGGGGCAATGGGTAACACATTTTATTATGTCTGGATAAATACTTCAGCAGAAATGGGGCAATAAATCAAGGAATGAACGAAAAGGCCACTTGCTTATCTAATATTGGCCAAACTAATCCTTTGGCAAGTTTGACAAAGCCCAAATTACTCTCCTGGTTGGGCTTTGGGAAACTAAAACATTGGACATGAAGTGAGTTTCGATATTTATTATTATTATTGCCCTTAGGCTTTTTGCCTTCCTCCACCGTCTAACTCCAACTGCCTAAATGTGGCTGCACAGCCAGGATCTCAAAACAACAGTTAACCCATGATCAGAGTCAAAAGGAACCTGAAACCTTCATAGTCAGCCCAGCTTGGTTGCTGAGTGACTGAGGCAGTAGTTGAGAAATTCTGGAAGGGAGCTGGTGCCCAACTGACATAGCTGAGATGGAGGTGTTAACTAAAGACAGTGACAGCCGAAACACAGAGACAGCCTGTCACACATTGCCTAGAGCTAAACTTCCGAGGCCTTATGTGGAACCCATAAACAACCGAATTTGTTTTATTTGAGGACCCAGTCTGCTGTCCAAGGGCAGAACAGCCCACCTGGCCCCTTGCTGGTCACCAGTTCGCCCAGCAAGAGGAAAGCAGGGTTCACCATTTTCAAATATGCCTGTGGTTTTCCTCCTTACCTCTCTCTTCTTCTTCCTTGTAGATAAATCCTTTGTTAGATGAAATCAATCTGTTGTTAGTATTTTGTATTCAAGTAAGTTAGCATGATAATAACTAACAATATGCCTTTGAGTTATTCTTTGATACATGCCACCTAACCTCAATGAGCCTCAGTTTACTCATCTTGTGAAATGGGAATGCACGGTACACATCTAGAGAGAATTAAGTGAAATCAGGAAAGTGACAGTGCCTAGCACTGGATCTGGCACATATGCAGAAAAGTTGCCTGCCCAGATGGAGTTAATGAGGAAGGTGTTCAATCAAGCAGTCAACAAGCACTACAGGCAGGTAAGTGCCTAAGTGGAATGCTTAGTGAAATCCTAATCAATCAATTAACCATCATGTGTGTTTTCAGTTCCTCACTCCGGGGAAGATATGAAAGGACAGACAAGATCCCTTCCTTTAAGGAAACAGAAGATGAGTCAGAGAGATAAAATACACGCATGGCGCAATATGTCAAGAACATGGCTATGGTGGGACTTCACAATTTGAAAAAACTGCAGAAGGACAAAGGAGGGTGAGGACGCTTAATGTAAGAGTGCATGAAGGTAAGGAGGAGCAGAGTCAGGCCCACCAGGTAATCAGAACCCTCCATCTCAGCTCCCTTCTGGTGCCCCAACAGAGTTCTTCAGCACATGTTATAGGCAATACCCTAGAGCAAGCTTGTTCAGCCTATGGCCTTCATGACGCATGCGGCCCAGGACGGCTTTGAATTCGGCCCAACACAAATTCGTCTTAAAACTGTCTTAAAACATTATGAGATTTTTTTTCAATTTTTTTCTAGCTCATCAGCTACTGTTAGTGTTACTGTATTTTAGGTGTGGCCCAAGACAATTCTTCTTCCAATGTGGCCCAGGGAAACCAAAAGATCGGACACCCTCACCCCTGCCCCAGATTGAAATCTTGAGTTATATAAATTATCTGTTCCTCAGTTTCCTCATCTATAAAATAGAAATAACAATACCTACTTCCAAGAGTTGTGTGCTTTAAATGTGATAATGGGTGAAAAGCACTTAGCACAGAGCCAATACAAAGCAGGCAATATATAATAGTTATTATTATTTCCGTTTTTGTCTTTCTAGTCTCTGTTCTCTCACATCCTCTCTTCCAACTATGTTAGAAAATACCGCTTTGCTCCCAGTTTCACAGATTCCTTGCTCTTTCTGGCTTCTACCTTTGTTTGTGCTGAATGTACTACAGCTCGTTCCCTCCACCTTTGCCCTCCGAACCCACACAGAACACATCAACCTGCCACTGCCGTTTCCAGTTTTCAAGGTCTAGATTAAATCTGCAAAGACTTCCCAGATTAATTTGCTCACCACTCTATTGCAAGGTTTTTACCTTTTATAGCACTCTTCACAGACAGCATTGCATTATAATTGCTTTTGTAGGCAAAAGCCTCTAATTGGCTTCTGAGGCAAGCATACCGCTTTATTAACCTTTGCTTTCCCTACAGCCAGTCTAAACAAGGTACATAGTAGGCTAGTTAGAACCAAAAGCCAGAAATTCTTCATTTGGGTTCTCCAGGATAAAGGACAATTAGCAACCCCTGCTTCTAGAGCCCACCAGGATTCTGCATTGTATGCATGGGTAGGCTATAGGAGGAACTGATCCAGGAATCAGAACCAACAATCTGAAAATATGTGTGAATTGTGCATCCTTACAGCATTTTGAACAACAAACACTTTTGGCGCTGAAACCCCTAATGATGATAATTCATAATTACTGGATTGTATGTGTGCTGGTGTGTGTCCATGCATGCCCATGTGTGTGCAAGTCCAAATGCCAAATCTCTGTATTGTGTGGCTTCCTGCTTGTTTTTCAGGGTTGCAAAACCCACTAACCAGAGCATATTCAGCTTTAGCCTTGGCTTATATGAGAGCTTTTGCTGTGTTGAAATCTAAGGCAAGTATTTTTTAACAAAAGTAAAGTGTGCCCTTTGGGTGAATTGAATTCGATCTCACAGTGAAAGATTGCATTTGTCAGTTTTGATGTACTGTTTCTTTAAATATCACATCTTCTTTTACATGTTTATTAGCTTCATTAAAGATATCTGTCTTTTTCCTGACATGTCTATCTTTTCCACATCCCTAAAGGCAGAGAAAGACTCAGGAGCCTTCAGAGCTCCCCGTAGAGTCCCCCTTCCTCTCTGCTCAGTCCTACCAGCTACTGCCCTGCCATTGGCTGCATCTTCTAAAAGATCAAAAAACAAATCAGCAACCCTTCACCAGCTTTTGCTGTGGAGTTTACAAAAGCATATATTAAATCTAACTTTGGTTATGGTGTTCAAGCAGCAGTGAATGGCTTATCCTGCTGACAAATGCACTCCATTAGACTTTACCCTTACCTTGGGCCCTGGGAAAGATAAACAGAATAATCCAAAAGATGCCCATGCAGTTGCAGGAACCTGGAGCCAGCTGGTCAGGACAGAAATAAGTCAGGAATGAAACTTGAATGAATCTCCAGGGGACTCTGGGACTGAATTAACATTAATCACATTGAAGAGCAGAGGAAACTGGCAGCAGAGACCACTGAAATGACTTTAATTAACACACAGGGAGCAAAGGGCTTTTAAAATGAAATGCCTTGTACTGGAGCTAAAGCCCAGACAATAATGTGAAAGTCCCCCAGCTTGATAAAGGTACATCACAGCATGTATTGATTGGCAGATAAGCTCTGGCCTGGTACAGAAACACAACACAACAAAACAGAAATGTCATTTAATTGTCACTTCAACCACAGAGCTCAACTGATCAGAACTATCCAGCTGCCTTTTGTTAAGAAAGCAGTACACCTCTCAGAATTCTGTGTGAGCTTGCATTTTTATATATGCATAGAGTTCCAGATATAGCAAATCACAATTATGCAATATTTGAAACATACAGTCATGCATCTTATAAGGACATTTCAGTCAATAATGCACCACATATATGACAGCAGTCCCACAAGATGATAATAGAGCTAAAAATTCCTATAACCTAGTGACATCATTATGGAAATTCCTATCGCCCAGTGATGTCATAGCCATAATGACATCATAGTACAACTCATTACCTTGTCTATGTTTGGATATGTTTAGATACACAAATACTTAGCATTGTGGGACAAATGCCTACAGTATTGAGTACAGTAACATACTGTACAGGTTTGTAGCCTAGGAGCAATAGGCTATACCATATAGCCTATAGGTGTGTAGTAGGCTAGACCATCTAGGTTTGTATAAGTATACTCCATGATGTTCACACAATGATGAAGTCACCTAACAATGCATTTCTCAGAACATATCTGTATTAGTCCATTCTCACACTGCTATAAATAACTACCTAAAACTGGGTAATTTATCAAGAAAAGCGGTTTGGTTGGGCGTGGTGGCTCACACCTGTAATCCCAGCACTTTGGGAGGCTGAGGTGGGTGGATCACAAGGTCAGGAATTTGAGACAAGCCTGACCAATGTGGTGAAATCCTGTGTCTACAAAAAATACAAAAATTAGCTGGGCATGGTGGCACGTGCCTGTAAACCCAGCTACTCAGGAGGCTGAAGCAGGAGAATTGCTTGAACCTGGGAGGCGGAGGTTGCAGTGAGCCAAGATTGGGCCACTGCACTCCAGCCTGGGCGACAGAGCAAGACTCCGCCTCAAAAAAAAAAAAAAGGTTTAATTGACTCACATTTCTGCAGGCTATACAGGAAGCATGACTAGGAGGCCTCAGGAAACTTACAATCATGGCAGAAGGTGAAGGGGAAGGAAGCACCTCCTTCACGTGGTGGCAGGAGAGAGAGAGAGCAAAGCGGGAAGTGCAACACACTTTTAAACCATCAGATCTCGTGAGAACTCACTCACTGTTACAAGAACAGCAAGGGGGAAATCCACTCCCATGATTCAATCACCTCCCACCAGGCCCCTCCTCCAACACATGGGGATTACAATTCCACATGAGATTTGGGGGAGGACACAGAGCCAAACTGTATCAATATCCCTGTGGTTAAGTGATGCATGACTATAGTTATACTAAAAAATTGTTTGCTGTTTATCTGAAATTCTAATTTAACTGGGTCTCCTATCCTTTATTTGGCAACCTTACTGTGGAAATAAATGAAGACCACCCAAATGAGAACAAACAGAGGCTATTTATTCAGAGCTTGCTACAGAAAGAAAGTCAGCCACCATCATTTGTGGTTGGCAGAGATTCAAAGGCAGGCAGGGGAGTGGGAAAGAGCTTCAGGTGTGCCCTGGTTGGAGGTTATTGTTGGGCTAACTAAGAGTTGGACATGTTATATGATTGGTCTGGGGAGCAGATTTGGCTTTCTCCAGTCAGATGTAAGTTGGAAGCTGGGGCCAAAAAATAGGGCAGTTGTTGATGAAGATCTGACTGTTCTGGGCCAGCTGCTGCAGAGATTGTGGTCTGAATTTCCAAGATAGCTGTTGCAGAGGTGGTAGTTTAACCTGCTATAAAGGTTGCAGCACAGGTGATGGTTGGGCAAAGGACCTGAATAGACATTTCTCCAAAGAAGATATACAAATGGTCAGCAAGCACAGGAAAAGATGCCTGACATTGTTCGTTATTGGGTAAATGCAAATCAAAATCACAACGTGATACTACTTCAAACCCACTAGGATGGCTATAATAAAAAAGATGGAAAATAACAAGTGTTGCTGAGGAGGAAGAGAAAGAAGAACCTTCACACATTGCTTGGGGAATGTAAAACGGGGAAGCTACTGTAGGAAATAGTTTGGCACTTTAAGTTAAACATAGACTTACTCTATGATCCAGCAATTCCACTCCTAGCTGTATACCCAAGAGAAATGAAAACATATGTCTACAGAAAAACTTGCACACAAATATACACAGCAACATTATATACAGTGACCAAAAAAGTAGAAAGATGCTAAATGTCCATCAGCTGATGAATTGGTAAACAAAATGTGGTACATCAATATAATAGAATATTATTCAGCAATAATAAACAATGAAATACTAATACATGGTACAATGTGGTTGAACCTTGAAAACATTATACAAAGTGAAAGAAGCCAGACACAAAAGGCTACATATTGTATAATTCCATTTACGTGAAATGTCCAGAATAGGAAAATCCATAAAGACAGAAAATAGAGTTTCTTTTAGGGGTGAGGAAAATGTTCTGGAATTAGTACTAACGGTTGCACAACTTTTGTGAATATACTAAGAAGTACTGAATGGTATACTTAAAAAAAATACTGATTTTCTTTAGGGGTACATTTTCTAGTCACCACTTTTAATAAGTAAGGTATGTCTTCTAACTTTTGCAGTCCTCCTAAATGTACACTCCTGGGCAGCTGTACATAATGGACCTGCTTTTGGTCTCTTGTTATTGTCTTATGTTCTACAGACACAGCTTCAGTGTCTTCTATCTCAGTCTGTTTGTTATGACTGGCAAATGCTGATAGAGACCCACATAGAGGACTTTAAAGGTTATCCAGGCCACTTTATAAAATAGACTAGTTCAGGTGATATAGTAAGGACTACAAAACACGCTAAGGGTTTAGGAAGATTTTAAAATAGTTATAGTTTTTTTCTCCCTTTCCTTCTGCATTTATTCTCTCTATAGACTTAGAAAAGATGATTGTCATGGCCTCTGATTAGTTTTAATCATCTGGGGAAACCCTGAAAGGCCTTAAATTGCAGCACTAATGTCCCTTTAGCTGTCTCTGCTTCAACATCTACAACTATTTTGCTTATATTTGATTTACCTCAAGCAGGGTCTTCCAAATGTGTCTGATCAACCCATCTCCAACAAGCTGGTTGACTTTAAGATGGTAAAAGCTTTATATCTTACCTTTCTCACTGCTCTGAACACTTTGTCAAAGGCCTATTGGTATTATATGTTCTAAACTAGCCATCCTCAACACCAGATACAAATTTAAATAACCCGAGAAATACTTTTTAAATGCTCATAAATAAATGACTAAGCCCCAGACCCAGCTTAATTGTCCTGGGGTGGAGCCTGATAATCGATATCTTTGTGTGTTTGTTTTGTTCTGTTTTGTTTTGTTTTTTCTGGAGACAGAGTCTTACTCTGTCACCAAGGCTACAGTGCAATGGCACAATCTCGGCTCACTGCAACCTCTGCCTCCCAGGTTCAAGCAATTCTCCTGCCTCAGCCTCCTGAGTAGCTGGGACTACAGGCACTTGCCATCATGTCCAGCTAATTTTTGGTTTTTCTTTTGTTTGTTTGTTTATTTTTGAGACGGAGTCTTGCTCTGTTGCCCAGGCTGGAGTGCACTGGCGCGATCTCGGCTCACTGCAAGCTCCACCTCCTGTGTTCATGCCATTCTCCTGCCTCATCCTCCCAAGTAGCTGGGACTACAGGTGCCCGCCACCATGCCTGGCTAATTTTTCGTATTTTTAGTAGAGATGGGATTTCACCGTGTTAGCCAGGATTGTCTCGATCTCCTGACCTTGTGATCCACCCACCACAGCTTCCCAAAGTGCTGGGATTACAGGCATGAGCCACCATGCCTGGCTTAATTTTTGACTTTTTGTAGAGATGGGGTTTCACCATGTTGGCCAGGCTGGCCTTGAACTCCTGACCTCAGATGATCTGCCTGCCTCGGCCACCCAAAGTGCAGGGATAACAAGTGTGAGCCACTGTGCCCAGCCAAAAATCAGTATTTTTTAAATGTTCTACTAGGCAATTCCAATGGGCAACTAGGGTTGATGAAAACTGCACCAAAAACACAGCTATTAGAATGATCAAAATCCAGATCACTGACAACAACAAATGCTGGGGAGGATGTGGCGCAACAGGAACTCTCATTCATTGCTGGTGGGAATGTAAAATGGTAAAGCCAATTTGAAAGGCAGTTTGGCAGTATTTCTTACAAAACTAAACAAACTCTTACTATTAAGTCCAGTAGTTATATTTCTTGGTATCCACCCAAAGGAGCTGAAAACTTGTGTCTGGACATGGATGTTTATAGCTTTTTTAAAACAGCATCTTTAAAGGCTTTCCAGATAATCTTAACATTTCTGGTGTCAGTTGTTTGTCTTTCTCCATTTGAGATTCCATAACTTCCTTTTTTTTATTTATTTATTTTTGAGCTGGAGTCTCACTCTGTCACCTAGGCTGGAGTGCAGGGGCTCGATCTTGGCTCACTGCAACCTCTGCCTCCCGGGTTCAAGCAATTCTATGCCTCAGCCTCCCGAGTAGCTGGGATTACAGGTGACCACCACCATACTCAGCTAATTTTTGTATTTTTAATAGACACAGGATTTCACCATCTTGGCCAGGCTGGTCTTGAACTCCTGACCTCGTGATCTACCCACCTCAGCCTCCCAAAATGCTGGGATTACAGGTATGAGCCACTGAGCCTGGCCGAGATGCCTAACTTTCATGGTTCTTTGTTATTCTGAGTAATTTTGAATTACACGCTAGACATTTTGAATATCAGGTTTGAGACACTTGAACAATTTCTTTTTGCTTTGTTTTAGACACAGGGTCTCACTCTGTTGCCCAGGCTCGAGTGCAGTGTGTGATCATAGCTCACTGCAGCCTTGAACTCCTGGGCTCAAGGGATCCTCCTGCCTCAGCCTTCACAGTAGCTAGGACTACAGGCATGTGTCATCACGCTCAGCTAGTTTTAATTTTTTTTTATAGAGACAAGGTCTCACTGTGTTGCCGAGGTTGGAAACTCCTAGCCTCAAGCCATCTATCTTCTTACTTCAGCACGCAAAAGTGCAAACCGCGCCCAGCCTACACATTTGTAAAATAGCATCTTTAAAGGCTTTCCCACATAATCCCAACATCTCTATCTTAGCAGTCGTGTCGGTTGATTGTCTTTCCCCATTTCAGTGGCCCTATTTTCCTGGTTCTTCATATTCTGAGTAATTTTGAGTTATATGCTAGACATTTTTAATATCTGGTTATGAGACTCTTAGTCTTGTATAATGCTATGGGGTATGTTGCTATTTCTGTTTTAGCAGGTGGTCTACCTCGCTTCACAGGCAGCCACCATGGTCCTTGTTTCTATGGTGGGGCCAGAGCAAGAGAGGGCCCTGGACGGGAGGGTGGCTCAGTTGAAGGTGGAATGAGTTTTGAGGGGAGCACTATTTGAGGTATTTGAGTACCCGAGGCATATGAAACTGCCGAGGGAGGTCGGATTCCATTATCTCCATGGGAATGAAAATCGGGAGTGTGGGGTGTGCTGCTGGGAACTGCAGCCCCCCTCCTCCCCCCTACCGCGGTAGCTGCGCATGCTCCTTGGGTGCCGGCCTCAGTGAGCATGTTCACTGGGTGTCTTCCCGTCGGCCACTTCGCCCACGTGGAGAACGCCAGGGAGCTGTGAGGGTGTGCAGTCACGTTCCTGCTATCCGGACACTTTTTCCTCTACTGAGACTCAGCTGGTAGATCCACAGGCCAGTCCTCCTTGGGGGCTGAAGTGTGAGTGAGGGTGAGGAGGAGCCAGTGGGCTTAGGGCAGGTTCGGTGGGTCCTTGGTGTAGTGATCTGTGGCTTTTGAGGGAGAAGGGCCTCAGTGGCCTCCGAAAGAGAAGGGCCTCGAGCTCGTCCTCCTTCTCCTCACAGGCTGCGACACCACCATTGACTTTGTGGTCATGAAGGGGCCAGGACAGAGAGGAAGGTGGGCCGTGAAGGGGAGGCGGTCAGGGGCTCAGGTGAAAATGGGGCGAGTGTTGCGGGTGCTGTTGGAGGGGTCAGAGTCCCGAGGTGATAGGAATCCATGACACAGGGCACATTCCTGAATCCTGAATAGGGCCCTGGGGCGGGAGGTGGGTGGTGAAGATGGCGGTAAAGAAGGGGCCTGGAACCTGGCAAGGCTGCGGGCTGGTGAGTGCCCCCCAGTGGTGTGGAGTGGGGAGTGCCTGAGTGAGAAGCACCCGAGTGAGAGGCGTGGCGAGGTCTCACCTCTGCCATGGAAGGTCCGGAAACAATGGGAAGGACTGGGAGAGGCTGTGCCGTCCAACCAAACTTGATTTGAGGGGAGTGAATGGCTCTAGTAAGTGGGAGTGTGCCAAAAGCAGCAGTCACGGGAATTGTGATTCACTAGTGTTTTCATGTGGAGTCCGCTTGTGAAACTAAACCTCATCAGAAATGCCCTCTGTCAGGGGGGTGTAGTGGTGCGTGCCTGTAGTCCCAGCTACTCCAGACGAGGCAGGAGGATCGCTTGAGCGGGAGGTCGAGGCTGCAGTGAAGTGTGATGACGCCACTGCATTCCAGCGTGAGCAATAGAGCGAGATCCTGTGTCTAAAAGAAATTTTAAAATAATGTCCTCTGCCTTTTCCACACGCCTTAAGATGACTGCACTGCCAGCTTGGGGAGCATAAGTGGCTTTGCAAGCACTCAGAAAACGTACACACTTACACTTAACTCTGGGACTTATTTTGAGAGTATTTTCAAAATTAAAATGACAAGTTAATATTTAGCCATGGAAGTGATCGAATATAGCTGTCCTCTCAAGTGCATGTTCCCAGTCACGGTTTTCTCTTTTCAGTGTGAAATATGGGTTTTCGAAGAAAATTAATCTATCGGCGTAGACCAAGAATGTTTGTAGAATCTTCTGAGGTAATTGGGCCTATGCTGTTGAGCGCTTTAACGTTAGTTCGATGTTTTCTATTAGCAGAAATTAATTTTTGTGATAGTGTTGTTGCATTAGTATAGATACACTAATAAAGGTAGTTCATGCTGATCAAAAATGATTCTGGCATCTCGTGAAGGAAATATTGATTCAGGAGGATTTTTTTCTCTCGTGTTCTCCAACTTTTGGCCATGACTTCCTTCTCATGCTTTGCCTGTTAATGACACATAGATTATACACATCTATTCCAACATAGAGTATAATCGCTTCCAAAGTCCTTGTGGGTAACTTTTCTCGCAGTAACCTTTCTGTGGGTAGAGTAGCCTTATTAACCATATAGAATAAAGTTGGAGAAATGTCTTTAGGTTTAGTTATGATCAGAAACATCTATGCATTTTCTGTGTGTATATGTGTATATATTTTTTGACATGTATTAATAAAACTTTTTGTATTTGCACACTCACACACGTATGCCCTACCACGAGCAGTCCAGTGATGAGCAACCTGAAGAAGTGGAATCACCAACTCAAAGTCAGGATTCTACTCAAGAGGAAGAGGATGAGGGAGCATCTGAAGCTCAAGGTGAAGGGAAAGGGAAGAAGAATGCCTGTTGGGGTGTGTGTGTGTGTGTGTGTGTGTGTGTGTGTGTGTGTGTCTCATGCATTGTCACATACCAGGAACAGAAGGAATGAAAACGATGCAAAAGATGCCTAGAAATTGACTGGAAAAGTGAAGAGGGTATAGTTTGCAGCTTACCTTAGGGAAATAAATCCCTCACTATGATAAAATTTCTCCACTTTATGAATGAGAGAACAAAGGCTCGGGGATTGTGTTTTGTCCAAGAACACTTGACTGGTGAATACAAAATTTGTGTTTTGTTCCAAAGTTTGTGTCTTCCTACCATCTATGTTGCTGTAACAATAGTAAATGATTTTGCTGAAAGTGCTTAAAACTCAAATGCTTTACTGTAAGGTAGCTTAGTACTGGCCCAGGAATAGACCCAGTTCAGAGGAGCAGGAGCAACTCCAAAAACTGAGTTGCTCATTGCTGGCCACCATTTCCTTTGATATTTTTATGTGGTAAGTTTGATGAAAGCTGGAGAATTCAGGATACTGCCATACAGGTAGCTGGTGTAGTATGATTTTTTAAGTGGCTTTTAGGAAGTGATTAAATCCTTTTATGGTTAGAAAAACCAAAAAAAAAGGAATTATCCTGAGATTAACATGAGATGGAAATAACTTCTCCGAGATAAAATATTTTGAAGCAAAACAATTAAGAAACTCAGGTCATGGATTATTCTAAGGATTTACTGTTAAAAGTTTCTAGAATACGACTGATAACAATGCCCATTAATTGCTGTCCACCCACTCCCTTATTCTCAGTGCGGGACAGTATATTTTGTGTGATTCACAAACAGTGTTATATTTGGTGCTTTGTTCTTCACGGGGTTCATTTATGGAATATTACATTTGGGACCTTCGGACCTAAATATAACTTTGTTTGAACAAAGTTAAGTTTCTGTTTACCCCAGTAGGTAATGGGTGTCGAGACTGTAAGATTTTCCATAGTCCTCAAATCCATTCAGCTAATCAATCCTTCAGAAATTGACATTGTAATTGTAACTGAAATCCTATCCATGTTGTAGACTTCAGATTTCTTAGCTGATGCACACTGCCCTTGGTACTCTGTGGCTGAATATAAGCATTAAACATGTCCTGTGGTTTATCCTCAGATTGTCATTTAGTAGAAAGGTCTCAAACTGGGCTTAGGGCCGTGCAGTCATAGTCTCAGCTACTTGGGAGGCTGAGGTGAGAGAATCGCTTGAGTCTAGGGTTCAAGACCAGCCTGGGAGACATAGTGAGACCTCATCGCAAATAAATTAATTAATTAATTAATTAATGTTTCGTTATATAGGAAAACAAACGTGTAAAGTTTGTTCTTAGTTGCTGGTAATGTTGCAAACATAACTCCTTACTGAACTATAACACTTAAAATTAGTTACCATGGTAAATTTTATGTTATGTGTATTTTTTACCACAATTTAAAAAAAAAAAACTTCTGTCTTCCTAAAGTTCAGTGTAGTTGTCATATATTCTTACAAGTTTTTACTTTACATATTTTCAAGACATAACATTTGTAGAAAATTTGCAAGAATAGTACAATTAACTCATATACTTTTCACCTAGATTCACCAGTTGTTAATAGCTTTTGCTCCATTGGTTTCATATCTCTTCCCTCCCTCTCTTACCCTGCTGCCCACGTACTCACATACACACTTATGGATATTATGTTTACTCTTACTAATGCTCCATTGTTCAGATAAAGTTTCAGGTATTACGGCCCTTTACCCTAAGTACTTGAGAGTGTTTATATATCCTCAGAACAAAGAAAAAGTCATTTCTTGGATAATCACTGCACAATGATCAAACTCAGGCAATTTAACAATGAGAACCTGCAGTTATTTAATATACAGAGTATACGCAGATTTTGCCAGTTATCCAGATAATTTTCTTTTTTCTTTCTTTTTTTTTTTTTTTTTTTTCAGACAGAGTCTCACTCTGTTGCCCAGGTTGGAGTGCAGTGGCAAGATCTAGGCTCTCTCTAACCTCTGCCTCCCAGGCTCAAGAGATTCTCATGCCTTAGCCTCCTGAGTAGTTGGGACTACAGGCAAGGGCCACTGCGCCTGCCTAATTTTTTTTTTCTTTTGTATTTTTAGCAGAGCCTGGGTTTCACCATGTTGGCCAGGCTGGTCTCTAACTCCTGACCTCAGATGATCCGCCCACCTCAGTCTCCCAAAGTGCTGGGATTACAGGTGTAAGCCACCACGCCCCGCTGGCTGATACTGACATTTTTCAAGAGGATAGACCAGTTGGTTTGCAGAATGTTTAGCACTTTGGGCTTTTTCGTGTAGCTTCTAAAGAGTGCTTTTTCACACACCATTTATTGGTGGCTACTCATGCCATATGCTAGGAGTCTAAATGCTAATGAGAGACAGGATGTCAGCCTTGAATCATTTAATATGATAAGGACAATCAGAAATACAATAACAGAGAAGTGCAAAGGAGGCAACAAAGTTGTCTGAGGGCAGTCTTCGGAAAGGAAGAGGGTAATATTTGGAAAACCCTGTTTTCTGCCAACAGACTCCTGAAATAATGTTCTTGGGATTTTTATCAACACGTTTATTATTACAGTAGCTAAAGCTTTTATTTAGTAAGACCAAGAGCATGAATATTATTTTCTTATTCATATTTCATGTGTTGCTGCTTAAAATGATAATTTTGTTTTATCTTCAAGGGCAGGAGCCTGAAGCTGATAGCCAGGAACCGGTGCTGCCGAAGACCGGCTATGAGCTTGGAGATGGTCCTGATGCCAAGAAGGTGTGCCTGCGAAACCCAGAGCAGATGAAACTGCCCGCAGAAGGTAGGTAGTGCATTAAGCATGCAAATTGTAGGGTGTCTGTTTCCACAGTATTATAGTTTTCTTTTTTTTTTCTGAGATGGAGTCTCACTCTGTCACCCAGGCTGGAGTACAGTGGCCCGATCTTGGCTCACTACAACATCCATCTCCTGGGTTCAAGTGATTCTCCTGCCTCAGCCTCCCGAGCAGCTAGGATTACAGGCATGTGCCACCTCAGGCAGCTAATTTTTGTAATTTTAGTAGAGACGGGGTTTTGTCATGTTGCACAGGCTGATGTCAAACTCCTGACCTCAGGTGATCCACCCAGCTTAGCCTCCCAAAGTCCTGAGATTACAGCCCTGCCACAGCACCTGACAAATAAATGTTTCTCTTTTTTTTGTATTTTTAGTAGAGACGGGGTTTGACCACATTGGCCAGGCTGGTCTTGAACTCCTGACTCAAGTGATCTGCCCACCTTGGCATCCCAAAATGTTGGCATTAAAGGTATGAGCCACCATACCCGGCCCAGATAATTTCCTTTATAGAATTTCTTTTTCTGATCCAGAGTCCAGTTCAGGATCACGTCTTGCATGTGCTTGTCATGTGTTTTTAGTTTCCTTTAATCTGAAATGTTTCCTTAATTTTGCTTTGTCATTCAGGATACTGACATTTTGGAGAGGATAGACAAGTCGGTATGCAGAATGTTCAGGATTTGGGGATTTTTCATGTATTCTTTAAAGACCTTTTTTCACTCGGTGTTTATTGGTGTCTACTCATGCCATGTAGGAGTCTAAGTGCCAGGAGTGTAAGTGCTATGAGAAACAGGGTTTCACCCTTGAGTCATTTAATATGATAAGGACAATCAGAAGTGGAATAACAGAGAAGTACAAAGGAGGCAACAAAGTTGTCTGAGGGCAGTCTTAGGAAAGGAAGAGGGTAATATTTGGAAAACCCTGTTTTCCTCTTTTCTGCCAACAGACTCCTGAAATAATATTCTTGGGATTCTTATCAACACATTTATTATTACACTAGTGTAAGCTTTCATTTAATAAAACTGAGAGCATGAATATTATTTCCTTATTCATATTTCATGTTTTACTGCTTAAATTGATATACATATACATGTACATATATACATGTATATATATATATGTATTTTTTTTTTTTAAGGGCCAGAGCCTGAAGCAGATAGCCAGGAACAGGTTGACCCGAAGACTGGGTGTGAGCGTGGAGATGGTCCTGATGTCCAGGAGTTGGGCCTGCCAAATCCAGAGGAGGTGAAAACACCTGAAGAAGGTAGTCAATCCATTAGGCATGCAAATTGTAACCTTATAATTTGTCTGTTTCCGCCGTATCATATTATAATTATTATTATTTTTTTGAGACAGTCTCGCTCTGTCAACCAGGCTGGAGTGCATTAGTGCCATCTTGGCTCACTGGAACTTCTGCCTCCTAGGTTCAAGTGATTCTCCTCCCTCAGCCTCCCAAGTAGCTGGGATTACAGGCGTGCTCCACCGCGCCCAGCTAATTTTTGTATTTTTAGTAGAGACGAGGTTTTGCCATTTTGCATAAGCTGATCTCAAACTCCTGATCTCAGGTATTCCACCCGCCTCAGCCTCCTGAAGTGCCAGGATTACAGGCATGAGCCACTGCGCCTGGCCCAGTATTATGTTTTTAATAACACAGAGGTGACAATACTGCCTCTTTAATAATAGAGTTCTTATATAAAGTTTATTTGAAACGTAGTTCAGGTTCCAGCACCCAACTTATAGACTGTCAGATACAGAAACAAACTGAGTCAAAGCCATATTGAATTATAACTTTTGAGTATAAATCCTTAAACCAATAGCTCATGATATTCAGATGCTTTTGTAAAGATCTGCTTTTAACAAATACATAACACATTTGTAACACCCATCACTTGGTGTGAAATATGCTGAAGCACTGATGCGGGTTCTAATACCAGCTCTTACAGCATTGGTGATATTCTGAGCAAATCCCTTACCTTCTAAACCTGTCTTTGGTTTTATGAAAATAGTGAGTTTAAGTCAGATATTTTAAAATCCTTTTCCATTCTGGTTCTTTCACACTCTGATCCTGTTGCATAGAATGCATGGGATACAGAGATCATCTGTTTTGCATGATTTGTGTATCATAAATCATCAAATCCTGGCCTGAGTCCTCTGAAAACCTCTGAATTGAGATTTCATTGCTACTAAGAAAGTGAGCAGGCACTCTGCTTCATGTTAGTTTTTCTGTGTGGAGACCTGAATGCCTATTCTTAGGTTCTGTCAATTTTTGAATTCTCTGGCTTTTTTTTTTTTTGTATGTGTGTGTGACAAATCTCACTCTGTCACCCAGACTGGAGTGCTGTGGTGTGATTTCAGCTCACTGCAACCTCGGCCTCCCAGGCTCAAGCGATCTTCCCAACTCAGCCTCCTGAGCAGCTGGAGCTACAGGCACAAGCTGCCATGCCTGATTGATGCTGTTTTTTTTAAAAAAAAATTTTGTACAGACGAGGTCTCACTGTGTTGCCCAAGCTGGGATTCTCTGGCCCTTAATGAATAATTGCTTTTTAAATCTTTCTCCAAGGAAACCTTGAGTGAGTGAATAATCAAATGGTGAGAGACCATTTAGTTTCTATTTTCTGTGGGATGTAGATCAGTGATCCTCAGCATGGGTGTGAGTAAGATGTCTGTGCTATTCACGTTCCCTGCCCCACTGTCAGTCTTCATGAGCCAGTATTTCTAATAAGACTGTCGACACATATGTGATCTCTAACCATATCAAATGTTAGATGTAAGTTTCAGCTTTTGAGGCATCAGTTGGTAAGATTTGAAGTTCAAAGACCATGACTCCAGTACTTTCTGAGTAATCCACTGAAGTATGTTTTACACATGTGTTTTCCAAATTGCTGACTGTTAATTATAAGTGCTTCTGGATTTAAAGGAAGCACTTTATGTTTACGGAATTAATTACCTTTAAATTCTACATGTCTACCCTCAAAGTTTATACGAGGTTTACTTGGCTATAAGACACAGGATCGCCCTTAGGGTTCTATTTGTAGTCCATTTTACAAAACCCAAATTGTAGTGTCCTTTGTGTGCCTTTAGGGTCATCTAAATAATCTGCTGCTAAGTCATGTTCCTAACTGTTATGTTTCTGTTACAGATGAAGGGCAATCACAACCTTAAAAGAAGACACGCTGAAATGATGCAGGATGCTCCTGTGTTGGAAATTTGACCATTAAAATTCTCCCAATAAAGCTTTACATCCTTCTGCAAAGAAGTCTTGTGCATCTTTTGTTAATTTTATTTCCAGGTATTCGATGCTCTGAAATGTGTATCATTCTTTGACATTTTATATGCTAGCTGTTTGAGCTGGTATGTAGAGGCATAATTCCTACATACTGAGTTTCTATCCAGCAACCTTGTTAAACATGCTTAGTAATTCTAAAAGTTTACTTATAGATCCTTTTCAGTTTTCAACATGCAGATTCATATCATCTTTGAATAAGAACAGTTTTGTTTCTGCCACTTTTTTTTCTGTTTTCTTTTGTATTTTTTGTAAACATGTGATTTTGCCATGATGCCCAGTTTGTTCTTGAACTCCTGAGCTCAAGTGATCCACCCATCTCGGCCTCCCAAAGTGCTGAGATTGCAGGCATGAGCCACTGCGCCCGGCCTGTTGCTGCCATTTTAAACACTTTTATTTCTTTTCTGATTTTAGGGGCATTGGGCAGACCCACCTGGTATAATGGTGATAGTGGATATCCCTGTCTTATCCCTGATCAGAAGTGGAAAAATTTCAACATTTCAACATGATATTTGCTGTACTTTTTTTGTAGATTGACTTCAACAGTCAGTCATTCCATTCTGTTCTAGTTTGCTGAGAGTATTCATTTTGAATATATGTTGACTTTCATCAAACACTGCATCTATTGTGATTATCACAGCATTTTTTTCGTTAATCTGTTAAAGTAGTGAATTAGATTGATACATTTGTACTTTTTTGTTTTATATTTTTAAAAATTGAGAGAGGGTGTCACTCTGTCACCTAGGCTGGAGTGCTGTGGTGTTATCACAGCTCACTTCATCCTCGACCTTCTGGGCACAAGGGATCCTCCCTGAATAGGCCTATAGGCACATGCCACCATGTCTGGCTAGTTTTTCTATTGTTTTGTAGAGATGAGATTTTGTCATGTTGCCCAGGCTGCTCTCGAACGTCTGAGCTCAGGCGATCTGCCCACCTCAGCCTCCTAAAGCACTAGGATTACAGGTGTGAGCCTTGGCCTGACCACGTTTTTCTTATATGAGGGGGTGGCCTGCCTCTCCACACCTGTGGGCATTTCTCGTCAGGGGAAACGAGAGACTTGAGAAAAGAAAGAGGCACAAAGTACAGAGCAAGAAAAGTGGACCTAGGGGACCAGCGCTTAGCATACGGAGCACTGGGTCCTTCAGTATTTATTGATCATTATCTTTACCATCTCGGAGAGGGAGATGTGGCAGCACAGTAGGGTAATAGTGGGGAGAGGGTCAGCAGGAAAACATGTGAACAAAGATCTCTGTGTCATAAATAAGTTTAAGGAAAGGTGCTGAGCCTTGATGTGCATGTATACAAACATCTTCACAAACACTTCTGTGCATTAAAGAGCAGCATTGCCCCGAGCACGTCTCACCTCCAGCCCTAAGGCGGTTTTCTCCTATCTCAGTAAACAGAACATACAATCGGGTTTTACACTGAGACATTCCATTGCCCAGGGACAAGCAGGAGACAGATGCCTTCCTCTTATCTCAACTGCAAAGAGGCCTTCCTCTTTTACTAGTCCTCCTCAGCACAGACCCTTTACGGTGTCGGGCTGGGGGACGGTCAGGTCTTTCCCTTCCCACGAGGCCATATTTCAGATTATCACATGGGGAGAAACCTTGGACAATATCTGGCTTTCCTAGGCAGAGGTCCCTGTGGCCTTCCGCAGTGTTTGTGTCCCTGGGTACTTGAGATTAGAGAACCGTGATGACTTTTAACAAGCATACTGCCTTTAAGCACTTGTTTAACAAAGCACATCCTGCATAGCCCTAAATCCATTGAACCCTGAGTAAACACAGCACAAGTCTCTGCAAGCACAGGGTTGCGGGGTAGGGTTACAGATTAACAGCATCTCAAGGCAGAAAAATTTTTCTTAGTACAGAACAAAATGGAGTCTCTTATGTCTACTTCTTTCTACACAGACACAGTAACAGTCTGATCTCTTTTTCTTTTCCTCACACTTATATAGGGGTCTTGTCTATGTAAAGAGTCAACTTGCCCGTACCTTTGTGTGAGTGGAATAACAGCATGACGAAATTTATCGTTCTATTGATTTAAAGAAAACTATCCTTGACTTTCTAGTATGTAAGTCCATCAAAGCATAACTATAATTATTTTGAAAGCATATATTGTTATGGGTATTGGGACCCCTGCACTTTCCGCTGCTGTGGGAGTATGTCCTTCTAGGTATCTTTAGTCTGTTTTCTCAATTGCAAACATCTTAGGACAATGAAACTAGGCCTCATAAAACTTAGAAACTAGGCCTCATATAGAAAAAATTAACACCAGGTGGCTCTGGATAGGGTCCCACCCTGATAGGGTCCCACGCTGCCAATTCCGGGAAACAACCTCATGGGGTCCCACCCTGCCAATTCCGGGGGTCCCACCCTGCCTCGAAGTTCCCGGAATCAGCAACTCCAAGAAAAAACCTCATAAGGTCCTGCTCTAACCAATTAGAACAAGACACCTTGCTCAGGCCATAGCTAGACCCAATTACCACGCGCCTAAAGCTTTGTTTGAATTTCGCGCCTTAAGCTGTGTTTGAACTTGTGTTTGCCTATATAAACAACCTGTAACAAGCACTCGGGGTCCCAGGGCCAACTTAGAGCTTGGGACCCTAGCGCGCTAGTAATAAATAACTCTCTGCTGTGAATCTCGTGTCGGTGATCCTTCGCGGCGACCCCTGCCCAGGAGGGAATCGACAGTTCGGTTCCAACAAAAGCATATATTGTTATGGGTATTGGGACCCCTGCACTTTCCGCTGCTGTGGGAGTATGTCCTTCTAGGTATCTTTAGTCTGTTTTCTCAATTGCAAACATCTTAGGACCGTGGGTTGTGACTAGCAAGGAATGTGCCTTGCTAATTTCAAGATGGAGTTGATTTTCAAGTGGGGTCACTCTGGCTGTCCTAGGTTCCCGTTTCCCTAACATTTTCACTTCTTCTGTGATTCTGATGCTACAAATGATAGATATTTTTAGTATTTTCTTACAGGTCCACGAGGTTGTATTCCTTTTTCTTTCACTTTCTTTCTCTGACTTGTTCATATTGAACAATTTCTTTTTGTTTTGTTTTAGACACAGGGTCTCACTCTGTTGCCCAGGCCGGAGAGCAGTGGTGAGATCATAGCTCACTGCAGCCTTGAACTCCTGGGCTCAAGGGATCCTCCTCCCTCAGCCTTCACAGTAGCTGACTACAGGCACGTGTCATCACACTCAGCTATTTTTAATTGTTTTTTGTAAAGATGAGGTCTCACTATGTTGCCCAGGCTGTTCTCAAACTGCTAGCCTCCAGCCCTCTGTCGTCTTACTTCAGCCTGCAAAAGTGCTAGGATTATTGGTGTAAGTCACTGCTCTTGGCCAAATAGAACAATTTCTTTTTATCTGTCTTTGTGTTCACTAACTCTTTGCTTGTCTCCATTCTGCTATTGAACCCATTCAGTGGGAATTTTTTCTTTGGTTATCATGTCTTCTATTTCTAAACCTTCCATTTGTTTCTTCTTTAAATATTCTTTTTTTTTGTGGCGGGACTTTCTGTTTTTTTCTTGTTGCAAAAGTGTGCATGATTGCTGTTTAAGCACCTTTATTCATAATTGCCAAAACTTGGCAGCAAACAAAGTGTCCTTCAGTAGGTGAATGGATTAGTAAACTGTCTACAGATAGTCAGTGGAATATTATTCAGCCGTAAAGTGAAATGGACTATCAAGCCATGAAAAGACATGGAGGAAACTTTAATTTCTATTACTAAGTGAAGGTAGCCAGTCTAAAAAGGCTACATACTGTATGATTCCAGCTATATGATATTATGGGTAGGGCAAAACTATGGAAACAATAAAAAGATCAGTGGTTGCCAGGGGTTATAGAGCAGGAAGGGATGAATAGGTGGAACATGGAGGATTTTTAGAGCAGTGAAACTACTCTGTATGATACTATGATGGTGGGTACATGTCATTATACCTTTGTCCAAACTTATTAAATGTACAACACCAAGAGTGAATCCTAATGTAAACTATAGACTGTGGGTGATAATTATATGTCATTGCAGGTTGAATTGTAACAAATGTACCACTCCTTTGGGGGATGTTGATAATGGGGAGAATTGTGCACGTGTTGGGCCCAGGAGTATATGGGATATCTCTATACCTTCCTCTCAATTTTGATGTGGTCCTAAAACTTCTCTTAGAAAAAGAGTCTGTTAATTTTTTTAAAAATTAATAAGTACTGAAAAAATTTAAATATTCATTCCTGGGCCAATTAAAAGATAGAGATTAACAGAGTGGATAAAAAATAATCAAACCATATGCCATGTACAAGAAACTCATTTCACATATGACCACATATGTAGATAGAAACTAAAAGAATGGAAAAACAAATGCAATGCAAACATTAATTTTTTAAAAACTGGGAGTGGGCCAGGTGTAGTGGCTCACGCCTGTAATCCCAGCACTTTTTTAGGCTGAAGTGGGCGGATCACGAGGTCAGGAGTTTGAGACCTGCCTGGCCAATATGGTGAAACCCTGTCTCTACTAAAAATACAAAAATTAGCCGGGCATGGTGGCACACGCCTGTACTCCCAGCTACTCGGGAGGCTGAGGCAGAAGAATTGCTTGAACCCGGGAGGCAGAGGCTGCAGTGAGCCAAGATCGTGCCACTGCACTCCAGCCTGGGTGACAGAGTGAGACTCCATCCCAAAAAAAAAGAAAAAACTGGGAGTGACTGCATTAATATTCGGTAAAGTAGACTTCAGAGCAAAGTGAATTACTAGAAATGAAGAGGGACATTACATAATAAAAAGATCAATCCACCAAGAAGACATAATGATATCAACTGAGGCAGAAAAAAAAAAACACTTAGCAAACCATGAATACAGTGGAATTTCTTCAATTTGATACAGTTCATCTACAAAAATCTAAAAATCATACTTAATTGTGAAAGACTGAATGTTTTCCCCCAAGGCCAGGAAAAACCCAAGGATGTATGTATCTCACCACTGTTATTCAACATACTACTGGAAGTTCTAGCGGTGGAATAAGACAAAAAAAAAAAAAGAAAGAAAGAAAGAAAGAAAATAAGAAATACAGATGGAAATGGAAGAAATTAAACTATCCCTGTTTGCAGATGGCTATATAGAAAATCTCAAAGAATATACCAAAAAAATCCCCTCTATAACATGTGAGTTCAGCAAGGATGCAGGATACAAGATGATAAATACACAAAAATCAATTGCACTTCTATATATTAACAACAAACTTGTGGAAACTGGAAATTAAAAACATAATACCATTTACAATTGTGTTAAAGAAAATGAAATACTTAGGTATAAATCTAAAAGCATGTACAAGATGTGTATGCTGAAATTTGCAAGAGACTGATAAATCAAAGACCTAAGTAAATGGAGTGACATACCGTGTCTGTGGATTGGAAGACTCAAAATAGTGGAGATGTCAAATCTCCCCAAATAGATCTTTAAGTTTAATGCAATTCCTATCAAGTTTTTTGTAGACATAGACAAGCTTATTCTAAAATTCATATGGAAAGGCACAAGCCCTAGAATAGCTAAAACAATTTTGAAAAGAATATATCGGGAGGAATTGCTCTAACTGATGACTTGCCATCTAGCTATAGTAACCAAAGAAATTATTACATTGTCCAAGAGATAGACATACATCAATGGAACAGAATTGAAAACCCATAAATAGACCCACACAACTGATTCTTTTTTTTTTGGTGGGGTCTTGCTATGTTGCCCACACTGGACTTGAACTCCTTGGCTCAAGTGATCCACCTTAGCTTTCCAGGTAACTAGGATTACTGGCACGCATCACCACACCTAGCTTTTCAACTGATTATTGACAAAGATGCAAAAGCAATCCAATTAAAAGAGGAGAGCCTTTTCAACAAATTGTGCTAGAACAATTGGACATCCATAAGCAAAAAAAATTAAACCTTGACCTAAACTTCACACCTTATACAAAAATTAGTGCAAAATGAATCATGGACTTAATGCAAAATGTAAAACTCTAAGACCTTTAGAAACAAATCATAAGAGAAAAATCTTTGGGTCCTAGGACTAGGTAAAGAGTTCTTAGATTTGACACCAAAAGCCCAATCCTTAAAAGGAAAAATTGACGAATTGGACTTTATCAGAATCAAAGACATTTGTTCTGTGAAAGACCCCTGTTAAGAAGATGAAAAGGCAAGCCATATCACAGACTGGGATAAAATAATTGCCAACCACATATCTGACAAGGGCCCTATAGCTAGAATATATAAAGAACTCTCAGAACTCAACAATAAAAAAAGCAAACAATCCAACTAAAAACTGGGCAAAAGACATGAACATATATTTCACCAAAGAGAAGATGTGAATGGCAAATGAGCACATGAAAGGATGTTCAACATCAGTAGCCATTAGAGAAATGTAAAATAAGAGCACGAGGAGCTATCATTATGCACCTATTAGAACAGTTGAAAAGTGATAATACCAAATGTTGGTGAGGATGCACAGAAGGATGCATTGCTGATAGGAATGAAAAATAGTGTGGCGACTCTAGAAAAGAGTGGGGGAATGAATTAAAAGAGGTAACATGAAGGGATTCTTGTGTAGTGATGAGCCAGTTCTATATCTTGATTGTGATAGTGGCACAGAACTACACACACACACACACACACTAATGCAGTTTTCTTAAAATGGTAGAAATAGAACAGAATAGAGAACCCAGAAATAAATCCACACATCTTCAGTGAACTCATTTTCAACAAAGGTACCAAGAACATACATTGGGGAAGAGACAGTCTCTTCAATAAATGGTTCTGGGAAAACTGGGTATCCATATACAAAGAATGAAACTAGGCCCCTATCTCTTGCCATTACAAAAATCAACTCAAGATGGATTAAAAACTTAAATCTAAGACCTCAAACTATGAAACTACTACTAGAAAACATTGGGAAAACTCTCCAGAGCATTGGTGTGGACAAAGATTGCTTAAGTAATACTTCAAATGCACAAGCATCCCAATCAAAAAATGGATAAATGGGATCAAAACAAGTTCAAAAGCTTCTGCACAGCAAAGGAAACGATCAACAAAGTGAAGAAACAACCCACAGAATGGGAGAAAACATTTGCAAACTACCCATCTGACAAGTTGTTAATAACCAGAATATATAAGTAGCTCAAACAACTCAACAGGAAAAAATCTAATAATCTGACCTTAAAATGGGCAAAAGATCTCGATAGACATTTCTGAAAAGAAGACCTACAAATGACAAACAGGTATATGAAAAGATACTCAACATCATTGATCATCAGAGAAATGCAAATCAAAACTAAAATGAGATATCATCTCTCCCCAGTTAAAATGGCTTTTATCCAAAAGACAGGCAATAATGAATGCTGGCAGGGATGTACAGAAAAGGCAACCCTCGTACACTGTTGGTGGCAATATGAATTAGTACAATCACTATGGAGAAAGGTTTGGGAGTTCCTCAAAAATTAACATAGAGCTACCATATGATCCAGCAATCCCACTGCTAGATATAGTCCCAAAAGAAAGAAAATCAGTATATCAAAGAGATATCTGCATTCTCATGTTTATTGCAGCACTACTCACAATAGCCAGGATCTGAAATCAACCTAAGTGTCCATCAACAGATGAAGGGATAAAGAAAATGTGGTAAATATACATAATGGAATATTATTCAACCATAAAAAAGAATGAAATCTTGTCATTTGCAATAACATGGATAGAACTGGAGGCCATTATGTTAAGCACCATAAGCCAGGCACTGAAAGACAAATGTCACATGTTCTCACTCATACATGGGAGCTAAAAGCTAAAACAATTGAACTCAAGGAGATAGTAGAATGATTGTTGCCAGAGGCTGGGAAAGGTAGCAGGGATAGGGGAGAAAGTGGGCGGGGGGGATAATGTGGGGATGAGGGTATAAGAGTATGGTTAGAATGAAAAAGATCTAGCATTTAATAGCTCAACAGGGTGACTATAGTCAACAATAATTTCTTTTATATTTTAAAATAGCTAAAAGAGTTGGATTAGAATGTTCCTAACACAAAGATATGATAAATGCTTGAAGTGATGGATACCCCAATTACCTTGATGTGATTATTATACATAGTATGCCTTTATCAAAACATCACATGTACCCCATAAGTATATACACCTATTATGTGTGCATAAAAATGAAAAATTAGAAAAAAAGAATGTTTTAAAGACTCATGAGTGTCCCTGCCCCATTCTTTCCTGTACTCAAGGAGCACATGCTAATGAAGCCTTCTGTACATGCCTGAATGGTGGCAATGTGAATCGCCCCACTCTGGGTCTTAGGCATGTGACTGATGAAAGCAGATAGTGTTGACCCAGGCCCACTACCCTCTGACTTTTCAGAGCTGCCCTATGTAAGCGGAATCTGATGTCAAAGTACAGAGACTCAGGTATCTCAGCTGCTGCAAAGAGGCAAATCATGGTGGGACTCACTAGATTTTGCACCCTGCTTATGAGGTAGCCAACCAGCAGGACTTGTTTTCTGGTCAAAACCCTGCTGACCAAAACAGGATCTGGTCCAAATGGGATAAAGTGAAGAAACGAGCAGGAACCAGCAGAAGGCAAAAGTGATCTTTAGTTGCTCTCATTGCTCAGTGGCATAAGACACTCCCACTAGCACCATGACAGTTTACAAATGCCACAGCAATGACCCAGAAGTCACCACCTCTTTCCATAACAATGCCTTAGAAGTTACCACCCTTTTCTTAGAAAGGTCTAAATAACCTGCCCCTCAATTTGCATTGACTGACCCCTTAATTTGCGTGTGATTGAAAGTGGATTTACATGAGTATTAATGCAGTTGCCAAGAGCCCCTTAGTTGCTGACTCTGGACCACACTGCCTGTGAGTTAGCCCTGCTAGGCAAGGAGCAGTACCACTCAACAGAAGATTGCCATCTAACACCACCACTTGGCCCTTGAATTCCTTCCTGGGCAAAGCCAAGAGCCCTCAGGGGCTAAGCCCCAATTTTGGCAGGGAGCTTCCCTGTCCTGCAACACTTAATACAGGCACAAGGATGAAAAGAAAAATCACCGCTATTAAATGAAATAAAGTCTGTGTCTATAACCCTTAAGAGCATCTAGCCTCACATTTGAGGCTATATTTTATTTAGATTATTTTTGCTATTAGAGATGGATAACATAGTAAAAATAACCATTAGAGGATGCCAAGCTTATGGGGCAAGAAGGATCAGACCATAAGAAAAAGGAAGCTTATGATGTTGAAAAGAAAAAGGAAGCTTATGATGTTGAAATGTGGTATTGGCTTGATTAATGTGGGAAATCCACCAACACGTTGCCTCCTTCCTCTATACCATACTGGCCTCTCTCCCTTCCAAAAAAAAAAAAAACAACCAAACCCAAACAGTCAAAACATCAGACTCAAATAGATAAAGTTCTGGCATCAGATAAACCAACCAGATAGCTAACCCAACATTATTTTCTCCTACATCTACTCAAGGCTCTTGGTAATCACATGCTCTTTCTCTGTATAATCAGCAGGAAATTTGTACAGCTCTGAGATATGGTTTCTGTGATGTTCCAGCTTGTGTTCAAGATTTGCACAGCTTTCAGAAACACATAATGGAGATGTATGGGTTTAACTTTTTCCTGTCCTTGATAAATGACAATATATAGTGCAGCCTTTAAAATTGTGTTTTTATCCAATTTTGTAATGAGAGATAAATACAAAACACCAAAGCAACAGAAATTAACTTCTCTCCCTCCCATGTAACAAAACTGAATAATCTCTCCTTAGCTTTACTGTTGCTTGGGCTTCTTTTAAAAACAACAACAACAAACCTATAGTCAATATTTATAAAGTTGAGTTCAACTATTTTTCAGTTAGCATTGCAGAAGTGCTCGAAAAATGTCATGTGTTTCAACATTATTTTATTATTACCTTGATCAGGGAAAAAATCAATTCCCAGCAGGTCTATTGTCTGTGTGGAGTTTGCAGGTTCTACCCATGTCTGTATGGGTTTTCTCCAGTTACTCCAGTTTTCTCCCATATCCCAAAGCTGTGCACATTAGGTGAATGGGTGTGCCTACATGGTACCAGTCTAAGTGAGTGTGAGTGTCTGTGTAAGTGCGCCCTGCAATGGAATGGCATCTTGGCCAGGGTGGGTTCCTACCTTGCCCCTTGAGCTGCCAGGATAGACTCTGGCCACCTACCACCCTGAACTGGAATAAGCGGGTTGGAAAGCAAATGAATACAAATTATTGTAAAATAAAAATGTTTTAAGTAGACTATAAGCCTACAGATGCATGACAATAAATGATGTAGTGCAAAAGCATTCGGTGAGCCCACAAAAAAAGACACATTCTGACACACTTGGTGTTCATAGCGTAAAATGCATAGCATTAAAAAGTATCCAAATGGCAAGCTTGGATGATTGGAGCAGTTTGGGATTTCTGAGAGATTTAGGGACTGAGATTTTGACAGAAAAGCAACTGAACTGGAGATGGATGTCTCTAAATTCCTCAGCACTCAACAGGCTCCTTCTGCCAGTCTGGACTTTTGCTCCAAAGACACAAAGCTTTGGGAGTCACCGAGAAACAGGGCCTGTGCCAAACAGACAGAAGCACACAGCAAACATCACCCCGTTTTTCTTGGGGGGTACATCTGAAATGCCCAACATCAAGGCAGGAGAAACCCCATTTGGAGACAGAGACTACTGTTACAACTGAATGCCAGGAGCCAGGGATGTCAGTCTAATTGCTGACACACTCAGTTACCTCATCTACTGGGGTCAAACACCAAGCCACACAGAATTTGGGGAGGGGACAAGAGTTTGTCTATGAAGATCAACAATGAGGGGCTGATGAAAGGGAAACAGGGGCATCATCATGAGTAGGAAGGATGTTCTGGTGAGCAACGTTTCTTACACTCAAGTTGCTCTTGAGTTTTATAGAGCCTGGTCACGAGGAGATCCTATGCAGGAAACAAGACAAGCGTGCTTGTGAAATAAAGCAAAAAGCTCTGAAACAAAAGCTATTAACGGTAGCCTGGATGGACATACTTGCTTACAAGTGGATGGATGCTTAGGAGTGCTGGCCCCTTCCTTCAACACTAATAGCAAAGTCGTTGGTCTTAAGAAAAAGACGCAAGAGAGGTAATTATGGCAAACATAATTTTCAAGGAGCAGAAAGGATACCATCAGCGTAAAACCCTGAAGTAATCATAGCCATAGTTCAGTGGAGCTAAGGACATGCTGGCTCTTAGAAACTAGTGGTGATGAGGCTGCTGGTGGGAAAAGAAGAGAGCATTCAGTTTCTGGTTATGCAAGACTTATCTCTCAGAAACAGCTCAAATTTCCTACCATGATTGAATTTAAGCCACAATACACAAACGTTTTAATGATAGTCCTTTCTAATGATACTATTGACTTGTAATGTGTTTGTGTTGTTTTAGGGTTTAATTTCTGCCCTTAGATTGGCACATGGACTGTGCTTTTAGATAAAATGGCATCTCTCGTCAAAATGTGATCATGAATTCTGTCTGAATGTGTATGTGTCACTGGCCTTGGAGTCTGTCTGTAAGGCGAAGAAGACAAAGCCATCTTATCTGAAGAGAGAGACTTCTGAGGAAGGAGCTGTGAACAGTTCCTGGGGTGAAAAGGTGCTCAGGGGAAAGGAAGGGAAGGGGAGGGGAAGGGAGAGGAGAGGAGGGGAGGGGAGGGGTGGGAAAGGAGCCTCATCTTGAACTCCAAGCTGCTCAAGATGAATGCCAGAACCTAGGGTCCATTTATGTGCTGATGTACAAATCCTCAGGCTGACTCTTGGCCCAGGACCATGCTATAGGATAGACCAGGGATATCTCCCCTGTTCTTGGTACCCCTCTTTGTGCCCTTCTTTGTACTTTTTTATAGGACCCTCCCATTTTAGGCTTCCAGACTTGTTTTCCAAAGTGTTCTATGGCCTGGGTCAGTGGGAATAGAAGAACATTTTGAACAAACCCTTTCACGCCGAGTTAAGACTCAGCATGATTCCTCAGCCCCACTCCCACCTTTATCTTTTAAAAAGGGATGCTGAAGTGAGCAATGGATAACCCAAAGTGAGGTCCAGGCAAATATGCAGTACAGCCCCTTTATCCCCCTGACCCTTAAAATAGATATCTGATTGTTTCCATCTCAGCGTCTATTTGCCCTTCTCTGATAAAAGAACCCCTTTATCCTGCAGAAAACCCAATATCCTTGTAGTTTGTTTAGAGTGAAACTATTTGCCCTTCCTGACCACTGGGCTGGGCCTCCTGTGATTTAGGCTAGCCAATCAGCATCGATCATCCTCTTAAGCAGAGTGTTTGGATGAAAGGAGGGCACATTACACAAATCAACCAATCAGAGTCCTCCCTGGGACCTTTTTTGCATACCAGGGAAGACATCATGGGGGAGCACTGATGAAGCTATTTGAGCCCCTGGATCCAGCTGTGCTCCCAATGCATAGAACCCTGCACTTCCCATTTGTGTAAGCCAATAAATTCGTTTAAATTCATATTATATACCTTGGTGTATAATAGGAAGGATCCAAAAGAAGTAATCATAATTACTAACTATATTTTCTTCCTCATTGCTGTGTCCTTCTCTCCAAGTCACTCTGAGTCTTTGAAAACAAGTAGAAATTGAGGCCCACCCATTGGAGAGATTGGATGGAAATAATGATGATACACATCGTCATTTGGGAGACATATTTGGGAGTAGATACTTTCTGTGAATCCCTGGAATTACACCATAAAGGAATCTATCCACCCAGTGCAGATATATGGTCCCTCTATCAATGAAATTCATTTCTGCCTAGGGCAAATGCAACAGGCATTTAATACAAGAAGGCAGGTGGAAGACCATGGTAGGTAGTTAGGTCAACTATCCGATATGCCAAGGAAGAAAATTTTAGACAAATGCAACCCCCAAGCTGAATAAAGGATGTCTAACTGGAGAAAAATATCTATATGGAAGGTTATCTTGTGGCAACAAGGCAGCCTCAGTTGCCTGGGTGACTCCCACAAGAAGATGTTAGCCGTGAAGCTTTCCTTATAACCTAGCAGGATAGATAATTAGCTCCAGGGTCTGATATCAGGTGCTCCAGATAAATGCTTGCTTGCTGTCTTCCAGGCCATGGCAAGGTCAGTTCAATTAAGAAAAAGCCAGGGCTTAGAAGTAGACCCACTAAGCCCTTATCACAGGAGAGCTGACTCAACTTCAAATGCAGAGGCATTCCCTTTCGAGAGGACAAATGTAATGCCCCGGGGCTCTGGAAGCAAATAGCAGAGGGCAGTCTAGGTCAGTAGTTATGTAATTTGGCTGAGGGGGCAGGGGAAGTTCCAATTTGAAGTGCCAGGAATTCTGGCTGGTTCTCAGGGTAGGGAGACAGGGTATCAGTGGCAGGCTACACATTGGCTGCTGATTCTTGGAAGTCTAAGCAGGTTGGGAGTCAGCAGCAGGGTCATCTTACAACAGGGAGAAAAGTGATGGGTACTGGGCTAGATATCAAAGGTAAAAGTTGACTCCATGCACAGTCAGATGGGAGAAAGGTGTTAAGATATACTAGAAAGAGATAAGCACAGAACTCTTATCTGAGAGTGTCCAGCGGAGTGGACCTGTTGTCATGACATATACCCAGGCTGGAGAAACCAAACAGAAGCCCAGTTCTGTGAAGTGAGCTATAAATAATGCCCAGAACCAATTTTGAAGCAAGCAGAGCCCAACATTGAGCTTCAGAATGTTAAAACAGGGCTCCAGAAATTTCTGCTGAGAACAGACAGCATCTATTGCAGAGAATGAGGCAAGGCTTAGCCTCTAGGTGGGAATTGAGAAGCCCGTTTAGGATAAGAGGGATTAATAGTGGCTGAGATCCCAGCTGGAAATATCACTGCTGCCATCCTGAAGCCTCCCCTAGTTCTATGTATGCCACTATTAGAAATGGGTTTTGATTTTAGCAAAGGGCTATTCTGTGCCTTATAAGAAAAATTCCTCTTAGTATATGGATCACAATTTAAATGGTTATCAGCCATTTATACCTTAGTATGAATTTGCTTACATATTTTCTCCCTGGGAGTAGGTTTTGACGGGGTTTGGAAGAAATTATTTATTTAGCAGAGTCTTACTGACAGTCCATGAATCAGGCACTGTGCTATGTACTAGGGATAGAAACATAAGGCAAAGCATCTGTGCTTCATCCCCAAACCATTTTACAACCTTCTAGATTTAAGGTGGAGAGGAAGCCACTAAAAGGAAAGAGATACGGAAGAAGGAAGCTGGATAGATTATAGACAAAGATTTTCTTATTTTCCGATGTTTCCAAATATGACTCATTTCTCCATGGAAATCTCACAAATGATCCTTGTCATCTTCCCACAGCCCTTAGCCCAACTCATCCCCAACTCTTCAAAAAGCAGCAGGGCTTCCTGGTCCATGCTTCATTCAGGAATAGAGATGCCCGAAAGATCATTTTGTCCAGTCTCCTTTGATTTATTGTCACGGAAAATCAGGCCCTGAGAGGTAAAGTAACCAGAAGAAATCATGAAGGGAGTTCTCTCTGGTTAAAACCTTTTTACCGAATCATAGCATCTCCTAACAGTGGGCCAGAGTGCGGAACGACAATATCAGAGAAACTCTAGGTTGGATTGCATCAGTCATTCCTTCAAACACTTCACTTGTTTGAACCCCTTGGGCAGGCTTTCAAATCCTTCCATTCTCATTGGTCTATGTAACTAACTATACTACTTTGTCTCATTACTCACCTGCATTAATTATTTGACTCATAATTGCCAGAATATCATCTGTGTTCTCCTATTTCCGTGACCTTGCTTATGCCACCCTCTCCACCAGATGCCCTAATACCACCTCTATATAAAGAATTCCTGCCAGTTCTTCAGTGCTGTCCCATTTACAAAGTCATCCCCAATCTCACATGAAGACGTCTCTAGCTATTTTTGTGCTTGTACCGTTCAAACGGCTGTTAGCACATACCATCTTCTAAGATGGGCATTCTGTAACTGTCTTATGTCTAAATGAAAGACAGGAACTTCTCCCTGTATATCTGGAACTCCTGCAGCTCCCAGCATAGTAAATCCTGGTTATAGTAAATGTCTGATGAATGAATGAAGAAACTAAGTGAATCTGAATTTATGTTGACAGAAAGGAAGAGAACAAATCATAGCAATGCAGTTTAGCTTGACTGGGGCAGGCTGCATAGGCCAGAGAAAAAGAGATAAGAAGGAGACTGCAGGGGAACCCATGATAAACTGCACAGTTATCATGGAGTGAGGAGATAAAAGTAAGATCCGCACCGGGCATGGTGGTTCACGTCTATAATCCCAGCACTTCGAGAGGCCGAGGCGGGTGGATCACCTGAGGTTGGGAGTTCGAGACCAGCCTGACCAACATGGAGAAACCCCGTCTCTACTAAAAATACAAAATTAGCTGGTCGTGGTGGCGCATTCCTGTAATCCCAGCTACTCGGGAGGTTGAGGCAGGAGAATCGCTTGAACCCGGGAGGTGGAGGTTGTAGTGAACTGAGAGTGCACCATTGCACTCCAGCCTGGGCAACAAGAGTGAAACTTGGTCTCAAAAAAAAGGAAGAACCGGCCAGGCACAGTGGCTCACACCTGTAATCCCAGCACTTTGGGAGGCTGAGGCAGACCGAGTACTCGAGCCCAGGAGTTTGAGACCAGCCTGGACACTGTGGCAAAACCATCTCTACAAAAAAATACAAAAATTAGCTGAGAATGGTGGCATGCACGTGTAGTCCCTGCTACTCAGGAGGCTGAGGTGGGAGGATCACTTGAACCTGGGAGGTGGAGGTTACAGTGATCCGAGATCATGCCTCCGCACTCCAGCCTGGGTGACAGAACCAGATCCTGTCTCAAAAATTTTTTTTTGTTGGAAGGTGTTTTGTGGAGACATCTCAAGGCCACCAGGGCTGTCAAATGGCAGCCCAGGCAGGGCTCTGGAGCTCCAGCTAACCTCACTTCAAACACTCCACTGTGATGTATCTTGTATTTGGGGGTTTGCCATAAGATGTAACTTGAAAAGAAGAACTTGCTGTTTAAAAAGTGTTTTATATGCCCCAGAAACGCTATTCCTTTCATTCAAGAGAGATGAAAATATGTCTGCACAAAAACTTGTATTTGAATGTTCATAGCAGCATTACTCGTAATAGCCAAAAGATGGATACAACCCATGTGTTCGCCAACTGATGACTGGATAGACAAAATGTGGTTTATCCATGCAGTGGAATATTATTCAGTTATAAAAAAGAATAAAGTACTCGTACATGCTAAAAGTGAGTGAACCTTGAAAGCATTATGCTATGTGAGTGAAGCCAGTCGCAAAAGACAACATATTGTATTATTTCATTTATATGAAATAGCCACAGTAGACAAATCCATAGAGATAGAAAACAAATTAGTGGTTGCAGGGGTTGGGGGGATGGGGAGGGACTGCTAATGGGCACAGGGTTTGTTTTAGGGAGGGCAAAAATGTCCTAAAATTAGACTGTGGCAATGGTTGCCCAACCCTGTAAATACATTAGAAACCACTGAATTGCATACTTTAAAAGGGTGAATTGTATGGCATGTAAATTATATCTCAAGAAAACTGAGATTTTTTGTAATAAATGTATATTAGAATATCTTACTCGAGGGCAATGGAAATTTTGTCCCCCAGGGGAATTCAGCAACGTCTAGAGACTATTTTTTTTTTCTTTTTAATAGAGACGAAGTCTCACTATGTTGCCCAGGGTGGCCTCGAACTCCTGGGCTCAGGCAATCCTCCGTGGGCTCTAGCAATCCAAAGTGCTAGGTTTACAGGTGTGAGCCACTGCGCCCGGCCATCTAGAGACTTTTTTTTTTTTTTTTGAGGTGGAGTTTTGCTCTCGTTGCCCAGGCTGGAGTGCAATGGCACGATCTCAGCTCACTGCAACCTCCACCTCCCATGTTCAAGCAATTCTCCTGCCTCAGCCTCCCAAATAGCTGGGATTACAGGAGTATGCCACCACACCTGGTTGATTTTTGTATTTTTACTAGAGACAAGGTTTCACCAGGTTGGTCAGGCTGGTCTCAAACCCCTTGACCTCAAGTGACCCGCCCACCTCAGCCTCCCAAAGTGCTGGGATTGCAGGTGTGAGCCACCACGCCCAGCCTAGAGACATTTTTGATTGTCACAACTGGGGAAAGGATTACTGGCCTATGGTAGGTAGAGGTCAGGGATGCTGCTGAAACATCCTACAATACACAGGCAGCCCCCACAACAAAGGATCATCTGACCCAAATGTCAATAGAGTTGAGGTTGAGAAACCCTGTTCCAGGGTATAATGCTTTAAAATAAAGATTGTTCCCAATTTTTTCTTTTTACTTTATTTATTCATTTTTAAGACAGGGTCTCTCTGTCATCCAGGCTGCAGTTCAGTGGCATGATCACAGTTTGCTGCATACTCGACCACCCAGGTTCAATCAATCCTTCCACCTTAACCTCCCAAGTAGCTGGGACCACAGGCACACGCCGCCATGCCTTACACATTTTTTCTATTTTTTGTAGAGAAAGAGTCTCTCTTTACCCAGGCTGGTCTCAAACTCCTGGGCTCAAGTGATGCTTCTGTCTTGACCTCCCAAAGTGCTGGGATTATAGGCGTGAGCCACCGCACCCAGCCTGTTCCTATTATTTTTATCAGGGTTGTTGTTGCTCTTTTATGGCATTTGCTACCTACCCTCATCCCCTATACACCTGTAGAACTCTGGAGTTGTTTCACATCTTTCATAATTGACTTCTCAAGACTAAAGTGGCCACTAGGACGTGTGAATCCTGGTGTCTATGTGATTGTAGCAGCAATCAGCTCCTCCTCTCTCGCAGTCATTAGAAACCACTTCAGGATTACAGTCAGAGCCCTTAAAAATATGTGACAAACAATTAATTTTTCAAGATACTTACGGTTCTACATAACAGGCAGGGGCTATCTTAACATTCTAAATAGAGTGTCTTATTTTAGAAAGTAGAGAAACATTTATATTTTATATTCTATAAGATTTAATATGCTTTAAAAAGAGAACTTACATGCAATGCATACACAAACCAGCAAGTCAACATATATTTACATAAAAGGTACATTATAAAGTTAGGGGATCCTTGAGTCCAGGCAAGTATTTACAGCCCAGATCCAAAGGAAGCTGAGTGTTTATGGAGAGATTTTTGTGACAGGGAAGTTGAAGTTCATGGAGAAAAGCCCTGTAGAGGGCCAGCTCTCTACAACATTGGGAGTTCTGAAACATTTGTTTTCAGGAGTTAGACCCTCCTTTGGCTGCTTTATTGGTTTCTGTCAAGGACACCTGTCAGATGCTAGAAGCATTATTCTTTCTAACTTAGTCCTACCAGACTTCAAAACCTATTCCCAGAAAAACAATTCTGACAAGATCTTCACCTGAAAGTGTACATGTCTGATCATGTCTACATTTTACCTTTCTCGAGAGGGCATGTATTATAAAAGCTATCAGAGACTTTAGCCAAAAGAATGAGAGTATAAAATTGGAAATTTCAGACTTACTAGATGGGGCTATAAAGTTACCACATTAAAGAAACCTTGAAACCAGCCCAAGTTTCCCGTAAAACTGAAGCTTTAGAAACTTACATTTGTCTTGTCTGAGTTCCTTTCTCAGGAGACCGACCAATAGGCCCCTAGATGGTGTCAGTGGGGCTGGGGCTTTTGGGATCAACACATCCTGCTGCCTATTGACCAACTCCTCTTCCTTAACCCTCTCTGATTCCTGTTTTCCTTTCCCGCTATGTAAACCCATAACTTTAGTCAGTTGAAGGCACAGATTTCCGACTTGTCTCTCATCTCTTTGTTGACATCACCTGCAATAAAGCCTTTTTTCCTGGGCAACACTTGTCTCAGGGATTGGCTTTCTGTGTGATGAGCAACTGGACCTAGGCCGAACCTTTAGTGTTTGGCAACAACATCATGAATGAATCTCAAAATAATTACACTGCATGAATGAAGCC
Organism: Macaca thibetana thibetana; assembly: GCF_024542745.1. Lineage (NCBI taxonomy): Eukaryota > Metazoa > Chordata > Mammalia > Primates > Cercopithecidae > Macaca > Macaca thibetana. Next base: position 49,180,830 of record NC_065598.1, on the reverse strand, counting down.
AGATGAAAAAGAGTATATACTGTATGGTTCCATTTTTATAAAATTCTAGGCCACACAAACAGAAAGCAGTCAGTGGTTGCACGGGGATAGGAAGGTAGGAGGAAGGGATGGGATAGAGGGATGACAAAGGGACATGAGGAGACTTTTGGAGGTGATGCGTATGTTCACTATCTTGATTCTTGTGATGGTTTCATGGGTGCATGCATATGCCAAAAATCATCATATTATCTACACTTTAAGTATGTGTAGTCTACTGAATAACAATTATAACTCAATAAAGTCGTAGAAAAAAATTAGGCTGACAAGATTAAATAAAAAGTACTATGCAGGCCAGGCACAGTGGCTCATGCCTATAATCCCAGAATTTTGGGAGGCCAAGGCGGGTGGATCACTTGAGGTCAGGAGTTCAAGACCAGCCTGGCCAGCCTCCTCTCTACTAAAAATACAAAAATTAGCAGGGCGTGGTGGTAGGCGCCTGTGGTCCCAACTACTGGGGAGGCCAAGGCATGAGATTCACTTGAATCTGTGGAGACACGGAAAAGGGTCAATCGAGTCTCCCCACTAAGAGCAAGGACACCCACGTCTGTGGCTGGTGCTGTGCCAAGTTCTTTGAATTATCACATCTTCTGCTCCACAAGAAGAACTGTACTATTCAATTAGTTTTATTTGTAAATGAAAATCCAGCCTCCCCACCCGAAACCTTCTCCCCCAGAGTCCCTCCCAATAATCCTGATGAACAAATGAATGAAACAGTTAACAAAACAGATCAAGTGGACTGCAGCGACCTTTAAGAACACAACAGACTCAACAGGGAAGAGTCCATGGAGGTGGAGGCCCCGCTAGCTAACAAAAGTGGCAGCAGCACTTCCAGCCGCAGCCACAGCAGTATTGCCCCAAGTGGCAGCAGCAGCAGCTCCCCCCACAGGTACCTCAGCGATCACAACCTCTCTGCCTCAACTCGGGGACCTGACAACACTGGGCAACTTCTCCATGATCAACAGCAACGTCATCATGTAGAACCTCCAGAGCACCAAGGTGGTGGTGTCCCAGTTCTCCCAGAAAGCGAGGTGCAGCGAGGCTTCTGGGGGCAAGCTGGCGGTCCCAGCCCTCATGGAACAGCTCCTAGGTCTGCAGCAGCAGCAGGTCCACTAGTTGCAACTGATCGAATAGATTTGTCACCAAATATTGCCGTTGGCTTCTCAGAATGCAGACTTGCCAACATCTTCTCGTCCTTCTCAAGGTACTTTACAAACATCTGCCAACCCCTTGTCCATGCTAAATTCCCATTTATCTCAGCAGCTGGCAGCAGCAGCTGGAATGGCACAGAGCCTCACCAGCCAATCTGCCAGCATTAGTGGTGTGAAACAGTTACCCCAATCCAGCTACTTCAGAGTAATTCTGGCAACACCATCATTCCATCCAACAGTGGCTTTTCTCCCAATATGAACATATTGGTGGTGTCAGTTACCACCCTGTCCTCGGAAAAAGTGGATTCAAGTGCTGCGGTCTCCCATGTCAGTAACCCAGCAGTCTCATCATCATCCTCACCAGCTTTTGCAATAAGCAGTTTATTAAGTCCTGCATCTAATCCACTTCTACATCAGTTGGTCCCCGCTAACTCGGTTTTCCCCAGCCCTTTGCCCGACATCAGAACAACTACAGAGGATTTAGACTCCTTGTCTGCCTTGGCCCTGCAAAGAAAAAGCAAGCCACCAAATGTCACTGCCTTTGAAGTGAAAAGTTCTTCTAATGAAGCATTCTTCAAACACAAGTGCAGATTCTGCACAAAGGTCTTTGAGAGTGACAGTGTCTTACAGATCCACTTGCATTCCCATACTGGAAAGAGGTCGTTCAAGTACAACATCTGTGGGAATGGGTTCTCCACCAAGAAGAATCTGAAAGTCCACTTTCAGTGCCACAAAGAGAAATACACTCATACCCAGATGAACCCTTATCCTGTGTCTCAGCATTTGGACAATATCCCCATGAGTACCCGCATCCCATATGGCATGTCCATCCCTCCAGAGAAGCCAGTCACCAGCCGGTTAGACACCAAACCAGTCCTGGCTACTCTGACCACTTCAGTCGGCCTTCCATTGCCCCCAACCCTCCCAAGCCTCATACTCTTCATCAAGACAGAAGAGCCAGCCCCCATCCCCATTAGTCATTCTGCCACCAGTCCCACAGGTTTAGTCAAAAGTGACTCCAGGGTCGCCGAGCAGGCCACAAGAAACCTAGGTGGGCTCCCGGAGGAAGCTGAAGGGTCCACTCTGCCATCCTCCAGTAGCAAAAGCAAAGAGAGCGATGTGGTCACCAACTCAGTCCTGACAGTGAGCAGTAGTGCCCTAAGCTCCCCAGCAGCAGACTGGGGCCCCCTGGGGAAGCACCACCACCTTCACCAACCCTTTGTTGCCACTCATGTACAAGCAGTTCAAGGCCAAGTTTCCTTTTGGGGGACTCTTGGACTCAGCCCAGGCATCAGAGACATCCAAGCTTCAGCAACTGGTAGAAAACATTGACAAAAGGCCACTGACCCCAGGGAGTGCATCATCTGCCACCCAGTTCTCAGCTGTCAGAGTGCCTTGTAAATGCACTATCGGACACACATTAGGGAGGGGCCTTTTAAGTGTAAGATCTGTGGCCAGGTTTTCATCACAAAAAGGAATCTTAAAACCCACTACAGGGTCCATCGTACTGTGCCCCTGCTCAGAGCCCAGCATTCCTGCCCCATCTACCAGAAGTTGACAGACGAACACTGTCATCCTGCAGCAGCACACTCGAATGCATATGGGAGGCCAGGTCTCCAACACCCCAGTCCCCAACAGTTACTCCGAGTCCACGGAGTCTGACACAGGCTCCTTCAATGAGAAAAATGTTGATGACCTAGACAAACTCTCCAGTGAAAAAATGGAAGACTGTCCTGAGGGCAGCTTCCCTGATATGCCCATGTCTGCAGAAAACTTCCAAGACAGCTTATCTTCTTCACCTTTGCCCCTAGAAATGTTGAGCATCACTTCTTTGGAAAATCAGATGAAGATGATGAATGCTGGCCTAGTGGAGCAGCTGTGGACCAGCCTGAAGTCAGTGGAGAATGGGTCCATCCAGGATGATGTCCTGATCAATGATTCAGCCTCAGTGGGTGATGACATGGAGAGCCAAAGTGCTGGCAGCCCAGCCATCTCAGAGTCTACGTCTTCCATGCAGGCTCTGTTCCCATCCAACAGCACCCAGGAGTTCCGTAAGTCACCCAGCGAAGAGGAGAAACCACAGAGAGTGGTCCCAGGCGAGTTTGCCAATGGTTTGTCTTTCATTCCAGTGAATGACGGGGCTTTGGATCTGACATCTAGTCACATACAGAAAATCATCAAGGAAGATTCTTTGTGGACCCTCTTCCCTTTCGGAGACCAGGGTAAATTTAGAAACACTACTTGCAGCATTTGTGGCAAAATATTTGCTTGACAGAGTGCCTTGGACATTCAGTATAGAAATCATACAAAAGAGAGACCTTTTATTTGCAGTTTGCAATTGTGGCTTTTCCACAAAGGGTCATTTGAAGCAGCATGTGTTGACACATCAGATGCAAGATCTACCATCACAGCTCTTTGAGCCCAGTTCCAACCTTCTCCCCAATCAGAACTCTGTGGTGATTCCTGCCAACTCGTTGTCATCTCTCAGCAAAACGGAGATCAATGGCTTTGTGCATATTTCTCTTTGGGACAGTAAGGACACCCCCACCAGTCAATCCCTTCTGGGCCTCTGTCTTTCTCTGCCACATCCCCAGTTCTGCTCTTGGCTCTGCCCGGGAGAACTCCCAAGTAGCACTACTGCAACACATGTGGCAAAATCTCCTCCGCGTTGAGTGCCCTGCAGAACTCACACTGGAGAGAAACCCTTTGCTTGCACTATTTGTGGAAGAGCTTTCACGACAAAAGGTACATAAGGTACACATGGGCACTCGCATGTGGAATAACACCCCTGTGTGACAGGGTAGGCAGCTCTCTGGGGATGGGCCCATGGCATTTCTAGGAGGCAATCCCATCAAGTTCCCAGAAATGCTCCGTAAGGATTTGGTGGTAAGATCAGGAAGTGCGGATCCTTCCAGCTTCAGAATGCAGCACCGCATTCCAACGGGTTGATGATGAAGGTCAACAGAATCTCCGTCATTCAGAATGGTGGCATCCTCCAATTCCTGGAAGCCTTGACATTGGAAACAGCTCACCTGTTAGTGGGCTGACAGGAAATCTGGAGAAGCTCCAGAAGTCAGAGCCCACTGCTTCTCTGGCCAGACTGGAGAAAATGGCAAGCAATCAGAAGAGAACCAACTTGCGCTTCACCTGCTTCATGGAGGACAAGTTAAAGCAGCTCTGACTGGAAACATAGCATTCATTCTTGTTCAGAATACAACCTATGGTGGCCTCCTACTCCTTGCCCCCATACCCCTTCCTTCTGGTTCCCCAGATCTATGAATTACAACATTATGAAGACATTCTTTTGTACCTTGTTCAACTTTGGAGTTCTAAGAAAGCTTATTTATTAGCGATATAACCTTGCTTTGCAAACGGAATGAAAGTATTAACTTTGGTCTTCTGTATTGTGGACTAAATACTAATTAACTAGAGTGCTGTAAACTTGCTGTGATATTTATGGCAATTGCAAGTTGCCCTGCTAGGCAGTCGTAATCTGGCATTAACTTATTTTTTATATCCAGTTTAATATGAATCTGGTGTTGACGCAATGCCTCGGTGATGCATTAGATCTCTAATAAAGTCTGTATATAAATGTACACTTTGATCCCGCTGGAAATTTTTATCAGCAAACACATTGTCTAATCTTTCAAAACAGATTTAAGGAAAGGACTGAAAGTACAGACTGAACAGTGTGGTTGACAGGTTTGTTTTTTTATTTTTATTCAAAAATTCAACCTTTTTTTGTTTTGTAGATTTAACCATTTCCATTTTGAATTGCTATTTGTATTGTGCTTTTTACATGCATCATCTTCAATATTGATACATTTCTGCACAGTGATAAGCACGCAGAATTCTTTAGAGAAACAAGTGTTGTTTTGGTAGTTGAACTGAGACGTAACATTTTGCCGTATAGGTATATTCACGGTAGAAAATTTGTGCTAGAATTTCACAAGGCTGCTAAGCATAGCATCTTGAACAACATTCAGTAGAGAAAATGTAAATGCTCTTGTATATACAATAAGAAATGTCACTTTCATTCAAATGTACATATGTTCCTTACAAGAGATCTTACAATTAGATCTCTTGTATTGAGAGATTTGATCTCTTCTTCTTGATCAAGAGTGCAGGAATAGTGTTTATTTTGCATTAGATATGGAAGAAAAATAATGGACTGTTATATGCACTTTCTTGGAAAGTTGAAAGGAAAGGGGAGGAGTTCAGTTTCATTTAATACTTATTAACAACAGATAAACTGTAATTTTACTCAAGCAGTCAAATACATTTTTTTGCAACAGAAAAAAAAGCCCTGTGCAGTTTCCAAAGGGAAGTTAAACTTGCAGGTTATAGAGATGTCAAAGCAAACTACAAAAATAATAAAATAAAATAAAAATAGGCCGGGCACTGTGGCTCACGCCTGTAATCCCAGCACTTTGGGAGGCTGAGGAGGTGGATCGCCTAAGGTCAGGAGTTCGAGACCAGCCTGGCAACATGGTGAAACCCCATCTCTATTAAAAAACAAAAATTAGCTGATTATAGTGGCGCGAGCCTGTAATCCCAGCTACTCAGGAGGCTGAGGCAGGAGAATCGCTTGAACCTGGGAGGCGGAGGTTGCAGTGAGCCAAGATTGTGCCACTGCACTCCAGCCTGGCGACAGAGTGAGACTCTATCTCAAAATAAATAAATAAAAATAAAGATAAAAAATAGGGATGTCAAAGCAAAATTACACTCTAAAAATACACTGTTCTAAACTTCATCATAACTGGAAAAAACTGTAATCGGTATTTACATGGCAAGAGTGAAATGCAGTTCCGCATCTAGTAGGCACTGGTTCAATAAAACTGAAGTAAACCTTGGGTGGAGGCTTGAGCCTATTCCCTCCTTTGCTGGTTCACTGGGCTAACATTAGTCTCTTCTGAACCTGAAATCAGTGCGTTCCTTAAGTCTCTTCATTCATTCTCTGCTCTCTCCAAGATTCTTTATGCTCAGGCTGTGATTAGCCCAAGGACAGGACTATGTTTCTCTCCCAAGCTCCCATCCTATATCACTACCTGGATGTTCCCATTCAGATGTCCTGAAATCACATTAAATGCAATATGTCCCCAATTCAGTTTCTTCTACAAACTTTCGCAGTTCCCAAGTTCTGCACAATCCGGTCTACTCTGTCCCCTGTTCTCAGATATCTTGTAAGCAAGGGATTACCAGTGGGTCATGATGAACTGGATGAACATGGGGAGCTGTACAGGACATTGAGCAACTGCAGTGTCCACAGCACACCTGGAAGGCCATCTGTCACTTATGCCACCTAGATGAGAGCCCTGGTGTCTTAAAATCTACCTTCATGGGTATCCTGTAGATTTCATTCAGGAGGGTGGGAAACAGCAGGAACAGAATGCTGGCTTCAGATGGTGACAGTCTTGAGGCCACTGATGTTCTGGTCAATATACAGTTTTCAGCTCTGCTACAAAGAGTTTCAAATGAAAGTAGGGAGTTTGGGGGTCTATTCTCATTTGTACCCTGTATATTTGTGTGGTGCTTACCCAGGGCTCAGGATGGGAGTACTGGGGCCTCAGGCACAGGGTCTCTCAGGCACCCCACTAACATGGGATCAGAAGGGACGGCTGCTTTCCCTTGGCATCTGGACATGTACCCCTGTAAATTGCATGTTGGTGTGGGGTCCCTCAGTCTGGGGACAGAATTCTCCCCACACAAACTTCCCATTAAGTGAAACAGGACCTTCAATGTCTGCAAAGCACCAGGGGGGCTGTACCAGTTCATCATACAGGCTCCTAGAGACATTTCTAACATTTTTTTTCCCAAGAACTGGGACGCTCCTGGCCTTCCCAACAATGAGCGTGGCCTCCGCAGGGCAGTGGCCCAGAACAGAGTCTACTGCAGCCCGCAGGCCTGCAAGCACAGCCTTGGGGCTTACAGGAGCTCTGTGAGTGTCAGGCTAATCCCTGAAGGGAGGGAAGAACAGAGGGAGGTCTCTCAGCCCACTGGTGAGGAGATTGGCTGGGGCAGCTGGCTTCATGGTGCATTTGGGTATACCCCAGCTGGGCCCACAGAAGACACATTCATTTATTGATGTATATGATGCATACCCTATATTACCAGAGTAATTTACAGGTTGTGAAGCATGCCATTTCATATATCGCTTCATCTTCACAAACACTAGTGAAGTTAGAATCATTGCTCCGATTTTTCAAATGAGGAAACAAGCTCAGAGAAGTCCAATGGCTTGTCCCTATCACACAGCCTGATGGAGAGAAGTCACAAAAATACCTCTACCTTCTCACTGGCCGATAGGCTGGTGCTACATTTGGTTCCCATTTGCGAGTTAATTAAATAATGTTTGCATTTATAATTGCACTATTACAGACAATGAAGAGAAGCTTTGGGGGGAAAGTTGCCTTTCTAAATCTCTCTTTCTTTCTCTCTTTCTCTCTTTGCCCCTCCCTCCTTTACTTCCCACTGAACTACATAGCACAATTGTTTCCTGCCCCAAAGTGCGGGCAACTAATTGTGCTATGAAGTGTTCTTAAATGCAAAGCAGATCTGAAGAAAAGGTTTGTTGAGTAGGGAAAAGGTTTGGTATGCACACAATCATACAGCTTCATGTCTATAACCACAATGCCTGAGTTCCACCATCGGAAATTAAGATCATGGGATAAGAATTTTACACTGGCCCAATAACATTATCTCCAGATTCAAAAATTGGTCTTAAAAGCCATATGTTTTCAGATATTATCAATCCCACAAAGACATGAAAGGGCTTATTTGTTTGTCAGCCCTGAAAGTTTGTTGCAGAGAGAACTGGAAGGCCACGAGAGAAGACTATAGCTGCTGGGAGGAAAGGAAAGTTCTAGACCTTGAATCCCAGCCCCAGGAGACCAGGCAGAACCACAGCGGTGGCAGGAGGTCATTGGATACTGGGAGGCAGGGAGGCTCAGAGAGGAGAGACAGAGGAGGGATACAGGAATACAGGCCTGTGTGGGGGCCACAGGCCAAGTGTCGTAGAGAACAGAGCCCACAACAGATCACCCTGAATTCAGGCTGAGGCTCAGTCACTTCTGCCTATGACACAGTCCTCCCTTTCCACATCTGTTTCCATAAAGCTAAAATGAGGATAGTCAGATACGTATGAGGGTTGTGGTATGGGTGAAATAAGATGCTATGTGTGGAAGTCATTTGAAAATTGTCAGATGGGCTGGGCACAGTGGCTCACACCTGTAATCCCAACACTTTGGGAGGCGGGGGTGGGCGGATCACCTGAGGTCAGGAGTTTGAGACCAGCCTGACCAACATGGTAAAAGCCCATCTCTACTAAAAATACAAACATTAGCTGGGCGTGGTGCCGAGCGCCTGTAATCCCAGCTACTCAAGAGGCTGAGGCAGGAGAATCGCTTGAACCCAGGAGGCAGAGGTTGCAGTGAGCTGAGATGGCACCATTGCACTCCAACCTGGGCAACAAGAGCAAGACTCTGTCTCAAAAAACAAAACAAAAAACAAAACAAAAAACAAAAAGAAAAGTTTCAGATGCTCTACACACACACATAGAAATAGTTGAATGACAGGGGCTTGCCAGAAGCCCCTGATCCCTGGTTGTGCGTGCGTGTGTGTGTGTGTGCACGTGTGTGTGTGCACGTGTGTGTGTGCATGCATGTGTGTGTGTGTGTGCACGTGTGTGTGTGTGCGCATGCGTGTGTGTGTGTGGTGTGTGTGTGTGTTAGAGAGAGCGAGAGAGAGAGAGAAAGAAAGAGAGAGAGAGAGAGAAACTTCCACAGGGACCTCCATGCCATTCATTCCACAAGGATATACAGAAGCTGACCCCTGTCCTGCTGGCACCAAGATGTCTGACGCTGGGCAGTTCAGAGTGTAACTTTGCCTTCTGGTGTGAGATCACACAAACAGCACTGGGCCCTGCAGAAAATACCCACAGGCCCTTGGAGTCACAGTCTCAATAGTTCCAAACACTCATGCACTGTGCCCTATGTACTCCAGTTTTAAAAATAGAGTCTTAACCTCTAAACTGGCTATACTAGACCCAGATTAAAGTGAGTGCTGTTTAGAATAAATACTTCAATCTTATTAGGATTGATAATATCTAACAACGGCCGAGGTGCTACAGTTGCAGCACTCTGGGCCAAGGTGGGAGGACTGCTTGAGCCTAGGAGTTGGAGGTTACATTGAGCTATGATCTCACCACTGCACTCCAGCCTGGACAACAGAGCAAGACCTTGTCTCTAACACACATATATATACACATACATATAAACAAGTGGGCCAGAGGCAGTGGCTTAGGTCTGTAATCCCAACACTTTGGGAAGCTGAGGCAGGTGGATCACTTGAGGTCAGGATTTCGAGACCAGCCTGGACAACATGGTAAAACCCCGTCTCTACTAAAAATACAAAAATTTTAGCCATAGGAGTGATGGCACATGCCTGTAATCCCAGCTATTCAGGAGGCTGAGGCCCAAGAGTTGCTTCAACCCAGGAGGTAGAAGTTGCAGTGAGCCAAGATCACGCCACTGCACTCCAGCCTGGACAGCAGAGCCAGACCCTGTCTCAAAAAAAAAAAAAAGGGGGGGGTGTCAGAATGATGTTTAAATTTTGAGATAACATTATTGGAAGAGTGCAATAACTGACATTGAAAAGGACACTGATTTGTTTCTAAATCATAAAGTTTTATGGATTGTCTTGTGCATAAAACATTTTAGCGGCCAGTTGCGGTGGCTCATACCTGTAATTCTAGCACTTTGGGAGACTGAGGCGGGTGGATCACTTGAGGTCAGGAGCTCAAAACCAGCCTGGCCAACATGGCGAAACCCCGTCTCTACAAAAAATACAAAACATTAGCAGGGTGTGCTGGCCGGGGCCTGTAATCCCAGCTACTCTGGGGGCTGAGGCAGGAGAGTCGCTGGAACCCTGAAGGCGGAGGTTGCAGTGAGCCGAGATCGCGCCACTGTACTCCAGCCTGGGTGACAGAGCGGGACTCTGTCTCAAAAAATAAAATAAAAATTTTTAGCTGGTTTGTTGTCATCTCTAGCCAATGATTGTAACCGCTGTACTGTAACCTCCAATGAAAAAGGACAACTCCAACTGAGAAATCCCCCTCCTTTCCCCTAAACTTTCTTATCAAAGCCTTCCAACTTGTAACAGACTCTTAACACCAACTTTTTGTTGGTGTGTCTTCCCAGGTCAATCCTCACATTTGACTTCCAATAAACCTTTATGAAATTATTTCTGCCTCAACAGCCTTAATTTTGGTCAACACAATGATTATTAAACTGTCAAACAAAAAGAAGACTCCACTTTTTCACCAAAATCAAAATCAAGGGTTAAATTTGTGAGGGGAGTGGGGACAGGGGGGTAGCAGAGAGATCCAGCCACTCCTCTGAGATACTCATGACGGTCACTGCTAGAGTCTGTACCTGCTGCACCTTTTGTACCCTCTGTACCAGCTGAAAACCAACCACGATATTCTGATATAATAAGAAATGCACATTTAGACTTCATCTCCTGTTCCTGGCACCGAGTTTCTAAAACCCTTGTAATTTCCTGAGTGACAGGGATGGTAGAAGCATCTTTTGTTATAATATTTGGCCTTAGTCCCCGGTTCCTAACACAAGGCTCTTGGAATCTCTGGAGTGATGACTGTCTTCTGTACGCTAATAATATGACTGGTGGCTGAGAGTGCCAGGTAGCTTCAGGATGGGCTGGTCACCGGAAAACTATGGCAGGATTAGAGGATTAGGACTTTCCTCCCCACCTACAACCTCTAAGGAGGAGAGAGGGGCTAGAGATTGAGTCGATCACCAATGGTCAATGGTTTAATCATAACGAAGCCTCCATAAGAACCCATAAAGCACCAAAAGACTTCCAGGGTTTTAATCCATTTCCCAACTATTTAATTTTGGGCAAGTTGCCTAAACTCTCTGTGCTTCAGTTTCACTCTCTGTAAAATGGGGAAATAAAGGCACCTTCCTGACAGTGTTGCTGTGGAGATGAAATGATTTAGCACAGATAAAGTGTCTGTAACAGAGCCCAGCTGCCCATTGAGAGTTAGCTCTTACTATTAACCGAGGCCCTCGGGACAATGGCTTCCGCCACAGATAGACAGGGTTTGAGCCTTGAATTCATTATCCACTAGTTGAGTGACCTGGAAGCAAGATCACATATCATCTCTGTGCCCCAGTTGCTTTATCTGTAACACAGAGGTCATAATGGGGCCAGCACCTCCTCAAAAGATATTGTGAGAATGAAGTTAGAAAATTTCCGAAAAGCAGTTAGCACATCCCCAGCACTAAATACCTGAACAACAGCAAGAGTGTTCCTAATTAATTAGCTAAACTGATGCTACCTGGCGAGCCCAGTGTCTCTTCTTGGGTAAGTCAGTGCTGTTCCACTTGCCTGGTGTCTTAGTGGTTTTGTGTTGCTACTACAGAATACTTGAGACTGGGTAATTTATAAAGAAAAGGAATTTATTTCTTACGGTTCTGGAGGCTAAGTTCAAGGTTGAGGGGGCACATCTAGGTAGGATGGTCTTGCTGGTGGGGACTCTCCGAGAGTCCTCAGGCGGTGCAGATAGGTATGGTATCACATGGCAAGGGGGCAGAGTGTGTTAATTAAGGTCTCTTTTCCTCTTCTTATAGGGCCACCAGTCCCACTCCCATGGTAACCCGTTAATTCATTAACCGTTTAATCCATTCATGACGGCAGAGCCTTCATGGCCCAATCACCTCTCAAAGGTCTCACCTCTCCACATTACCAAATTGGGAATTAAACTTCAACATAAATTTTGGAGAGGACAAATACTCAAACCATAGCAGTGACCTGTCCTCTCTGAGTCTCATTCAAATGCCCACCTTGGAGGACATCTGTGCATCTTAGTGACGTTTGCAATGTGCCTGGCTCCCAGCCATTCTTCAACAAGAGTTTTCTGAGAATCTGCTATGTGTCTGAGTGCTGTTCTAGGTGCTAGGGATACAACAGAGAACAAAACCAAGTCCCTGACTCACCCCAGAGGCTACAGTAAAACTCTGGAGCCCAGACCAAACTGGCAGAAAGTTAAGAATTCTTCCTGAACTCAGCATCCCAGATTTCCAGGCTATGGTCAAGACCAGGTGGTAAAAATGTCTCCTTTCCAAGTTTAGATTAACAGGAGAAAACATTTGTATGAAGTTAGTTCTCTGGGTTTGTGTGACTTTGATCATTTCTTATTGATCCATCTCTCTCTCAAAGGGTAGCCACAATATTCTTTTGTCTCTGTCTTTTGTGTCACTTGCCATAAGAGGAAGAATCATAGGGTAAAATGCAGGCATACATCCTATAACCCTGTTGTTTGAGGCAGTCTCACAGATTGGTGAGTTTACAGTTCTCACCGGACCAGTTTCCATTTGAACCAACTTTGCTGTGGGTCACCAATGTTTTAAAAAGATGAGATTTTTCTTCCATCTTATCTTGTGTCTTGAGAGCTTGGCTTGGATCCAGTGAGAGCACGTTCTCCCTGGTTTTTCTGCTGGAGTTGCAGGTTGTTGGGCTTGCATCTGTAGGTGGTGAGCTATCAGGATGAGGACCCGAGATACTTTGCCTAGCAACTGTGCCAATTTTCAGAGCTGAGTCTGCATCTTTTCTTTGCCGCCTATTTGTGCTAGGGAAAGTCCTATCCCAGTATTGCCTACCTGGTGTCACAGATTAGTGGGTCTGTGATTGAAGGTGTCTCACTTTTGTGGAAGACTGGAGTTTCCTTACCACCTGTGACAACGAACGTCTTCATATTCCATGTCTATCTTTGGGAGTGACCTATTCGGAATCACAGGGGCAACATCATCTGCACCCATTTCAGGGATGTCTCTTTTGTCCATGATAAAAACTTATTCTCAGCCTGGAAATTTGCCTCTGGGTCTTTCCATCAAAAGGCTTTACGGTTTCTGGGAGTAGATGTATCCTTCAGAGGTCCTATCCACTGATGGCCAGACACAGATCCTTTGGTTTGACATCTAAAATAATCTTTAGAGAGCTCTCATCCGAAACAAATATCCTCTTGGTACCTATGGAGAGATCAGATGCAAAGAAGAAAAAAAGAAATGGGAGAGTGCACTTCTGAGAGCAAAAACCCCCTTAACTAGATTAGGAAGCAGAAATCAGACTTAGAATAAAAGTTACGAATTACAAAAGACACTCGGGAAGGTGTGGGACTTATACAAACACTGATAGCCAGCAACTAGCTAACAAAGCCCCCCAACCTCTGACCCCCCAAGAATACACAGCAAGGTTGTTTTACTGCCCCTCACTCTATAACCAGTCACCACCAGCTCCAGGCATTCCCACGCAATTCCCTTTGTGGATGCATTTTGGACCCCCACCACAAAGGAATCTGCACTTTCTAAAAAACTGTAAGTAACAATTGCCCTGGGTTTCCAACGGTAAGCAAATGTGCCCCTAAATCCCTTCTCAGAGAAAACTTACAACTTTTCTCTGTCTCTTGGAGTTGTAAATCTTACCATATTTTAAAAATGTAAACATCCAGGCCTGGTGCGGAGTCTCACATCTGAAATCCCAGCACTTTGAGAGGCCAGGGCAGATTGATCCCTTGAGCCCAGGAGTCCGAGACCAGCCTGGGCAACGTAACGAAAAGCCCATCTCTACAAAAAAAATGCAAAATTAGCCGGGCATGGTGGGGTGCACCTGTGGTCCCAGCTAATGAGGTTTAATGAGGTATTATTTATACCCTTATTAAACAGGTAACCTTAATTTGTTCATCTGCCAAAAACACTATTTGGATTTGACTATTGTATATAAACTAGTGAGCTTTTTATTACTACTTTTGCCTGATTCATAGCTAAAAATTTTAAATGAAAGCTATAAGATCTCTATTTGCATTTGCCTGTACATTTGTCTATGTATGTATGCATATATGCTATGTATATGTGGTATTTTCTACCTTGCAATAGTACTGTCAAAATTAACTCATAAAATCCTGTAAAAGAGCTCTGCTTTAATTGGCCTAAAATAAATTAAGCACTTATGTAAATTAAGCATTCCTAGAACTCTTAGAAAACTAGAATCCAATCCATTTTATTTTTAATTCACATAATCTGGGATAATCTTTGGTAAATAAAGTTAGGTTAAGATTGCTGAGTTAAGATTTTTGGTTAGGTCAGGTGCAGTGGCTCGCACCTGTAATCTCAGCACTTTGGGAGACTGAGAAGGGAGGATAGCTTGAGCCCAGGAGTTTGAGACCAGCCTGGGCAACCTAGTGAAACCCCATCACTACAAAAGATACAAAAATTAGCCAGGCGTGGTGGTGGGAGGCTAAGGTGAAAGGATCACCTGAGCCCGGGAAGGCCGAGGCTGCAGTGAGCCATAATTGTTCCACTGTACTCCAGCCTGAGCGACAAAATGAGACACTGCCTCAAAAAAAAAAAAAAAAAAAAAGATTGTTGGTTAAATAAAAACAGCATGTCTTCAGGGTTGATGGCATTAGATATTATACAGACATGCGATTTTATTCTCTTGGGTTTACAGGTTAAATAATGTTATATTATCTCTACTAGGTATTTAAGATTTAAAAATTATAAATTTGAGCTAAAAACCAAATGTACAATAAAAACAAATTGCTGGTGGGTGGGGCAGGAGGATCACTTGAGGCTAGAAGTTCAAGGCCAGCCTGGGCAACAAGGTGAAACCCCCTCTCTACAAAAAATACAAAAATTAGCCGGGTGTGGTGGCATGCACCCGTAGTCCCAGCTACTAGGGAGCCTGAGGGGGAAGGATCACTCGAGCCCAGGAGGTGGAGGTTGCAGTGAGCCATGATGGCGCCACTGCACTCCAGCCTGGGCAACAGAGTGAGACCCTGTCTCAAAATAAATAAATAAATAAATAAATAAATAAATAAATAAATAGCTTGTGTTTATCAAGCACACCAGTAAAAACAAATCTGGGGAGCCATGTGTTTAATTTTTTGGGTGCTTTGTTCTGTAATGTTTGATACTTGCCTAATATACATGTGTTTTAAAATTGGTCAGCAAGAAAAAGAACTTAAGATGATGGCTAGCTTTGTTTAACATCTTGTGAAATTTTCATGAACAATTCATGCATAGTTGTTAATAACAAGTGAATTAAATGAGTGTAAGTGGGATAAAAGTTTATAAATAAACCTTCCAACAATAACTATTGTATGTTTTCTTGATTGATTGATTGATTTTGAGACAGAGTCTCACTCTGTCACCTAGGCTGGCATGCAGTGGTATGATCTCACATCACTGCAACCTGCACCTCCTGGGTTCAAGCAATTCTCCTGCCTCAGCCTCCCGAGTAGCTGGGACTAAGGCGCCCACCACCACGCCCAGCTATTTTTTTTTTTTTTTTTTGTATTTTTAGTAGAGACAGGATTTCATCATGTTGGCCAGGCTGGTCTTGAACTCCTGACCTCAGATCATCTGCCTGCCCCAGCCTCCCAAAGTGCTGGGATTACAGGCGTGAACCACCGTGCCCAGCCTATTACATGTTTTATAATACGTTTGCTTGAAAATGGTTCCAAAATATTTTTGGTTACTTGAAATCCTAAAAGTATACTAAGTTACATTAAATGATAGATAATCATTGAATATCTAGATCATTAACAAATAATATAAAACACTGCAACATCAATTGCTAAACATAAGTTTAAATTCATCTACTTTTGGCTTCTTAATTTTTACAGAGCTACTAAAGATATTGGAACCTGTTGCTAAAAATATCCTTTGCCACATCAAAAAATTATACTACAAGGAAGCATACATCTCTAGGAATTATGAAAGGGTATATCCATAAATTTGCTAATCTACTACAAAATGTTGGTATATGACAGTTTACACTTCCTTGCTTTCTAATTTTAACTGAGAATGAAGATTACTAAGGGTTAAGAATTCTAATCAACATATTTAACTACCAGGAATAATAAGGATAAAGAAAAAATTTCTTTTTTTTTTTTTTTTTTTTTTTTGAGACGGAGTCTCGCTGTGTCGCCCAGGCTGGAGTGCAGTGGCCGGATCTCAGCTCACTGCAAGCTCTGCCTCCCGGGTTTTTACGCCATTCTCCTGCCTCAGCCTCCCGAGTAGCCGGGACTACAGGCGCCCGCCACCTCGCCCGGCTAGTTTTTTGTATTTTTTTAGTAGAGACGGGGTTTCACCGTGTTAGCCAGGATGGTCTCGAACTCCTGACCTCGTGATCCGCCCGTCTCGGCCTCCCAAAGGAAAAAATTTCTATATGCAAAGTGTGCAAGGAAAATAAGATGTGCTTCAGTAAGGAAAGGTATGAGGTATGAAGGGTGCATTTTTGTTAAGGGAAAAGGAGAGAAATTTTGTTCTAGTTTAGGGGTTACTTAAATTTTGTTTTGAAAGGGGAAAATAAAGGACAAAAACTGAAATGGATATAAAATGTAAAGAAAGAGACAGAGAGACACACAGAGAGGGAATCTTATCTCCTGTGGTCGAACAAGCCTTAGCCTGTCATTTTAGCTTGTCATTTTAATGACAATTAAATTGTCGTCTATGTTAATTGAATGAGTTTATTATAAGAGTTTTTAAAATTAGATTTAATATCAATAATGTACTATGCAAAACTATAATTTGAATTTCTTTCTCTATTAAAATGAAAATATTGGATTATTGTAAGGAGGTTTTCTTTACCTATTGAGTAAGTAATAGAAAATAAAGATTCTGTGTCTTTTCAAATAATTTCAAACATACAATTAGATAAAAGGAACAAGTTTTAGTGTTTGAAAACACAGTAGGGTGACTATAGTTAACAATTTATTGTATATTTCAAAAACAGCTAGAAGTGGCCAGGCATGGTGGCTCATGCTTATAATTCCAGCACTTTAGAAGGCTGACACGGGAGGATCGCTTGAGCCCAGGAGTTCAAGACCAGCCTGGGCAATATAGTGAGACCTCATCTCTACAAATAATTTAAAAAGTTAGCTAGGCATGGTGGCATATGCCTGTGGTCCCAGCTACTCAGGAGGCTGAGGTGGGAGGATCACTTGAGCCTGGGCAGTTGAAGCTGCAGTGAGCCATGATGGCACCATTGCACTCTAGACTGGGCAACAGATCAAGACCCTGTGTTAAGAAAAAAAAAAAGGCTAGAAGAGAAGATTTGAAATATTCCTAACACAAAGAAATGATAAATGTTTGACATGATAGAAGTCCTAAGTACCCTGACTTGAACTAAGTATGCATGTATCAAAATATCACCTGTACCCCACAAATATGTGCAGTTATTATGTATCAATAAAAGTTTTAAAAAGTCATTTTCTGTGCTTCATATTGTCTTTATCAAGCCTTTGATTACTTAATGAAATGGAATTTTCTCAGTATTGAAAGAGCTAAGCAATTTTTTATACATACGTTACTTTCTATACTTGCCTTTGAAATCTTTTATTGTCATTTTAGTTTAAATATATAACTGATTATTATTGCATATAATCAGGATTTTTGATCTCATATGATCTCATATGATCTCATATAATCAGGTGTTCAAACCTTTTGACATTTTTTTACAAACTTCCCCAAATCAAATTATAAATGAAATCCTTTTTTGCCTCAAACTGACTGAGATTTCCCAGAGGGCCCCTGTAAAATCTCAAAGGACTTGTTCTATCACCTTGTAAAAGAGAGATGTTAAACTAATTAGATTTATTTGATATGTTAAATTATATGGGAATCATTGTGAAATATGAACTGATGCTTAACCTTCTTTAGGTTATATTTGTAAATATCTATGTTATTAATATAAGTGTTTCAGGCCGGGCATGGTGGCCTGTAATTCCAACACTTTGGGAGGCCCAGACAAGAGGATCACTTGAGGCCAGGAGTTTGACCAGCCTGGGCAACACAGTAAGACCTACGCCTCTATGAAAAATCAAAACATACACATGTACAAGTGTTTCAGAAATTGTATAATATTCCTAAAAATTTGTCAGTGTCTTTACCATCTATATGTTTCAGTATGATATTAGTCATAATTCCGGATATTATGTTAAAATATCCTATGTCACAGAAATAACCAAATTTCATCATCAATTGCATTATAATGAGTTAGATCTTTAACCATGGCTATTTTAAGTATTTTGTCATTCACAGACAATTATTATTTTGGTTTTTCTCTGATAGATTTTACAATTACCTGTAAGCAAAAAACAAAAGTGCTCCATCTTCAAAAGGATTCAAACAAAAGACTATGACAAGTATTCCAAAGTATGGGTTTCTGATAACTTTAAGATCATTCCACTGAACTTGGCCAGGCACTACAGCTCACACCTGTTATCCCAGCACTTTGGAAGGCCGAAGAGGGCAGATCACTTGAGGCCACGAGTTCGAGACCAGCCTGGCCACATGGTGAAACCCTGTTTCTACTAAAACTAAAAATTATCCGGGCATGGTGGCAGGCGCCTGTAATCCCAGTTGCTATGGAGGCTAAGGTAAGAGAATCACTTGAACCCAGGAGGTGGAGGTTGCAGTGAGCAGAGAATGCACCACTCCACTCTAGCATGAGTGACAGAGCAAGACTCCATAAAAAAAAAAAAAAAAAAAAAAAAAAAAGATCTGAGTAAAAATCCCCAGAACTCCGGTTTAAAAAAAAAAAAAATTCTTGTGACTTTATAAAGCTGCTAACCCAAGATCAAGTGGGACAAAAATTAATTACATGGCCCTGAATAAAGTGATGAAGATGATTATAATTTTTATGACTTTCTTTTTGAAACATTGTAGGTTCTTTAGTGTTTTATTTTCCAAATTTAAGAAAACCCTTTTTCTCTTTTCTCTTAAACTATTTATAACTTACAACAATTTGATAGATTATATCTTTGTAAGTGAAAAGAAAAAATTTATTTTTCTCCCTGTCTCATCCTTCCAGAATTCAGAAACGCTTATTAAATATTATTTTCATGGTAATATATTTGCATATGTTCAGTAAGGATCTGTTCTGTAATCGGATACATAATAATATAGTTATTTGCATAAGTTCAATAAGAATCTGTTCTTAAAACAGGACAAAATTAGAAACACTGGTTATATTACCAAGGATTTGAATGGAATGTCATATTTAAGAATAAGGAACATAGAATCAGATAAGACCAGACAGATATAAGGAACTAAGGTTGACTTTATGGAGCCAATGTTTACAAAGCCCTCTTAGAACACCGGCTTGGTACCTGACTTACAGGATCCCTCTTCTTACAGATGAATAAGGAAGGCCACTTACTGACAGGTCCAAGAATCTTAAAATATATTGGAAAACTTGCCAATATATTGGCAAGTATATTGGTGGCTCATGTGTGTAATCCCAGCACTTTGGGAGGCTGAGGCAGGTGGATCACCTGAGGTCAGGAGTTTGAGACCAGCCTGGCCAACATGGTGAAACCCCATCTCTACTGAAAATACAAAATTAACTGGGCGTGGTGGCACATGCTTGTAATCCCAGCTACTCAGGAGGCTGAGGCAGGAGGATTGCTTGAACCCGGGAGGCAGAGGTTGCAGTGAGGTAAGATTGCGCCATTGTACTCCAGCCTAGGCAACAAGAGTGAAACTATGTCTCCAAACATATATATATATATGTTTGGAGACATATATATATATATATATATATATAGAGAGAGAGAGAGAGAGAGTGCCTCACACCTGTAATCCCAGCACTTTGGGAAGCCAAGTCGGGCAGATCGTTTGAGCTCAGGAATTCAAGACCAGCCTGGGCAACATGGCAAAATCCGTCTCTACCAAAAATACAAAAATAAGCTGGGCATGGTGGCACGTGCCTGTGGTGCCAGCTACTTTGGAGGCTGAGGTGAGAGAATCACTTGAGCCCAGGAGGCAGAGGTTGCAGTAAGCCAAGACTGCACTACTGCCCTCCAGCCTGGGTGATTACCTCAATCAATCAACCAATCAATGAAAGACTACTTTGAGATTCCTTAAAAAAGATCCAGCAAAGCAGACTTAAAGGAGCCTATATGGTCAGTCACTATTCTTGCTGCACTTATGCACTTATCAGGCCAAGTTTAATGAGACAAGACTTACTTTGTAAGCAAATTAGTCTTCCTTTGATGATCTTTGATAGAAATGAGAGTGATTATAGAGAGAAAAATTCTGTTTCTGTGAGAAACTATAGCACACCCTTGTGGGTTGTCAAATTCTAGCCATGTTCACTATCTTTGAACATTTTGTTTTGTTTTGTCTTTTTACCTCTTTGTAAACTGGATCCTGCTGTTCTGTGCTTTTTGTCAGTAAATAGCATTTCTAATTATTCTCTCACCTCTCTGACTTGATGCCACTGAAAACTAAGACCTGACTGCCCAGGTCCTTATCGGGACTATCTAAAAAGCCCTGCAAGCTGAAGCTGGATCCGTTCATGCTCTGCTCTGAGAAAAAACCATGACTGTGACACTGCAAATCAGAAAAATCAGTGGATTGCCACTGCCTATTCCCACTCTTTCATCTAAAGATGCTTCCGGTCCAACACCTAAAAGCCTTGAATGACTGCCCTCTGGACTAAAAATCTGAGTGTAAAGTTTTTCTAACCATCAACCTTTGTTTTGTTTTTTTTTTGTTTCCATAAACATGACACTTCATAAAGGCCTATTTTTAGGCAGTTAGGGGGACGTAAAGAGCTTTTCCTGCATCTGCTGGTTATCAATGGTCTTTAGCACAAAATAATGTATATACCAAAGAGGCATATTTTGGAGTGGCATATTCTGGTACCCTTCAAAACTTTAATAACTGTGCAGGGGGAAATCCCACAAGAGAGATTTCTCATGTTCTAGCAGTACTCACCCTCCAGTTTCTCTCCCACTTGTAACAGTATTTTCATTTCAGAGGCCAACTCTATTTGACTTTATTGGGCATTCAGATTAAAATCTGGTGGAAGATGAAGGAAGCTGTTTGAAAGAGAAGCAGAATCCTCGGATGGCTTAGCCAGAAGTCATGGGGGCTCGGGCCAGAAACTCCTGCAAATATCAGGGTGCTGAGGCTTCCTGCTTTTGTTGCTGATGTTGGAAGATAAAACACGGGAACTGAAGGCTGTTAGCTTTAAGATTGCCCTAGGCTAGATATCTCAGTCAGCAAATGAGGAAACTGAGGCACATATGATGTATAAAACTTGCTCAATGTCACATAACCAGTTCTGTGGCCAAACTGAGGCTCCAGACCTATTTTCTTTCTTTCTTTCCTTCCTTCCTTCCTTCTTTCTTTCTTTCTTCTTTTCTTTTTTCTTTTTTTGAAACAGAGTCTCACAATGTCACCCAGGCCGGAGTGCAGTGGTGCAATATCAGCTCACTGCAACCTCCTTCTCCCAGACTCAAGCAATTCTCATCCCTCAACCTTCCAAGTAGCTGGGATTACAGGCACATGCCTGTGTGCCAGTTAATTTTTGTATTTTTAGTAGAGATGGGGTTTCACCATGTTGCCCAGGCTGGTCTCGAACTCCTAGCCTCAGGTGATCCACCCACCTTGGCCTCCCAAAGTGCTGGGATTACAGGCGTGAGCCACCATGCCTAGCCCCAATAACTATTTTCAAACAACTTTAAGGATTCTTTAAATCCTGTGCTCTTACAGCCCATGTCCCCAAAGAAGATGCAGGTGAGTGCCTGAAAGAAATTTGACATTTTCAAACACAAAGAAGCGATCATGCAGCCTCATATGAAGTGTCAGGCGTCTGAGCCCAAGCCAAGCCATCGCATCCCCTGTGACTTGCACGTATATATGCCCAGATGGCCTGAAGTAATGGAAGAATCACAGAAGAAGTGAAAATGCCCTGCCCCTGCCTTAACTGATGATATTCCACCACAAAGAAGTGAAAATGGCCGGTCCTTGCCTTAAGTGATGACATTACCTTGTGAAATTCCTTTTCCTGGCTCATCCTGGCTCAAAAACCTCCCCCACTGAGCACCTTGTGACCCCCACTCCTGCCTGCCAGAGAACAACCCCTCTTTGACTGTAATTTTCCTTTACCTACCCAAATCCTATAAAACAGCCCCATCCCTATCTCCCTTCGCTGACTCTCTTTTCAGACTCAGCCCGCCTGCACCCAGGTGAAATAAACAGCCTTGTTGCTCCCACAAAGCCTATTTGGTGGTCTCTTCACACGGACACGAGTGATATTGTCTTGGGCTGATGGGCAGGAGGAAGAGAAGGAATCCTGGGTGTGGCTCCACTACCCACCACCATAGGGAAGAGAACCCACATGCCCCTGTAATTTTCTCTGAGGGCAACTTGCCCTAATGGATACTCTCATGTGATTAAAGGTAATGTCTATAAATATTCATGAATAATTGGATGTGCTCTGAAACAGAAAGCTCAACTTGGACATTAATGGAATCAGGTCAAAAACATAAATATTTACTATAGGAGGAAAGAACCAGTCCTCACTTATACATCATATACCTATCGTGTCCCCAGGTCGGTAGTACACTGCACCAAGAGGGATGTAAGAAAAAGAAGGAACCTCAGCACTATTTCCTGCTTTAAGGGAGCCCATACTCCAGCTGGCATAAGAAGATGAAGGAGCCTAGGATTTTAGGAAGCATAAGCAGGACTAGGTTGCCCTATTTACACTCCAGGTGCTAAGACTATCAGAGAGAGCCAGATGAACCAGAGCGACTATGATGGCAGCAGCAACTCATCTGGAGCAGCTACTGCCAAGATGCTGGCTACAGTGGAGTGGTACGGCCGGGGCTGCAAGCTACAGGGAGCTGGTGGGAGCCAGGGACGAGCAGGAGCCCTGTCCCTTCCAAGTTGGTGGGGAGGGAGCTGCTGCAGCTGCCCTGCCATGGCTCCAGACCCAGGCCTCCCTGTGTTCTTGGGGGCTGGGAGCAGGTAGGAGCCCCACCCTCCTGGACATAGCTGCAACCACCCAAGTCACAGCTGCAGACCTGGGCATCTCTGCACTCTCAGCATCCCAGGAAGACCCCCGTCCCCCCACAGGCTCAGAGGGGTCTGCTCCTTCTGCCTGGCTTCTCCACACTCCCAGCGCCTGCTCCAATCTCAGGGCAAGGTTGGGGCCAAGCCCAGGTGCTATCACAGCCTAGGCAGTGCTGACATGCCAGCCCCCTGCCCCCTCAGACCCCTCCAGACTTTGGGCACTGACCAGCACAGGAGGGAGGCCGAGGGGGTGCTAAGGGCAGCTCTACACTGGCCTGCAGGCACTCCTTGGCATGAACAACTTGGGCACCATAGAAAGCCATAAGAGACAGGCTCTAGGGTAGAAAGCAGTGGGTCTCTGGTGAAGCCCTACCTTCAGGCTGGGAAAGGCCTGAAGCCTGGAAGCAAGGCCTCCAGTCATGCTGACCAGAGGGGGAACTGGTGATGTTTTTCCTGGGCCCACCCATGGCTGCCCATAGACCAGTCAGCACACACTTCCTCCCCTCTGAGGCCCATGAGAACCCTGGACTCAGCCAGACTCTGGGAGACATCACCATAACCTGCTTGGAGAAGAGCTACCCACTTCAGGGCCTCCTCTCTGCTGAGAGCTGAACACTCAACAGGATGACCTGCCTTCAGAGAGGAGCTACCCACTCCAGCGTTTCCTCTGAGCTATTCGGTCACTCAATAAAGCTCTTCTTCACCTTGCTCACCCTCCACTTGTCCATGTACCTCATTCTTCCTGGACACAAGACAAGAACTCGGGAGCTGCCGAATGGCAGAGTTGAAAGAGCTGTAACACAAACAGAGCTGAAACACACCACTTGCTCGCCACGTTGCAGGCGGAGAAGGAAAGAAGAGCTGCAGCCTTTCAGGGATCCCAGACATGGGTGCTCCCTGAGCCAGGACTGTGACTTCCTCTTTGGGGTCCTGTGGTTCCTGGAGTCTCCAAGCTTCCAGGCACCACCGTTCCCCAGTGACAGCCATGGAAGCTGCTTGTTGTGTGCCTGGTCCAGCTGCAGCCTTGCAGTGAGCCAGCATCCATGCTGCACCTGGAGTTGCCTGTCCCGCTGCAGCAGCCAACATGCTTGACTATGTGCAGTGGCTGGACCCCATGCTTACTTGCTCACACACCCTTCTCTGTTCCATGCCTGGTTTGCCCTTGGCAGGTGTGGGGTCCAGGGCAATAGCATGAGCCAAGCACAGCCTGACAGGCTAAGTGGGTGAAATCAGCCCAACGGGCCTGAGCAAAACTTGGGCAAAGGTGCTACTGGTCACAGAGGTTTCCAGCCAGAAAAGCAACACCCCGGGAATCCTGTGACAACTACAGAACTAATCCACTGACAAGTTAACAGAAGTGGTTGTGGAGCCCCTTCTTTGGAGTGATTCAGAGGTGAGATGGGTGTTGTTGATGAAAAGAGTCAAACTCTGTAAAGTATTTGAAAAGATGTATTCAGAGCCAAATATGAGTGACCAATTGCCTGTGACACAGCCCTCAGGAGATCCTGAGAACATGTGCCCATGGTGGTTGGGGTACAGTTTGGTTATATACATTTTAGGGAGACATAAGACATCAATTAGCACATGTAAGATGTACATTGGTTCGGTCAGGAGAGACAGGACAACTCCAAGTGTGAGGGTCCTTCTATGTTACAGGTAGATTCAAGATTTTCTGATTGGCAGTTGGTTGAAAGAGATAAGTTATTGTTTAAAGACCTAGAATCAATAGAAGGGAATGTCTGGGTTAAGATAAGGGGTTGTGGACACCGGGGTTTCCATTATGCAGACAGAATCAACAGAAAGGAATGTCTGGGTAAAGGAGGAGTTGTGGAGACCAAGGTTCCCATTATGCCAATGAAGCCTCCAGGTAGCAGGCTTCAGAGAGAATAGATTGTAAATGTTTCTTACCAGAGTTGATTCTCTCCTGGATCAGGGAAAAGGCCTGGAAAAGGAAGGGGATTCTCTTCAGAGTGTAGATTTTCCCCATAAGAGACAGCTTTGCAGGACTATTTCAAGATATGGCAAAGAAACATAATTTGGGGTAAAATACTTTGATTTATTTCAGGGCATGCTATCTGTCATGTGATGCTATACTAGAGTCAGGCTGGAATTTGATATCTTCTTATTACAAAGAGTCTGCTTTGTCAGCCTTAAGGTCTGTTTCAATGTTAATACTGGTCAGCTGTGCCAGAATTCTAAAAGGGAGGAGGGCATAATGGGGCATGTCCTACTCCTCCTTCCCATCATGACCTAAACTAGTTTTTCAGGTTAACTTTGGAATACTCTTGGCTGAGAGAAGAGGTCCATTCAGATGAGTGAGGGGCTTAGAATTTTAGTTTTGGTTTACAGAGTTGACAAAGAATTACCAGATGGAACAGCGTAAATGGTCAATATTAGGAATGAGAGAGGTAACATCACTACTGATTCTATTAAAAGGATAACTAGGGGTATATTATGATATTTAAATGATATTAAAGGTGATTTAAGGGAATATTATAAACTTTACACCAATAAATTTGAAAACAGCCAACACAGCTTTGAAAAAGGAAAAAGGTGGACTAACACTACCTGATTTCAAGACATCATAAAGCATATTAATTTTTATTGCTGCCATAACAATTATCACAGACCTTTAAAACAATACAAATTTATTAAGTCACAGTTCCTGTAAGTCAATAGTTCAGTTGGGCTATGAATCCACTTCCAGGGTTATTCAGGCTGTTGACGGAATTTAGTTCCTTGCAGTTACAGAAATGGGGTTCTTGTTGTCTTGCTGGCTGTCAGCTGGAAGCCACTCTTTGCTCCTAGAGTCCTCTTTGGTCCTTTCTGTGGACTCCTCCATCGCAGAGACAGCAACAGTGTGTGGAATCCTTCTTACTCTTGGGATCTCTCTGATTTCTCGCATCTCTCTGCTGCATCTCTCCTACCTGACTCTATCGCCTTGTCTCTCTGACTTCGGCTGCAGAAAGCTATCTGCTTTAAGGGTTCATGTGATTAGATTGGGCACCCCAAATAATCCAAGATAATTTCCCTATTTTAAAGTCCGTAACTTTATTTACATCTGCAAAGTCCTTGCCAGCAAGGTGCAGTGACTCAGGCCTGTAATCCCAGCACTTTAGAAAGCCAAAGTGGGAGGATCGCCTGAGACCAGGAGTTTGAGACCAACCTGGGAAACATAGCAAGACTCCATCTGTACAAAAAATAAAAATAAAAAAAGTAGCCAGGTGTGTTGGCACATGCCTGTAGTTCCAGCTACTCAGGAGGCTGAGATGGGAGGATCACTTGAGCCTAGGAGGTCGAGCCTACAGTGAGCCGAGATTGCGCCACTGCCCTCTAGCCTGGGCAACATAATGAGACTCTGTCTCAAAAACTAAATAAATAAAATAAATAATTTTTTTAAAAAGTCATTTTCGCCAATGTTACATAACAAATTCACAGGTTTCAGAGATTACAGCATGGATATCTTTGGGGAGCCATTCCACTATAACATAAAGTTATAGTAATTAAAAGAGTGTAGTTTTGGCATCAAGGTAGACAAATAGACCAATGAAACAGAAAACATTCAAGAAATAAACCTACAAAGATACAGATCACTGATATTTTACAAAGGTACAAAGGAAACGCAGTAGAGAAAGGATAATCTCAACAAATAAATGGCAATAGAACAATTGGATATCCATATGCGGAAAAAAAAAACAAAGAACCTCAAGCCATGCTTCCTACCATGTGCAAAATTACTTCAAATGGATCATAAATCTAAACATAAAACCTCAAACTATAAAACCTGTAGGACAAAATCTTTGTGATGTTGGATTAGGCAAAGTTTTCTTAGATATGACAGCAAAAGAACAAGTCAAAAAGAACAAATTAATAAATTTGACTTTATCAAAACTAAAACATTTCTGCTTTTCAAAAGATGCAGGAGAATAAACTGATGAGCCACAGACAAGGAAAAAATATTTGCAAAGCATATATCTGATAAGGGACTTTTATCCAGAATTTATAAAGAACTCTTAAAACTGAAAAATGAGAAAACAAGCAACCAAAAAAAAAAAAAAAAAAAAAAAGGCAAAGAATTTGAACAGACACTTCACCAAAGGAGACACCCAATTGGCAAAGAAGCACATAAAAAGATGCTCAACGTTATTAGTCATCAGGGAAATGCAAAATAAAACCACAATGAGGTACCATTCTGCAGGTACACACTTATTAGAATGGCTAAAAACTTTTTAAAAGCTGACCATACTATGTGCTGATGAGAATGTGAAGAAACTGGAACCCTTATACACCACTGGTAAGAATGTAAGATACAATCACTTTGGAAAATTATTTGGCAGCTTCTTAAAAAGTTAAACATATACATATAATCCAGTCATTCCACTCCTAGGTATTTACCCCAAAGAAATGATAGTATAAGTCCAAGAAAGACTTGTACACAAATGTTCAGAGCAGCTTTATTTGTAATAGCCCACAGCTGGAAACAACGCAAATGTTCATCAATAGGTGAATAGATAAATTGTGTTATATTTACACAATAAAATCCTACTCAGTAATGAAAATAAATGACCTATTGATACGTGCAACAATTTGGATGAATCTTACAGTAATATGAGTAAAAGAAGACAAAAAAGAATGCATACTGTATGATTCCATTTATATAAATTATAGAAAATGAAAAATACCTTTACTGACAGACAGCAGATCTTCGATTTTCTGAGGAGGTGGTGGCAGGGAGGGCCCAGAAGGAGGGATGACAAAAGGGCATGACGACACTTTCAGGGTTGATGAATATGTTCACTATATTGATTGTGGTGATGGTTTCATAGTGTAAACATATGTCAAAACTCACTAAATTGTACAATTTAAATGTGTGCCATGTATTGTATGTCAATAAATGTACCTCAATAAAGTTGTAAAAAAATTGTAAAGGACACAATTACTACCCTCAAAGAGCACACGATGTCCTTGGGGAAATGTTACTCATGGAGGAGATGAGACTGAAACTTGATGGATGAGGAGCATTTGCACGGATACGGAGAATTGGTGTAGGGGATAAAGTGGTAAGAAGATATCGACAGGAAGAAACATAAAAAACTTAGATGATGACAAATACAAAAGGTGTTCAGGCCAGGCGCCGTGGCTCACGCCAGTAATCCCAACATTTCGGGAGGCCGAGGTGGGTAGAACACCTGAGGTCAGGAGTTCAAGACCAGCCTGGCCAACATGGTGAAACCCCATCTCTACAAAAAAATACAAAAATTAGCTGGACATGGTGGCATGTGCCTGTAATCCCAGCTACTCGGGAGGCTGAGGCAGGAGAATCGCTTGAACTCAGGAGGCGGAGGTTGCAGTGAGCTGAGATTGCGCCATTGCACTCCAGCCTGGGCGACAGAGTGAGACTCTGCCTCAAAACAAAAACAAAAAAAAACCAAAAAAATCCACAAAGTAAGGGACAGATGATTGCATCTTGCATCTCCCACCATGAAGGAGGGACAATGCCTGGTGGGCTTCATCAGATTCTGCAGGCAGCATATTTGACACCTGGGAATGTTGCTTTGGCCCATATACCACATGATACAGAAGGCTACCAGCTTTGAATGGAACCCAGAGCAGGAAAGCGCCTCATAGCAGGTTCAGGATGCAGTTCAAACAGCTCTACTGCTTGGGCCATGTGACCTGGCAGCCACTAGAGTGTTGGAAGTATCAGTGGTGGGAAAAT
Source organism: Macaca thibetana thibetana (assembly GCF_024542745.1). NCBI lineage: Eukaryota > Metazoa > Chordata > Mammalia > Primates > Cercopithecidae > Macaca > Macaca thibetana. Next base: position 49,152,034 of record NC_065598.1, on the reverse strand, counting down.
ATGGTATAGAATTCGTAGTAAGCCCCAGTGAGCGTATCTAAGCTCAGACTCCTGAGGTTCTGGAGCAGGCCCATGACATGTACAGTGGAGAATTATACATTTTTTAAAAATAGACCCTGGGCAGGGCCTGGTGGCTCATGCCTGTAATACCAGTACTTTGGGAGGCCGAGGTTGCAGTGAGCCATGATCACTCCACCGCACTCTAGCCTGGGCGACATAGCGAGACAATGTGTGAATTGTTTTTTTAAAAAAAGGCCCAGGCAAATCCTGATACAGGCTACAACATGGATGAACGTGGAGGACATTATGTTAAGTGAAATAAGCTAGTTACAAAAGAACAGATACTATATAATTCCACATATTATGAGGTACCTAGAGAAGTCAAAATCATAGAGACAAAGCAGAATGGGGGATGCCAGGGGCTGAGGGGAGTGGGAGAATGGGGAGTTGTTTAATGGGTATAGAATTTCAGTTATGCAGCTGGGTGCAGTGGCTCACACCTGTAATCCCAATACTTTGGGAGGCCGAAGCAGGTAGATTGCTTGAGCCTAAGAGTTCAAGACCAATCTGGGCAACATGTCGAAACCCTGTCTCTATCAAAAATACAAAAAATTAGCTGGGTGCAGTGGCTCACACCTGTAATCCCAATACTTTGGGAGGCCGAAGCAGGTAGATTGCTTGAGCCTAAGAGTTCAAGACCAATCTGGGCAACATGTCGAAACCCTGTCTCTATGAAAAATACAAAAAATTAGCTGGGTGTAGTGGCGCAGTCCTGTGGTCCCAGCTACTTGGGAGGCTGAGGTAGAAGGATCACTTAAGTCTGGGAGGCAAGCAGAGGTTGCAGAGAGCCAAGATTGCACCACTGCTCTCCAGCTTGGGCGAGACCCCATCTCAAAAAAAAAAAAAAAAAAAAACCGAAAAGAAAAGAAAAGAAAAGAATTTCAGTTATGCAAGATGAAAAGGTTCTAGAGATCTGTTTCACAACAATGTGAATTGAGTTAACACCACTGGACCATACACTTGGAAATGGTTAAGTGGGTAACAAAGAAGAGATTTCAGAATCTTAAAAATAAAAATGGTGAGCACTGTTTCCTCTAAAAAAAAAAAAAAAAAAAAAAAAAAAAAGTCCTGATGTGTTGCTAGGCTGTGGTAGACATGGAATGCTTGGCCATGGAGCATTTAGACATCATGCATCTGGAGCTGCCTGTCATAAGCTGGGATTCTGAATGCAAATAAGGAGGCCTTCTGGTGTTCACATCTGGCTTTCAGTCATTTGTCACAGTCCAGTTGTCTGAATAGCATTATCTTTTTGTAGAGCATCAGTGGTACTTGCAATAGCCATCCAATGCTTTTACCCTTAGATCCTTTCATCTACTGTTTCCCTCATATGTCTCTAACGCCTGATACATCTTATCCAGTCATGCATTCCTTCCCACCTGTATAGCCTCCCAATTCACAAGCAGTGAAAGCTTTAACAGCCAAACCCCTATTTTGTACCAGGGGCTGTCTGTGCTCCACCTGCCGCCAAGGACGGGGTCCTCATTGCCAGCTGATGGTGAATGATCCAGCTCCAAATGCCCATCTTATCTCTTACCCTCCCTCCCTCCCTCCCTTCTTTTCTTCCCTCCCTCCCTCCTTCCTTCCTTCCTCCCTCCCTTCCTTCTCTTTTTCTTTTTCTTTCTTTCTCTTTCCCTCCCTCCCTCCCTCCCTCCCTCCTCTCTCTCTCTCTCTCTCTTTCTCCCTCTTGTTTGGAGTCTTGCTCTGTCACCCAGGCTGTAGTGCAGTGGTGCGATCTCGGCTCACTGCTACCTTTGCCTCCCAGGTTCAAGTGATTCTCCTGCCTCAGCCTCCCGAGTAGCTGGGACTACAGGCACGTGCCACCACACCTGGCTAATATTTTGTATTTTTAGTAGAACGGGGTTTCACCATGTTAGCCAGGATGGTCTCGATCTCCTGACCTCGTGATCTGCCCATCTTGGCCTCTCAAAGTGCTAGGATTACAGGTGTGAGCCACTGGGCCCGTCCGTCTCTTACTTTCTTAGACCCTTCCCAGTATTATCTATCACAGGGCAGGTTTTCCTGAGGCAGTTGCTAAGATGAAGTTTTGGGTACAAGAGATTTATTGGGGATCAATTGATATGAAAGGAAGGGGTGAATAAACAGGATCAGGCAGAGGGACAGCTGAATGGGACGCAGGCCACACAAAGCCTTGGCCAACCCAGCGGGGAGCTCTGGAGCAGGGACAGCCCAGCAGAGTGTCCCCTGTTTTGGGGAAAGGGCATGATCTTCAAGAGGTAGCTCTTTGCAGCTGGAGCGAACCCTGATGGAGCTGACAACTGGAGGCTGCCTGCCCACCGCACTCCGTGCAGCTGCACAGGGAGTCTTTCCTTGAAAGGTGGTTTGGGTAGTGCATCTCTATGTTTACCTCAAAGTATCAAATATTTCATTCAACTTATCACTGAGGAACCAGCAGTATGGTAATGCTGGTTCCAAGAGCATTTGAGGAACTGGATTTATATAATCCTTTATAAAAAAGAATATTCGATTAATACTGTTAGGTACAAAACTGATTAATGTGTCACAGGGCAATAAAACCATATCCTTTGGAGTTATCTTTTTGACAGAACAAAAATCATTTGTTTCTCTACTGGACAAACATCTGCAAGTTAATAGAAAACTTCACAGAGTCTAGGCTTTTGATCAATAATAGACAGTGTATCAAAGAAAGGCACATTCTACCTACAGAATTCAGTATTTCCTGGGCGAGCCTGTTAAACAGTGCTCCAGTATGACATTAAAAAGACATGCTATTGCTTGCGCCCAGGAGTTTGAGGTTATAGTGAGCTTGATCATACAATTGCCCTCCAGCCTGGGCAACTGCGAGAAACTATCTCTACATACATACATACATACATACATACATACATACATACATACACAAGGCACACTGATCTCCACTTGCTCTATTTCCAAGTTTTTGGATAAATATTCTTATCATCTCTAAGGCAGAGCATCCCTCCTCTAGTGCTGAACAACCAGCCTCTTCCCCCTCACGCTTTACACTTGTCCTTGGAATTGGATCTTTGTTTTGTCAGGAACTGCTTACTGCCTTCCAGGAGCTTTAAAGAGTTGAATACAATTGCTGCCCATGGTTTCCTTGTCTCCTTTTCTTAAAATTTAGCAATCACATTGAAGTTAAGCCTCCTTTCTAGTGATTGCAACTTACTAATTTTATCAGAAAACTTCTATTTTCCAAGGCAAAAATGGTGGCTAAGGTAGACCCTCAGATGGACCCCTACTTCTCCTTAGTCAGAAAGTAATCTTTTTGGAAATCTGAAGAAATTTCTTGTATAGCTCCTTTATCGTCCTTTATCCTCTCAGAAGTCATATCTGTAGTGTTGCCCATAGAACAGCCCTTTGTGAATCCTTACTAATGGTATGTCTGATTCTCCAAACACTTTTTTTAATTAGACGGACGGAGTCTCACTCTGTCACCTGATCAGGCCAAGTCTCACGCCTGCAATCCTAGTATTCTGGGAGGCTGCGCTGCCCAGATCCTGAGCTCCGGTCTTCGACTAAGACCAGGCTAAGCAACATCAGAAAATCTCATCACTACAAAAAACAAAGAAAAAACCATCAAAAAATTACCTAAGCATGGTGGCATGTACCTAGACTCACAGCTACTCGGGAGGCTGAGGTGGGAGGATCGCTTCAGCCCAGGAAGTCAAGGCTGCAGTTAGCTCTGATAACACCACTGCACCCCAGCCTGGATGACACAGCGAGACTCTGTCTCAAGTTTTAAAAATTGAACTTAAAAACGTCCAATTTTATCAATCGAATTCACTATATTAACAGATGAATGGGAAAAAATGCTGTGGTCATCGAAATAGATGCACTGTTTGATGAAACTCAACATAGATTCAAATAAATACGCTCAGCATATTTAGAACAGAATAGAATGACTTACTCTGAAGAAGTCCGTCTACAAAAAAAGGACAGTAAATATGACGGTGAAATGTTGAAAGTTTTCCGTTTCTCATCAGGGATAAGACAAGGATGTCCACTATCACCATGGTAACAGGTGGGTCTGCGCAATGCCATAAAATCAGAAAAGGAAATAAAACTCTTTACAATGGCAGCAACAGGCCCGGCGCGGAGGCCCACACCTGTAATCCCAGCACTGTGAGAGGCAAGGCGGGTGCAACACTTGCACTCAGGAGTTCAAGAACAGCCTGGGAAACATGGCAAAACCCCGTCTCTACAAACAATACAAAAGGAAAAAGAAAGAAAAAAAATGGAAGAAACAAAATTGCTCTTATTGAAGGATGATATGTTTCTGTATGTTGAAGACTGACAACGATCCAGAAGTAAACTGTTAGAATTCATAAGCATATTTCACAAGGCTGCTGGATAGAAAACCAATATATAAGAATTATGTCTCTACTGGGCATGGTGGCTCACGCCTGTAATCCCAACACTTCGGGAGGCCGAGGCGGGTGAATCACGAGGTCAGGAGTTCAAGAGCACCCTGGCCAAGATGGTGAAACCCCATCTCTACTAAAAATACAAAACTTAGCCAGGAGTGCTGGTGGGCGCCTGTAATCCGAGCTACTCGGGAGGCTGAGGCAGAGAATTGCTTGAATCCGGGAGGCGGGGGTTGCAGTGAGCAGAGATCGCACCAGTGCACTCCAGCCTGGGTGACACAGCAAGACTCCGTCACCAAAGAGAAAAATGAAAGAAAGAAAAAAGAATGATGTGTCTACATACCAGCTCAAACAGTTGGAATATAACATTTCAAAGAATGATACATGTCTCACAGCATCAAAAAGCTAGAAATAAAGTTCACAAAAGATGCATAAGACATTTTTGCAGAAGGCTGTAAAGCTTTATTGGGAGAATTTTAATGAACAAATTTCCAACATAGGAGCAGCCTGCATCATTTCAGCGTGTCTTCTTTTCACCTATAACAGAAACGTAACAATTGGGAACATGACTTAGCAACAGATTATTTAAATGACCCTAAAGGCATACAAAGCACACTACAGTTTGGGTTTTATTAAATGGACTAGAAACAGAACCCTAAGGGTGATCCTGTGTCTTACATCCAATTAAACCTCTCTATGTACTTAAAGGATAGACCTGCAGAATTTAAAGGTAATTTCTTCTCTAAACATCCAGTGCTTCCTTTCAATTCAGAAGCACTTAAAATTCAGTCAGCAATTTGGAAAACACATGTGTAAAACATACTTCTGTTGATTAGTCAGGAAGTACTAAAGTCATGGTCTTTCAACTTTAAATCTGATCAATCCATGTCTCTAAAGCTGAAACTTACATGTAACATTTGATATGGTGAGAGATGATTATATCACATATGTGTCAACAGTCTTATTAGAAATACTGGCTCATGAAGACTGACAGTGCGGCAGGCAGCATGCATAGCACAGACATCTGACTCACACCCATGCTGAGCATCACTGACCTACATGCCACAGATGATAGGAACTAACAAGTCTCTCGCCAGTTGATAATTCTGTCACTCAAGGTTTCCGTGAGGAAAGATTTAAAAAGCAATTGTCCATTAAAAGCCAGAGAATCCCAGCCTGGGCAACACAGTGAGACCTCATCTCGACAAAACAAAAAGTTTAAGAAAAAGTAAAAAAAAAAAAAAAAAGAAACAAAAAAAACTTAGGCACGGTGGCTTGTGCATGTACTTTTAGCCACTCAGGAGGCTGAGATGGGAGGATGGCTTTAGCCAGGGAGCCGGAGGTGGCAGTGAGCTGAAACCACACCACCGTACTCCAGCCTGGGTGACAGACTGAGACTGTCTCAAACAAACAAAGAAGCGGGAGAATTCACTATTTGACAGGATGCTACGATAGGTATTCAGCTCTCCACATGGAAAAACTAAGATGAAGCAGAGTGCAGGCTCACTTTCTTAGTAGCAATGAAATCTCAATTTAGAGATTTTCAGATGACTCAGGCCAGGGTTTCATGATTTGGGATCAACACATCATGCGAAGCAGATGATCTCTGTATCCCATGCATTCGATGCAATAGGATCAGAGTATGAAAGAACCAGAAGGGAAAATGGTTTTAAAATCTCTGACTTCAACTCACTATTTTCTTAAGAACCAAAGACAGGTTTAGAAGTGAAAGGACTCACTCAGCATCTCGCCAAGGCTGTAAGAGCTGGTATTAGAACCCGCATCAGTGCTTCGGCATTTTTCACACCAAGTGATGGGTGTTACAAATGTGTTATGTATTTGTTAAAAGCAGACCTTTACAAAAGCATCTGAAAATTATGAGCTATTGGTTCAAGGATTTATACTGAAAACTTTTAATTCAACATGGCTTTGACTCAGTTTGTTTCCATATTTGACAGCCTAACAGTCGGGTGCTGGGGCCTGAACAACGTTTCAAATAACCTTTCTATATAACTCGAGTATTAAAAAGGCAGTACTGTTACCTCTCTGTTATTAAAAATATAATGCTGGGTTCGGGCTACGTGGCTCTCGTCTGTGATCCTGGAAATTTCAAAGGCGAGGCACGTGGATAACCTGAGGCCAGGAGTTCGGGACCAACCTGTGCAATGTAACGAAACCCCATCAATACTAAACATACAAAAATTAGCTGGGAACGGTGGAGCATGTCTGTAAGCCTGGCTACTCGGGAGGCACACGCAGGAGAATGACTTGAACCCGGGAGGCTGAAGCACTCCAGCTTGGTCAACAGAGCGAGACTCTTATCTCAAAAAAATTATTATTATTATTATTATGTGATACTGTGGAAAGAGACACCCTACAATCTGCATGCCAAATGGACTGTCTACCTTCTTCAGGCGTTTTCACTTCCTCGGGATTTGGCAGGCTCATCTCCTGGACGTCAGGACCCTCATAATCAGTCGTCGGGAGAACCTCTTCCTGGCTCTCAGCTTCAGGCTCCGGCCCTTAAAAATAAAAAATACATATCAATTTAAGCAGTAAAATATAAAATGTCAATAAGAAAATAATACTCATGCTCTCGGTGTTATTGTATCAAAGCTTTAGCTACTGTAATAATAGATGTGTTGACAAGAATCCCAGGAACATTATTTCAGGAGTCTGTTAGCAGAAAACAGGAAAACAAGGTGTTCCAAATATTACCCTCTTCCTTTCCGAAGACTGCCCTCAGACAACGTTGTGGCCTCCTTTGCTCTTCTCTGTTATTCTACTTCTGATTGTCCTTACCTCATCAAATGACTCAAGGCTAAAATCCTGTCTCTCACAGCACTTACACTCCTAGCACTTAGACTCTCCTACGGCCTGAGTAGCCACCAATCAACACTGAGTTGAAAATAATACATGAAAAAGCCCAAACTGCAGAACATTCTGCAAACCAACTGGTCTATCCTCTTCAAAAATGTCCGTATCATGAATGACAAAGAAAAATTAAGGAAACATTCCAGATTAAAGGAAACTAAAAACACCTGAAAAGCACATGCAAGACGTGATCCTGAACCGGACTCTGGATCAGAAAAAGAAATCCTATCAATAACATTATCTGGGCCGGGCGTGGGGTCTCACGCCTGCAAGCCAAACACTTTGGGATGCCAAGGTGGGCAGATCAGGTGAGGTCAGAAGTTCAAGACCGCAGTGGCAGGCGCCTGTAGGCCCAGCTACACGGCAGGCTGAGGCGTGAGAATCCCTAGAACCTGGGAGGTGTAGGTTGCAGTGAGCCAAGATCGCACTACTGCACTCCAACCTGGGCAACAGAGGGAGACTCCGTCTCAACAAAGAATAACGAAAGGAAGAAAGAAGTTGTCTGGGGAGCTGGCAAAATTTGAGTATCCAATGTGTATTAAATGACTGCATTTTCTCATTGTTAAATTTCCTGATTTTGATCTTTCTGCAGTGATGATCCAAGAAATGACTTTCTCTTTGTGCTGACGATATACACACCCTCGAGTACATAGGGGAAAGGACCATGATACCTGAAACTTTATCTAAACAAGTCAGCATTAATAACAGTAAACATATATCCGCGTGTGGGTGTGTGTGAGTGTGCGGGCAGCCGGGTAAGAGAGGGAGGGAAGAGATATGAAACCTACGGAGCGAAAGCTATTAACAATTGGTGAATCAAGGTGAAAAGTTATGAATTTGTTGTACTGTTCTTGCAAATTTTCTATAAATGTTATGTCTTGAATACAGACACAGTAAAAATTTTAAAGAATACATGACAACTACACTGAACTTTAGAAAGACAGGAGGTTTTCTTTAAATTGTGGTAAAAAACACACATATCATCAAATTTGCCGTCTTAACTATTTTTAAGTGGTACGGTTCACTAAGGAGTTATGTCTGCAACATTACCAGCCACTAGGCACAAACTTTGAATCTGTGTTTTCCTATACCATGAAATCTTTATTTACTTGTTTGTTTGTTTATTAGGAATGAAGTCTTCCCATGTTCCCAGGCTGGGCTTGAACGCCAGGGCTCAAGCGATCCTCTCACCTCAACCTCCCAAGTAGCTGGGACTATGAGTGCACGGCATTCAGCCCAGCTTGAGACCTTTCTCCTAAATGACAATCTGAGGATAAACCACAGGACATGCATAATGCTTATCTTCAGCCGTAGAGTACCAAGAGCAGTGTGCATCACCTAAGAAATCTGAAGTCTACAACATGGACAGGATTTCAGTTACAATTGCAATGCCAATTTCTGAAGGATTGATTAGCTGAATGGATTTGAGGACTATGGAAAATTACAGTCATGACACCCATTACCTACTAGGGTACAGAGAAACTTAACTTTGTTCAAACAAAGTTATATTTAGGTCCGAAGGTCTTAAATGTTATAATCCATACATGAACCCCATGAAGAACAAAGCACCACATATAACACTGTTTGTGAATCACACAAAATATACTGTCCCGCACTGAGAATAAGGGAGTGGGTGGACAGCAATTAATGGGCATTGTTGTCAGTCATATTGTAGAAACTTTTAACAGTGAATCCCTGGAAGAATCCATGACCTCAGTTACATAAATGTTTCCTTTCAAAACATTTTATCTCGGAGAAATTATTTCCATCTCATGTTAATCTCAGGATAATTCCTTTTTTGCTTTTCTAACCATAAAAGGATTTAATCACCTCCTACAAGCCACTTAGAAAATCATTAAACCAGCTACCTGTATGGCAGTACCCTTGTGTACCCAGCTTTTATCGAAGGTACCATATAAAAATATCAATCAAAGGCAACGGTGGCCAACATTCAGTGACTCGGTTTTTGGAGCTGCTCCTGCTCCTCTGAGCTGGGTCTCTTCTTGGGCCAGTACTAAGCTACCTTACAGAAAAGCATTTGAGTTTTAAGCATTTTCAGCAAAATCATTTCCTTCTGTATAGCAACACAGATGATAGGAAGACACAAACCTTGCAAAAAAGTACAAATTGTGTATTCACCAGTCAAGGGTTCTCGGATAAAACACAATCCCGGCACCTCTATTCTCTCATTCATAAAGTCGAGAAATTTTATCATAGTGAGGGATTTGCCTAAGCTAAGCTGCAAACTACATAGCCTCCTGGCTTTTCCAGTCAATTTCAGGCATTCTTTCCATTGATTTCTTTCCTCCTGTTCCTGCTCTGTGACAATGCATAACACACACACACACGCACACACGCACAGGCACACACATGAGCACACAAGCGGGCATTCTTCTTCCCTTTACATCACCTTGACCTGCAGATGCTCCCTCATCCTCTCCCTCCTGAGCAGGCGTAGGATCCTGACTTTGAGTTGCTGGTTCCCCTTCTTCAGGTTTTGGTGGTTCCACTTCTTCATCACTGAACTGCTCGGGCTGGGGAATATGTGTGGGTGTGCAAATAAAGAAAAAAAAAGTTTTGCTATTCATACAAAATTTTACATATATACACAGAATACATAGCTGTTTCTGATCATAACTAAGCCTAAAGACATTTCTCCAACTCTATTCTCTATGGCCAAGAAGGTTACTCTACCCACAGGGAGGTTACTGTGAGAAAAGTGACGCACAAGGACTTTGGAAGCTATTATACTCTGTGTTGGAATACATGTGTACGATCTGTCATTAACAAACAAAGCATGAGAAAGAAGTCATGGGCAAAAGCTGAAGAACACGAGAGGAAAAACAAAAAAATCCTCCAGAATCAATGTTTCCTTCATGAGACGCCATAATCATGTTTTATCAGCAGGAAAGACGTTTCTCAGCATTTCCATACTAATGCAACAACACTATCGCAAAAATTCATTTCTGCTAATAGAAAAACATCGAATTAATGTTTAAGCGCTCACCAGCATAGGCCCAATCACTTCAGGAGGCTCTACATAGCGTCTTGGTCTACGCCGGTAGGTCGATCTTCCTCGCCAACTCATATTTCACACTGAAAACAGACAACCGTGATTGGGAACATGCGCTCCAGAGGGCTGCTATATTTGATCACTTCCATGGGTCAATGTTCACTTGTCGTTTTAATTTTGAAAATACTCTCAAAATAAGTCCCAGAGTGAAGCATACGTGTGTACGTTTTCTAAGTGCCTACAAAGCCATTTATGCTGGCCAAGCTGGCAGAGCAGTCATCTTAAGGCATGTGGCAAGAGGCAAAATACTTTTTTTTCTAAATTTCTTTCGGAGGCGGGGTCTCGCTGTGGTGCTCAGACTGGAGTGCAGCGGCGCGATCACAGCTCACTGCAGCCTCGACCTCCTGCTCAAGGGATCCTCCTGCCTCTGTGTCCCGAGTAATTCGGACTATAGGCGAGCGCCACTGTGCCCCGCAGATACAGGTCATTTCTGATGAGGTTTAGTTTCACAAGCGGACTCCCCACGAAAACACTAGCGAATCACAATTCCCGTGATGGCTGCTTTGGGCACACTCCCGCTACCTAGAGCCATTCACCCCCTCTCACATCAAGTTTGGTTGCACCGCACTGCCTCGCCCACTCCTTCCCACTTTTCCCAGACCTTCCATGGCGGACGTGAGACCTTGCAGTGCTTTTCACTCGGGCGCTCCACACTCCACACCGCTGGGGGGCGCTCACCAGGCCATAGCCTTCCCAGGTGCAAGGTTCCTTCTTTACCGACCGCCTCACCCCCACCGGGCACCCCGTTCAGGGATCTGCCCTGTGTTGTCAGGGGTCCTGGGCACCTCGGGACTTCCATCCCCCAAACAGCACTCACTCCATCTTCACCTGAGTCCCTGACTGCCTTCCCTCCGTGGCCCACCTTCCTCCCTGTCCAGGCCCCCTCACGACCACAAAGTCGATGGTGGCCTAGCAGCCTGAGAAGAGAAGGAGGACGACCTCCAGGCGCTTCTCCCTCAGAGGCCACAGACCAGGAAGCGGGATCCACCGGACCCACCTGAGGCCCACTTCACCCTGACTCACACTTCAGCCCCCGGGATGACTGGCCTGCAGACCTACCAGACGAATCTCAGTAGGGGAAAAAGAGTCCAGACGGCAGGAACGAGAGCGCACAGCCTCACAGCTTCCTGGCGTTCTTCACGTGGGCTAACGGGCCGGGCGGAAGACGCCCAGTGAACATGCGCACTGAGACGGGGGCCCAGGGAGCATGCGCGGCTGTGGGCCTGCGCGGGCTGCCGTTCCCAGCCCAATGCCCCAAATCCCCCCGATTCCCATCCACACTGAGGATAATGGAATCCAACCTCCCTTTGCTGTTTTCTATGCTTCTGGGACTCAAATACCTCAAGTAGTGCTCCCCTCAAAACTCACTCGATTTTCAACTGAACCGACCCCGACACACACACACCATCCCCCTACCCCAGGGTCCTCTCTTGCCCTGGCCCCATCATGGGGACAAGAACCATGGTGACTGCTTGGGAAGACAGGTAGACTACCTGCAAAAACAGCAATAGCAACCTACCCCACAAGGAAATTGTTCAATGTGAACAAGTCACAGAAACAGACTGAAAGAAAAATGAATTCAATTTCTAGGACCTGTAAAGAAATACTAAAACGATATCTATCATTTGTAGCATCAGAATCACAGAAGGAGAAGTGACAGTATTAGGGAAACGGGACAGCCAGAGTGGCACCATGTGAAAATCAGCTCCATCTTGAAACTAGCAAGATACATAGTCCTACCAGTCACAACCCATGGTCCTAAGATGTTTGCAGCTGAGAAAACAGACGAAAGGTACCTCCACGGACATGCCCCCACAGCAGCGGAAACTGCAGGGTTCCCAACACACAAAGCAACATATGCTTTCAACATAATTATGCTTTCATGGACTTATACACTGGTAAGTCAAGGATAGTTGTCTTTAAATCAACAGAATGGTAAATTTCATCATGCAAGTCTTTGCCCACCTGCACAAAGGTACAGATAAGTTTAGTCTTTATATAGATAAGACCCCTATATAAGAAAACCATGATCAGGCCAAGTCTCACGCCTGTAATCCTAGTATTTTGGGAGGCTGTGCTGGCCAGAACACCTGGGCTCAGGACTTCCATCGAGACCAGCCTGAGCAACATCAGAAAATCTCATCACTACAAAAAACAAAGAATAAGCCGTTAAAAAATTACCTGGGCGTGGTGGCATGTACCTAGACTCACAGCTACTCAGGAGGCTGAGGTGGGAGGATCGCTTCAGCCCAGGAGGTCAAGGCTGCAGTGAGCTTTGATAACACCACTGCACCCCAGCCTGGATGACAGAGTGAGACCCTGTCTCAAGTTTTAAAAATTGAACATAAAAACCTACAATTTTATCAATCGAATTCACTATATTAACAGATGAATGGGAAAAAATGCTGTGGTCATCGAAATAGATGCACTGTTTGATGAAACTCAACATAGATTCAAATGAATACGCTCAGCATATTTAGAACAGAATGGAATGACTTACTCTGAAGAAGTCCGTCTACAAAAAAAGGACAGTAAATATGACAGTGAAATGTTGAAAGTTTTCCGTTTCTCATCAGGGATAAGACAAGGATGTCCACTATCACCATGGTAACAGGTGGGTCTGCCCAATGCCATACAATCAGAAAAGGAAATAAAACTCTTTACAACGGCAGCAACAGTCCTAGTGCGGAGGCCCATGCCTGTCATCCCAGAACTGTGGGAGGCAAGGCGGGTGCATCACTTGCACTCAGGAGTCCAAGAACAGCACGGGAAACATGGCAAAACCCCGACTCTACAAACAATACAAAAGGACAAAGAAAAATAAATGGCAGAAACAAAATTGCTCTTATTGAAGGATGATATGTTTCTGTATGTTGAAGACTGAAAATGATCTAGAAATAAACTTTTAGAATTCATAAGCATATTTCACAAGGCTGCTGGATAGAAAACCAATATATAAGAATTATGTCTGTGCCGGGCGCGGTGGCTCACTCCTGTAATCCCAACACTTCGGGAGGCCGAGGCGGGTGAATCACGAGGTCAGGAGTTCAAGAGCACCCTGGCCAAGATGGTGAAACCCCATCTCTACTAAAAATACAAAACTTAGCCGGGAGTGCTGGTGGGCGCCTGTAATCCCAGCTACTTGGGAGGCTGAGGCAGAGAATTGCTTGAATCCAGGAGGCGGGGGTTGCAGTGAGCAGAGATCGCGCCACTGCACTCCAGCCTGGGTGATACAGCGAGACTCCGTAGCCAAAGAGAAAAATGAAAGAAAGAAAAAAGAATGATGTCTCTACATACCAGCTCAAACAGTTAGAATATAACATTTCAAAGAATGATACATGTCTCACAGCATCAAAAAGCTAGAAATAAAGTTCACAAAAGATGCGTAAGACTTCTTTGCAGAGGGCTGTAAAGCTTTATTGGGAGAATTGTAATGAACAAATTTCCAACATAGGAGCAGCCTGCATCATTTCAGCGTGTCTTCTTTTAACACTGTCATTGCTTTTCACCTGTAACAGAAACGTAACAATTGGGAACATGACTTAGCAACAGATTATTTAAATGACCCTAAAGGCATACAAAGCACACTACAGTTTGGGTTTTATTAAATGGACTAGAAACAGAACCCTAAGGGTGATCCTGTATCTTACATCCGATTAAACCTCTCTATACACTTTGAGGATAGACCTGCAGAATTTAAAGGTAATGTCTTCTCTACATATCCAGTGCTTCCTTTCAATTCAGAAGCACTTACAATTCACAGTCAGCAATTTGGAAAACACATGTGTAAAACATACTTCAGTTGATTAGTCAGGAAGTACTAAAGTCATGGTCTTTCAACTTTAAATCTGATCAATCCATGTCTCTAAAGCTGAAACTTACATGTAACATTTGATATGGTGAGAGATGATTATATCACATATGTGTCAACAGTCTTATTAGAAATACTGGCTCATGAAGACTGACAGTGCGGCAGGCAGCGTGCATAACACAGACATCTGACTCACACCCATGCTGAGCATCACTGACCTACATGCCACAGATGATAGGAACTAACCGGTCTCTCGCCAGTTGATAATTCTGTCACTCAAGGATTCCATGAGGAAAGGTTTTAAACGCAATTGTTCATGAAAAGCCAGAGAATCTCAGCTTCGGCAACATAGTGAGACCTCATGTCGACAAAAAAAAGTTTAAAAAAAATTTAAAAAAACAAAAAAAAAACAAAACAAAAAACAACTTAGGCACAGTGGCTTGTGCATGTACTTTCAGCCACTCAGGAGGCTGAGGTGGGAGGACTGCTTTAACCAGGGAGCCAGAGGTTGCAGTGACCTGAAATCACACCACTGTACTCCAGCCTGGGTGACAGACTGAGACTCTGTCTCAGACAAACAAACAAACAAAGAGGAGGGAGAATTCACAATTTGACAAGATACTACGATAGGTATTTAGCTCTCCACACGGAAAAACTAGGATGAAGCAGAGTGACCGCTCACTTTCTTAGTAGCAATGAAATCTCAATTTAGAGATTTTCAGATGACTCAGGCCAGGGTTTCATGATTTGGGATCAACACATCATGCGAAGCAGTTGATCTCTATATCTCATGCATTCTATGCAACAGGATCAGAGTATGAAAGAACCACAAGGGAAAATGGTTTTAAAATCTCTGACTTCAACTCACTATTTTCATAAGAACTAAAGGCAGGTTTAGAAGTGAAAGGGCTCACTCAGCATCTCGCCAAGGCTGTAAGAGCTGGTATTAGAACCCGCATCAGTGCTTCGGCATTTTTCACACCAAGTGATGGGTGTTACAAATGTGTTATGTATTTGTTAAAAGCAGATCTTTACAAAAGCATCTCAAAATTATGAGCTATTGGTTCAAAGATTTAGACTCAAATCTTCATTCAACATGGCTTTGACTCAGTTTGTTTCTATATCTGACAGCCTGTCAGTCGGGTGCTGAGGCCTGAACGTTTCAAATAACCTTTCTATATAAGAACTCTAGTATTACAGAGGCAGTACTGTTACCTCTCTGCTATTAAAAATATAATGCTGGGTCGGGCTCCGTGGCTCTCGCCTGTAATCCCGGAAATTTCAAAGGCGAGGCACGTGGATAACCTGAGGCCAGGAGTTCGGGACCAACCTGTGCAACGGAACAAAACCCCATCAATACTAAACATACAAAAATTAGCTGGGAACGGTGGAGCACGTCTGTAAGCCTGGCTACTCGGGAGGCACACGCAGGAGAATGACTTGAACCCGGGAGGCTGAAGTTCCAGTGACCGAGGTGGGACCACTGTACTCCAGCCAGGGCGACAGAGCGAGACTCTGACTCAAAAAATAACTATTATTATTATTATACAATACTGTGGAAACAGACACCCTACGATTTGCATGTCTAATGGATTGCCTACCTTATTCAGGCCTTTTCACCTCCTCTGGATTTGGCAGGCTCATCTCCTGGACATCAGGACCATCTTCATGCTCACAATCAGTCTTCGGGCGAACCTCTTCCTGGCTCTCAGCTTCAGGTTCTGGCCCTTGAAAATAAAAAATACATATCAATTTAAGCAGTAAAACATCAAATATCAATAAGAAAATAATACTCATGCTCTCTGAGTTATTATATCAAAACTTTAGCTACTGTAATAATAGATGTCTTGACAAGAATCCCACGAACATTATTTCAGGAGTCTGTTAGCAGAAAACAGGAAAACAAGGTGTTCCAAATATTACCCTCTTCCTTTCCGAAGACTGCCCTCAGACAACGTTGTGGCCTCCTTTGCTCTTCTCTGTTATTCTACTTCTGATTGTCCTTACCTCATCAAATGACTCAAGGCTGAAATCCTGTCTCTCACAGCACTTACACTCCTAGCACTGAGACTCCCCTACGGCCTGAGTAGCCACCAATCAACACTGAGTTGAAAAAAGGTCTTTAAAAAATACACGAAAAAGCCCAAACTGCAGAACATTCTGCAAACCAACTGGTCTATCCTCTTCAAAAATGTCTGTATCATGAATGACAAAGAAAAATTAAGGAAACATTCCAGATTAAAGGAAACTAAAAACACCTGAAAAGCACATGCAAGACGTGATCCTGAACCGGACTCTGGATCAGAAAAAGAAATCCTATCAATAACATTATCTGGGCCGGGCGTGGGGTCTCACGCCTGCAATCCAAACACTTTGAGATGCCAAGGTGGGCAGATCAGGTGAGGTCAGAAGTTCAAGACCGCAGTGGCCGGCGCCCGTAGGCCCAGCTACACGGCAGGCTGAGGCGTGAGAATCCCTAGAACCTGGGAGGTGTAGGTTGCAGTGAGCCAAGATCGCACTACTGCACTCCAACCTGGGCAACAGAGGGAGACTCCGTCTCAACAAAGAATAACGAAAGGAAGAAAGAAGTTGTCTGGGGAGCTGGCAAAATTTGAGTATGCACTGCGTGTTAAATGACTGCATTTTCTCACTGTTAAATTTCCTGATTTTGATCTTTCTGCAGTGATGATCCAAGAAATGACTTTCTCTTTGTGCTGACGATATACACACCCTTGAGTACATAGGGGAAAGGACCATGATACCTGAAACTTTATCTAAACAAGTCAGCATTAATAACAGTAAACATATATCCGCGTGTGGGTGTGTGTGAGTGTGGGGGCAGCCGGGTAAGAGAGGGAGGGAAGAGATATGAAATCTACGGAGCGAAAGCTATTGACAATTGGTGAATCACGGTGAAAAGTATATGATTCATTGTACTATTCTTGCAAATTTTCTAAAAATGTTATGTCTTGAATACAGACACAGTAAAACTTTTAAAGAATACATGACAACTACACTGAACTTTAGAAAGACAGGAGGTTTTCTTTAAATTGTGGTAAAAAACACACATATCATCAAATTTGCCGTCTTATCTATTTTTAAGTGGTACGGTTCACTAAGGAGTTATGTCTGCAACATTACCAGCCACTAGGCACAAACTTTGAATCTGTGTTTTCCTATACCATGAAATCTTTATTTACTTGTTTGTTTGTTTATTAGGAATGAAGTCTTCCCATGTTCCCAGGCTGGGCTTGAACGCCAGGGCTCAAGCGATCCTCTCACCTCAACCTCCCAAGTAGCTGGGACTATGAGTGCACGGCGTTCAGCCCAGCTTGAGACCTTTCTCCTAAATGACAATCTGAGGATAAACCACAGGACATGCATAATGCTTATCTTCAGCCGTAGAGTACCAAGAGCAGTGTGCATCACCTAAGAAATCTGAAGTCTACAACATGGACAGGATTTCAGTTACAATTGCAATGCCAATTTCTGAAGGATTGATTAGCTGAATGGATTTGAGGACTATGGAAAATTACAGTCATGACACCCATTACCTACTGGGGTACAGAGAAACTTAACTTTGTTCAAACAAAGTTATATTTAGGTCCGAAGGTCTTAAATGTTATAATCCATACATGAACCCCATGAAGAACAAAGCACCACATATAACACTGTTTGTGAATCACACAAAATATACTGTTCTGCACTGAGAATAAGGGAGTGGGTGGACAGCAATTAATGGGCATTGTTGTCAGTCATATTGTAGAAACTTTTAACAGTGAATCCCTGGAAGAATCCATGACCTCAGTTACATAAATGTTTCCTTTCAAAACATTTTATCTCGGAGAAATTATTTCCATCTCATGTTAATCTCAGGATAATTCCTTTTTTGCTTTTCTAACCATAAAAGGATTTAATCACCTCCTACAAGCCACTTAGAAAATCATTAAACCAGCTACCTGTATGGCAGTACCCTTGTGTACCCAGCTTTTATCGAACGTACCATATAAAAATATCAATCGAAGGCAACGGTGGCCAACATTCAGTGACTCGGTTTTTGGAGCTGCTCCTGCTCCTCTGAGCTGGGTCTCTTCTTGGGCCAGTACTAAGCTAACTTACAGGAAAGCATTTGAGTTTTAAGCATTTTCAGCAAAATCTTTCCTTCTGTATAGCAACACAGATGATAGGAAGACACAAACCTTGCAAAAAAGTACAAATTGTGTATTCACCAGTCAAGGGTTCTCGGATAAAACACAATCCCGGCACCTCTATTCTCTCATTCATAAAGTCGAGAAATTTTATCATAGTGAGGGATTTGCCTAAGCTAAGCTGCAAACTACATAGCTCCTGCTTTTCCAGTCAATTTCAGGCATTCTTTCCATTGATTTCTTTCCTCTGTTCCTCCTATGTGACAATGCATAACACACACACACATGCACACACGCACATGCACACACACAGACACACACACGAGCCGGCATTCTTCTTCCCTTTCCATCACCTTGACCTGCAGATGCTCCCTCATCCTCTCCCTCCTGAGTAGGTGCAGGATCCTGACTTTGAGTTGCTGGTTCCCCTTCTTCAGGTTTTGGTGGTTCCACTTCTTCATCACTGAACTGCTCAGGCTGAGGAATATGTGTGGTGTGCAAAGAAAAAAAAATAATAAGTTTTGCTACTGATGCAAAATTTTACATATATACACAGAATACATAGCTGTTTCTGATCATAACTAAGCCTAAAGACATTTCTCCAACTCTATTCTCTATGGCCAAGAAGGTTACTCTACCCACAGGGAGGTTACTGTGAGAAAAGTGACACACAAGGACTTTGGAAGCTATTATACTCTATGTTGGAATACATGCGTACGATCTGTCATTAACAAACAAAGCATGAGAAAGAAGTCATGGGCAAAAGCTGAAGAACACGAGAGGAAAAACAAAAAAATCCTCCAGAATCAACGTTTCCTTCATGAGACGCCATAATCATGTTTTATCAGCAGGAAAGACGTTTCTCAGCATTTCCATACTAATGCAACAACACTATCGCAAAAATTAATTTCTCCTAACAGAAAACATTGCATTAACGTTTAAGCGCTCACCAGCATAGGCCCAATCATTTCAGGAGGCTCTACATAGCGTCTTGGTCTACGCCGGTAGGTCGATCTTCCTCGCCAACTCATATTTCACACTGAAAACAGACAACCGTGATCGGGAACATGCGCTCCAGAGGGCTGCTATATTCCATCACTTCCATGGATCAATGTTAACTTGTCGTTTTAATTTTGAAAATACTCTCAAAATAAGTCCCAGAGTTAAGCATACGTGTGTATGTTTTCTAAGTGCCTACAAAGCCATTTATGCTGGCCAAGCTGGCAGAGCAGGCATCTTAAGGCGTGTGGCAAGAGGCAGAGGACTTTTTTTTCTAAATTTCCTTCGGATGCGGGGTCTCGCTGTGTTGCTCAGGCTGGAGTGCAGGGGCGCGATCACAGCTCACTGCAGCCTCGACCTCCTGCTCAAGGGATCCTCCCGCCTCTGTGTCCCAAGTAACTCGGACTACAGGCGAGCACCACTGTGCCACGCACATACAGGTCATTTCTGATGAGGTTTAGTTTCACAAGTGGACTCCCCACGAAAACACTAGTGAATCACAATTCCCATGATAGCTGCTTTGGGCACACTCCCGCTTCCTAGAGCCATTCTCCCCTCTCACATCAAGTTTGCTTGCAACACACTGCCTTGCCCACTCCTTCCCACTTTTCCCCGACCTTCCATGGCGGACGTGAGACCTTGAGGTGCTTCTCACTCGGGCGCTCCACACTCCACACCGCTGCGGGGCGCTCACCAGGCCATAGCCTTCCCAGGCGCCAGGTTCCTTCTTTACCGACCGCCTCACTCCCACCGGGCAAGCCGTTGAGGGATCTGCCGTGTGTGGTCAGGGGTTCTCGGCACCTCGGGACTTCCATCCCCCAAACAGCACTCACCCCATCTTCACCTGAGCCCCTGACTGCCTTCCCTCCGTGGCCCACCTTCCTCCCTGTCCAGGCCCCCTCACGACCACAAAGTCGATGGTGGCCTAGCAGCCTGAGAAGAGAAGGAGGACGACCTCGAGGCCCTTCTCCCTCAGAGGCCACAGACCAGGAAGCAGGATCCACCGGACCCACCCGAGGCCCTCTCCACCCTCACTCACACTTCAGCCCCCGGGATGACTGGCCTGCAGACCTACCAGACGAATCTCAGTAGGGGAAAAAGAGTCCGGACGGCAGGAACGAGAGCGCACAGCCTCACAGCTTCCTGGCGTTCTTCACGTGGGCTAACGGGCCGGGCGGAAGACGCCCAGTGAACATGCGCACTGAGACGGGGGCCCAGGGAGCATGCGCGGCTGTGGGCCTGCGCGGGCTGCCGTTACCAGCCCAATGCCCCAAACCCCCCGATTCCCATCCACACTGAGGATAATGGAATCCAACCTCCCTTTGCTGTTTTCTATGCTTCTGGGACTCGAATACCTCAAGTAGTGCTCCCCTCAAAACTCACTCGATTTTCAACTGAACCGACCCCGACACACTCACACCACGCCTCCACCCCAGGGTCCTCTCTTGCCCTGGCCCCATCATGGGGACAAGAACCATGGTGACTGCCTGGGAAGACAGGTAGACCACCTGCAAAAACAGCAATAGCAACCTACCCCACAAGGAAATTGTTCAATGTGAACAAGTCACAGAAACAGACTGAAAGAAAAATGAATACAATCTCTAGGACCTGTAAAGAAATACTAAAACGATAGCTATCATTTGTAGCATCAAAATCACAGAAGGAGAAGTGACAGTATTAGGGAAACGGGACAGCCAGAGTGGCACCATGTGAAAATCAACTCCGTCTTGAAACTAGCAAGATACATAGTCCTACCAGTCACAACCCATGGTCCTAAGATGTTTGGAGTTGAGAAAACAGACGAAAGGTACCTCCACGGACATGCCCCCACAGCAGCAGAAACTGCAGGGTTCCCAACACACAAAGCAACATATGCTTTCAACATAATTATGCTTTCATGGACTTATACACTGGTAAGTCAAGGATAGTTGTCTTTAAATCAACAGAATGGTAAATTTCATCATGCAAGTCTTTGCCCACCTGCACAAATATACAGATAAGTTTAGTCTTTATATAGATAAGACCCCTATATAAGAAAACCATGATCAGGCCAAGTCTCACGCCTGTAATCCTAGTATTTTGGGAGGCTGTGCTGGCCAGAACACCTGAGCTCAGGACTTCCATCGAGAGCAGCCTGAGCAACATCAGAAAATCTCAAAACTACAAAAAACAAGGAATAAGCCGTTAAAAAATTACCTGGGCGTGGTGGCATGTACCTAGACTCACAGCTACTCAGGAGGCTGAGGTGGGAGGATCGCTTCAGCCCAGGAGGTCAAGGCTGCAGTGAGCTTTCATAACACCACTGCACCCCAGCCTGGATGACAGAGTGAGACCCTGTCTCAAGTTTTAAAAACTGAACATAAAAACATCCAATTTTATCAATCGAATTCACTATATTAACAGATGAATGGGAAAAAATGCTGTGGTCATCGAAATAGATGCACTGTTTGATGAAACTCAACATAGATTCAAATGAATACGCTCAGCATATTTAGAACAGAATGGAATGACTTACTCTGAAGAAGTCCGTCTACAAAAAAAGGACAGTAAATAAGACGGTGAAATGTTGAAAGTTTTCCGTTTCTCATCAGGGATAAGACAAGGATGTCCACTATCACCATGGTAACAGGTGAGTCTGCGCAATGCCATAAAATCAGTAAAGGAAATAAAACTCTTTACAACGGCAGCAACAAGCCTGGCGCGGAGGCCCACACCTGTAATCCCATAACTGTGGGAGGCAAGGCGGGTGCATCACTTGCACTCAGGAGTCCAAGAACAGCACGGGAAACATGGCAAAACCCCGCCTCTACAAACAATACAAAAGGACAAAGAAAAATAAATGGCAGAAACAAAATTGCTCTTATTGAAGGATGATATGTTTCTGTATGTTGAAGACTGAAAATGATCTAGAAATAAACTTTTAGAATTCATAAGCATATTTCACAAGGCTGCTGGATAGAAAACCAATATATAAGAATTATCTCTCCGCCAGGCGCGGCGGCTCACGCCTCTAATCCCAGCACTTTGGGAGGCCGGGGCGGGTGAATCACGAGGTCAGGAATTCAAGAGCACCCTGGCCAAGACGGTGAAACCCCATCTCTACTAAAAATACAAAACTTAGCCGGAGTGCTGGTGAGCGCCTGTAATCCCAGCTACTTGGGAGGCTGAGGCAGAGAATTGCTTGAATCCGGGAGGCGGGGGTTGCAGTGAGCAGAGATCGCACCAGTGCACTCCAGCCTGGGTGACACAGCAAGACTCCGTCGCCAAAGAGAAAAATGAAAGAAAGAAAAAAGAATGATGTCTCTACATACCAGCTCAAACAGTTGGAATATAACATTTCAAAGAATGATACATGTCTCACAGCATCAAAAAGCTAGAAATAAAGTTCACAAAAGATGCGCAAGACTTCTTTGCAGAGGGCTGTAAAGCTTTATTGGGAGAATTGTAATGAACAAATTTCCAATATAGGAGCAGCCTGCATCACTTCAGCGTGTCTTCTTTTAACACTGTCATTGCTTTTCACCTGTAACAGAAACGTAACAATTGGGAACATGACGTACCAACAGATTATTTAAATGACCCTAAAGGCATACAAAACACACTACAGTTTGGGTTTTATTAAATGGACTAGAAACAGAACACTAAGGGTGATCTTGTGTCTTACATCCGATTAAACCTCTCTATACACTTTGAGGACAGACCTGCAGAATTTAAAGGTAATGTCTTCCCTAAACATCCAGTGCTTCCTTTCAATTCAGAAGCACTTACAATTCACAGTCAGCAATTTGGAAAACACATGTGTAAAACATACTTCAGTTGATTAGTCAGGAAGTACTAAAGTCATGGTCTTTCAAATTTGAATCTGATCAATCCATGTCTCTAAAGCTGAAACTTACATGTAACATTTGTCATAGTGAGAGATAATTATATCATATATGTGTCGACAGTCTTATTAGAAATGCTGGCGAATGAAGACTGACAGTGCGGTAGGGAGCATGCATAGCACAGGCATCTTACTCACACCCATGCTGAGCATCACTGACCTACATGCCACAGAGGATAGGAACTAACCGGTCTCTCGCCAGTTGATAATTCTGTCACTCAAGGTTTCCATGAGGAAAGATTTTAAAAGCAATTGTTCATTAAAAGCCAGAGAATCTCAGCTTGGGCAACATAGTGAGACCTCATCTCAACAAAAAAAAAAGTTAAAAAAAAATTAAAACAAAACAAAACAAAACAAAAAACAACTTGGGCACAGTGGCTTGTGCATGTACTTTCAGCCACTCAGGAGGCTGAGGTGGGAGGACTGCTTTAGCCAGGGAGCCAGAGGTTGCAGTGAGCTGAAATCACACCACTGTACTCCAGCCTGGGTGACAGACTGAGACTCTGTCTCAGACAAACAAACAAACAAAGAGGAGGGAGAATTCACAATTTGACAAGATACTCCAATAGGTATTCAGCTCTCCACACGGAAAAACTAGGATGAAGCAGAGTGACCGCTCACTTTCTTAGTAGCAATGAAATCTCAATTTAGAGATTTTCAGATGACTCAGGCCAGGGTTTCATGATTTGGGATCAACACATCATGTGAAGTAGATGATCTCTATATCCCATGCATTCGATGCAACAGGATCAGAGTATGAAAGAACCACAAGGGAAAATGGTTTTAAAATCTCTGACTTCAACTCACTGTTTTCATAAGAACCAAAGACAGGTTTAGAAGTGAAAGGACTCACTCAGCATCTCTCCAAGGCTGTAAGAACTGGTATTAGAACCCGCATCAGTGCTTCGGCATTTTTCACACCAAGTGATGGGTGTTACAAATGTGTTATGTATTTGTTAAAAGCAGATCTTTACAAAAGCATCTCAAAATTATGAGCTATTGGTTCAAGGCTTTAGACTCAAATCTTCATTCAACATGGCTTTGACTCAGTTTGTTTCTATATCTGACAGCCTATCAGTCGGGTGCTGGGGCCTGAACTACGTTTCAAATAACCTTTCTATATAAGAACTCTAGTATTACAGAGGCAGTACTGTTACCTCTCTGCTATTAAAAATATAATGCTGGGTCGGGCTCTGTGGCTCTCGCCTGTAATCCCGGAAATTTCAAAGGCGAGGCACGTGGATAACCTGAGGCCAGGAGTTTGGGACCAACCTGTGCAATGGAACGAAACCGATCTCTACTAAACATACAAAAATTAGCTGGGAACGGTGGAGCACGTCTGTAAGCCCAGTTACTCGGGAGGCACACGCAGGAGAATGACTTGAACCCAGGAGGCCGAAGTTCCAGTGACCGAGGTGGTACCACTGCACTCCAGCTTGGTCGACAGAGCGAGACTCTGTCTCAACAAATAACTATTATTATTATAAGACGATACTGTGGAAACAGACACCCTACGATCTGCATGTCTAATGGATTGCCTACCTTATTCAGGCCTTTTCACCTCCTCTGGATTTGGCAGGCTCATCTCCTGGACATCAGTACCATCTTCACGCTCACAATCAGTCTTTGGGCGAACCTCTTCCTGGCTCTCAGCTTCAGGCTCTGGCCCTTAAAAATAAAAAATACATATCGATTTAAGCAGTAAAATATAAAATATCAATGAGAAAATAATACTCATGCTCTCGGTGTTATTTTATCAAAGCTTTAGCTACTGTAATAATAGATGTGTTGACAAGAATCCCAGGAACATTATTTCAGGAGTCTGTTAGCAGAAAACAGGAAAACAAGGTGTTCCAAATATTACCCTCTTCCTTTCCGAAGACTGCCCTCAGACAACGTTGTGGCCTCCTTTGCTCTTCTCTGTTATTCTTCTTCTGATTGTCCTTACCTCATCAAATGACTCAAGGCTGAAATCCTGTCTCTCACAGCACTTACACTCCTAGCACTCAGACTCTCCTATGGCCTGAGTAGCCACCAATCAACGCTGAGTTGAAAAAAGGTCTTTAAAAAATACACGAAAAAGCCCAAACTGCAGAACATTCTGCAAACCAACTGGTCTATCCTCTTCAAAAATGTCCGTATCATGAATGACAAAGAAAAATTAAGGAAACATTCCAGATTAAAGGAAACTAAAAACACCTGAAAAGCACATGCAAGACGTGATCCTGAACCGGACTCTGGATCAGAAAAAGAAATCCTATCAATAACATTATCTGGGCCGGGCGTGGGGTCTCACGCCTGCAATCCAAACACTTTGGGATGCCAAGGTGGGCAGATCAGGTGAGGTCAGAAGTTCAAGACCGCAGTGGCTGGCGCCCGTAGGCCCAGCTACACGGCAGGCTGAGGCGTGAGAATCCCTAGAACCTGGGAGGTGTAGGTTGCAGTGAGCCAAGATCGCACTACTGCACTCCAACCTGGGCAACAGAGGGAGACTCCGTCTCAACAAAGAATAACGAAAGGAAGAAAGAAGTTGTCTGGGGAGCTGGCAAAATTTGAGTATGCACTGCGTATTAAATGACTGCATTTTCTCATTGTTAAATTTCCTGATTTTGATCTTTCTGCAGTGATGATCCAAGAAATGACTTTCTCTTTGTGCTGACGATATACACACCCTCGAGTACATAGGGGAAAGGACCATGATACCTGAAACTTTATCTAAACAAGTCAGCATTAATAACAGTAAACATATATCCGCGTGTGGGTGTGTGTGAGTGTGTAGGCAGCCGGGTTAGAGACGGAGGGAAGAGATATAAAACCTACGGAGAGAAAGCTATTAAAAATTGGTGAATCTAGGTGAAAAGTATATGAGTTCGTTGTACTATTCTTGCAAATTTCTATAAATGTTATGTCTTGAATATAGACACAGTAAAAATTTTAAAGACTATATGACAACTACACTGAAGTTTAGGAAGAGAGGAGGTTTTCTTTCAATTGTGGTAAAAAAAATACACATATCCTCAAACTTACCGTCTTTTTTTTAAGTGGTACAGTTCACTAAGGAGTTATGTCTGCAACATTACCAGCCACTAGGCACAAACTTTGAATCTGTGTTTTCCTATACCATGAAACCTTTATTTATTTACTTCTTTGTTTATTTATTACTGATGAGATCGCGCTATGTTTCCCAGGCTGGGCTTGAATGCCAGGGCTCAAGCGATCCTCTCACCTCAGCCTCCCAAGTAGCTGGGACTATGAGTGCACGGCGTTCAGCCCAGCTTGAGACCTTTCTCCTAAATGACAATCTGAGGATAAACCACAGGACATGCATAATGCTTATATTCAGCCATAGAGTACCAAGAGCAGTGTGCATCACCTAAGAAATCTGAAGTCTACAACATGGATAGGATTTCAGTTACAATTACAATGTCAATTTCTGAAGGACTGATTAGCTGAATGGATTTGAGGACTATGGAAAATCTTACAGTCATGACACCCATTACGTACTGGGATGAACAGAAACTTAACTTTCTTCAAACAAAGTTATATTTAGGTCCGAAGGTCCCAAATGTAATATTCCATAAATGAACCCCGTGAAGAACAAAGCACCAAATATAACATTGTTTGTGAATCACACAAAATATACTGTCCCGCACTGAGAATAAGGGAGTGGGTGGACAGCAGGTAATGGGCATTGTTATCAGTCATATTCTAGAAACTTTTAACAATGAATCCCTGGAATAATCCATGACCTCAGTTACATAAATGTTTCCTTTCAAAACATTTTATCTCGGAGAAATGATTTCCATCTCATGTTAATCCCAGGATAACTCCTTTTCTGCTTTTCCAACCATAAAAGGATTTAATCACCTCCTAAAAGCCACTTAGAAAATCACTAAACCAGCTACCTGTATGGCAGTATCCTCGTATATCCAGCATTTATCAAACGTACCATAAAAATATCAATCTAAGGAAACGGTGGCCAACATTCAATGACTTGGTTTTTGGAGCTGCTCCTGCTCCTCTGAACTGGGTCTCTCCTTGGCCCAGTACTAAGCTACCTTACAGAAAAGCCTTTGCGTTTTAAGCATTTTCAGCAAAATCTTTCCTTCTTTATAGCAACATAGATGATAGGAAGACACAAACCTTGGAACAAAGTACAAATTGTGTATTCACCAGTCAATCCCGGCACCTCTATTCTCTCATTCATAAAGTCGAGAAATTTTATCACAGTGAGGGATTTGCCTAAGCTAAGCTGCAAACTACATAGCCTCCTGGCTTTTCCAGTCAATTTCAGGCATTCTTTCCACTGATTTCTTTCCTCCTGTTCCTGCTATGTGACAATGCATAACACACACACACATGCACACGCACACACTCAGACACACACACCAGCGGGCATTCTTCTTCCCTTTCCATTACCTTGACCTGCAGATGCTCCCTCATCCTCTCCCTCCTGAGCAGGTGCAGGATCCTGACTTTGAGTTGCTGGTTCCCCTTCTTCAGGTTTTGGTGGTCCCACTTCTTCATCACTGAACTGCTCGGGCTGGGGAATATGTGTGGGTATGCAAATAAAGAAAAAAAAACAAGTTTTGCTATTGATACAAAATTTTACATATATACACAGAATACATAGCTATTTCTGATCATAACTAAGCCTAAAGACATTTTTCCAACTCTATTCTCTATGGCCAAGAACGTTACTCTACCCATAGGGAGGTTACTGTGAGAAAAGTGACGCACAAGGACTTTGGAAGCTATTATACTCTGTGTTGGAATACATGTGTACGATCTGTCATTAACAAACAAAGCATGAGAAAGAAGTCATGGGCAAGAGCTGAAGAACACCAGAGGAAAAACGAAAAATCCTCCAGAATCAATGTTTCCTTCATGAGACGCCATAATCATGTTTTATCAGCAGGAAAGACGTTTCTCAGCATTTCCATACTAATGCAACAACACTATCGCAAAAATTAATTTCTGCTAATAGGAAACATCGAATTAATATTTAAGCACTCACCAGCATAGGCCCAATCATTTCAGGAGGCTCTACATAGCGTCTTGGTCTACGCCGGTAGGTCGATCTTCCTCGCCAACTCATATTTCACACTGAAAACAGACAACCGTGATTGGCAACATGCGCTCCAGAGGGCTGCTATACTCGATCTCTTCCATGGATCAATGTTAACTTGTCGTTTTAATTTTGAAAATACTCTCAAAATAAGTCCCAGAGTGAAGCATACGTGTGTACGTTTTCTAAGTGTCTACAAAGCCATTTATGCTGGCCAACCTGGCAGAGCAGGCATCTTAAGGCGTGTGGCAAGAGGCAGAGGACATTTTTTTCTAAATTTCTTTTGGACGCGGGGTCTCGCTGTGTTGCTCAGTCTGGAGTGCAGGGGCGCGATCACAGCTCACTGCAGCCTCGACCTCCTGCTCAAGGGATCCTCCCGCCTCTGTGTCCCGAGTAACTCGGACTATAGGCGAGCACCACTCTGCCCCGCAGATAGAGGTCATTTCTGATGAGGTTTAGTTTCACAAGCAGACTCCCCACAAAAACATTAGTGAATCACAATTCCCGTGATGGCTGCTTTGGGCAACTCCCGCTTCCTAGAGCCATTCACCCCCTCTCACATTAAGTTTGGTTGCACCGCACTGCCTCGCCCACTCCTTCCCACTTTTCCCGGACCTTCCTTGGCGGACGTGAGACCTTGCAGTGCTTCTCACTCAGGCGCTCCACATTCCACAACGCTGGGGGGCGCTCACCAGGCCGTAGCCTTCCCAGGTACCAGGTTCCTTCTTTACCGAATGCCTCACCCCCACCGGGCACCCCATTCAGGATCTGCCCTGTGTCGTCGGGGGTTCTCGGCACCTCGGGACTTCCATCCCCCAAACAGCACTCACCCCATCATCACCTGAGCCCCTGACCGCCTTCCCTCTGCGGACCACCTTCCTCCCTGTCCAGGCCCCCTCACGACCACAAAGTCGATGGCGGCCTGGTAGCCTGACAAGAGAAGGAGGACGACCTCGAGGTCCTTATCCCTCAGAGGCCACAGACCAGGAAGCGGGATCCACCGGACCCACCCGAGGCCCTCTTCACACACTCACTCACACTTCAGCCCCCGTTATGACTGGCCTGCAGACCTACCAGACGAATCTCAGTAGGGGAAAAAGAGTCCGGACGGCAAGAACGAGACCGCACTGGCGTTCTTCACGTGGGCTAACGGGCTGGGCGGAAGACGCCCAGTGAACATGCGCACTGAGAAGGGAGCCCAGAGAGCATGCGCGGCTGTGGGCCTGGGCGGGCTGCCGTTCCCAACCCCATGCCCCAAACCCCTGATTCGCATCCACACTGAGGATAATGGAATCCAACCTCCCTTTGCTGTTTCCTATGCTTCTGGGACTCAAATACCTCAAGTAGTGCTCCCCTCAAAACTCACTCGATTTTCAACTGAACCGACCCCGACACACACACACACACACACGCACACAAACCCAGGGTCCTCTCTTGCCCTGGCCCCACCATGGGGACAAGAACCACGGTGACTGCCTGGAAAGACAGGTAGACCACCTGCAAAAACAGCAATAGCAACCTACCCCACAAGGAAATTGTTCAGTGTGAACAAGTCACAGAAAGAGACTGAAAGAAAAATGAATACAATCTCTAGGACCTGTAAAGAAATACTAAAACGGTATCTATCCTTTTTAGAATCAGAATCACAGAAGGAGAAGTGACAGTATTAGGGAAACGGGACAGCCAGAGTGGCACCATGTGAAAATCAACTCCATCTTGAAACTAGCAAGATACATAGTCCTACCAGTCACAACCCATGGTCCTAAGATGTTTGGAGTTGAGAAAACAGACGAAAGGTACCTGCAAGGACATGCTCCCACAGCAGCGGAAACTGCAGGGTTCCCAACACCCAACAATATATGCTTTCAACATAATTATGCTTTCATGGACTTACACACTGGTAAGTCAAGGATAGTTGTCTTTAAATCAACAGAATGATAAATTTCATCATGCAAGTCTTTGCCCACCTGCACAAAGGTACAGGTAAGTTTAGTCTTTATATAGATAAGACCCCTATATAAGAAAAACCTGATCAGGCCAAGTCTCACGCCTGTAATCCTAGTATTTTGGGAGGCTGTGCTGGCCAGAACACCTGACCTGAGGACTTCCATCGAGAGCAACCTGAGCAACATCAGAAAATCTCAAAACTACAAAAAACAAAGAAAACGCCATCAAAAAATTACCTGGGCATGGTGGCATGTACCTAGACTCACAGCTACTCAGGAGGCTGAGGTGGGAGGATCGCTTCAGCCCAGGAGGTCAAGGCTGCAGTGAGCTCTGATAACACCACTGCACCCCAGCCTGGATGACAGAGTGAGACCCTGTCTCAAATTTTAAAAATTGAACATAAAAACATCCAATTTTATCAATCGAATTCACTATATTAACAGATGAATGGGAAAAAATGCTGTGGTCAAAATAGATGCACTGTTTGATGAAACTCAACATAGATTCAAATGAATACGCTCAGCATATTTAGAACAGAATGGAATGACTTACTCTGAAGAAGTCCGTCTACAAAAAAAGGACAGTAAATATGACAGTGAAATGTTGAAAGTTTTCCGTTTCTCATCAGGGATAAGACAAGGATGTCCACTATCACCATGGAACAGGTGGGTCTGCGCAATGCCATAAAATCAGAAAAGCAAATAAAAGTCTTTACAACGGCAGCAACAGTCCTGATACGGAGGCCCATGCCTGTAATCCCCGCACTGTGGGAGGCAAGGCGGGTGCATCACTTGCACTCAGGAGTCCAAGAACAGCACGGGAAACATGGCAAAACCCCGTCTCTACAAACAATACAAAAGGACAAAGAAAAATAAATGGCAGAAATAAAATTGCCCTTATTGAAGGATGATATGTTTCTGTATGTTGAAGACTGAAAATGATCTAGAAATAAACTTTTAGAGTTCATAAGCATATTTCAAAAGGCTGCTGGATAGAAAACCAATATATAAGAATTATGTCTCCGCCGGGCATGGTGGCTCACGCTTGTAATCCCAACACTTTGGAAGGCCGAGGCGGGTGAATCACGAGGTCAGGAATTCAAGAGCACCCTAGCCAAGATGGTGAAACCCCATCTCTACTAAAAATACAAAACTTAGCCGGGCGTGCTGGTGGGCGCCTGTAATCCCAGCTACTTGGGAGGCTAAGGCAGAGAATTCCTTGAATCCGGGAGGCGGGGGTGGCAGTGAGCAGAGATCGCGCCACTGCACTCCAGCCTGGGTGACACAGCGAGACTCTGTCGCCAAAGGGAAAAATGAAAGAAAGATAAAAGAATGATGTCTCTACATACCAGCTCAAACAGTTGGAATATAACATTTCAAAGAATGATACATGTCTCACAGCATCAAAAAGCTAGAAATAAAGTTCACAAAAGATGCGCAAGACTTCTTTGCAGAGGGCTGTAAAGCTTTATTGGGAGAATTGTAATGAACAAATTTTCAACATAGGAGCAGCCTGCATCATTTCAGCGTGTCTTCTTTTAACACTGTCATTGCTTTTCACCTGTAACAGAAACATAACAATTAGCAACGTGACTTAGCAACAGATTATTTAAATGACCCTAAAGGCATAAAAAACACACTACAGTTTGGATTTTGTTAAATGGACTAGAAACAAAACCCAAAGGGTGATCCTGTGTCTTACATCCAATTAAACCTCAATACACTTTGAGGACGGACCTGTAGAATTTAAAGGTAATTTCTTCCCTAAACATCCAGTGCTTCCTTTCAATTCAAAAGCACTTACAATTCACAGTCAGGAATTTGGAAAACACATGTGTAAAACATACTTCAGTTGATTAGTCAGGAAGTCCTAAACTCATGGTCTTTCAACTTTAAATCTGATCAATCCATGTCTCTAAAGCTGAAACTTACATGTAACATTTGATATGGTGAGAGATGATTATATCACATATGTGTCAACAGTCTTATTAGAAATACTGGCTCATGAAGACTGACAGTGTGGCAGGGAGCGTGCATAGCACAGGCATCTTACTCACACCCATGCTGAGCATCACTGACCTACATGCCACAGAGGATAGGAACTAACCGGTCTCTCGCCAGTTGATAATTTCATCACTCAAGGTTTCCGTGAGGAAAGATTTTAAAAGCAATTGTTCATTAAAAGCCAGAGAATCCCAGCCTGGGCAACACAGTGAGACCTCATCTCGACAAAAAAATTTTTTTTTTTAATTTAACAGAAAAAAAAAAAAAAACAACTTAGGCACGGTGGTTTGTGCATATACTTTCACCCACTCAGGAGGCTGAGGTGGGAGGACTGCTTTAGCCAGGGAGCCAGAGGTTGCAGTGAGCTGAAATCACACCACTGTACTCCAGCCTGGGTGACAGACTGAGACTCTGTCTCAAACAAACAAAGAGGAGGGAGAATTCACAATTTGACAAGATACTACCATATCTATTCAGCTCTCCACACGGAAAAACTAAGATGAAGCAGAGTGACCGCTCACTTTCTTAGTAGCAATGAAATCTCAATTTAGAGATTTTCAGATGACTCAGGCAGGGTTTCATGATTTGGGATCAACACATCATGCAAAGCAGATGATCTCTGTATCCCATGCATTCTATACAGCAGGATCAGAGTATGAAAGAACCAGAAGGGAAAATGGTTTTAAAATCTCTGACTTCAACTCACTATTTTCATAAGAACCAAAGACAGCTTTAGAAGTGAAAGGACTCACTCAGCATCTCGCCAAGGCTGTAATAGCTGGTATTAGAACCCGCATCAGTGCTTCGGCATTTTTCACACCAAGTGATGGGTGTTACAAATGTGTTATGTATTTGTTAAAAGCAGATCTTTACAAAAGCATCTCAAAATTATGAGCTATTGGTTCAAGGATTTAGATTCAAATCTTCATTCAACATGGCTTTGACTCAGTTTGTTTCTATATCTGACAGCCTATCAGTCGGGTGCTGGGGCCTGAACTACGTTTCAAATAACCTTTCTATATAAGAACTCTAGTATTACAGAGGCAGTACTGTTACCTCTCTGCTATTAAAAATATAATGCTGGGTCGGGCTCCGTGGCTCTCGCCTGTAATCCCGGAAATTTCAAAGGCGAGGCACGTGGATAACCCGAGGCCAGGAGTTCGGGACCAACCTGTGCAACGGAACAAAACCCCATCAATACTAAACATACAAAAATTAGCTGGGAACGGTGGAGCACGTCTGTAAGCCTGGCTACTCGGGAGGCACACGTAGGAGAATGACTTGAACCCGGGAGGCTGAAGTTCCAGTGACCGAGGTGGGACCACTGCACTCCAGCTTGGTCGACAGAGGGAGACTCTGTCTCAAAAAATAACTATTATTAGTATTATACAATACTGTGGAAACAGACACCCTACAATCTGCATGTCTAATGGATTGCCTACCTTATTCAGGCCTTTTCGCCTCCTCTGGATTTGGCAGGCTCATCTCCTGGACATCAGGACCATCTTCACGCTCATAATCGGGCGTCGGGCGAACCTCTTCCTGGCTCTCAGCTTCAGGCTCTGGCCCTTGAAAATAAAAAATACATATCAATTTAAGCAGTAAAATATAAAATGTCAATAAGAAAATAATACTCATGCTCTCTGAGTTATTATATCAAAGCTTTAGCTACTGTAATAATAGATGTGTTGACAAGAATCCCAGGAACATTATTTCAGGAGTCTGTTAGCAGAAAACAGGAAAACAAGGTGTTCCAAATATTACCCTCTTCCTTTCCGAAGACTGCCCTCAGACAACGTTGTGGCCTCCTTTGCTCTTCTCTGTTGTTCTACTTCTGATTGTCCTTACCTCATCAAATGACTCAAGGCTGAAATCCTGTCTCTCACAGCACTTACACTCCTAGCACTCAGACTCTCCTATGGCCTGAGTAGCCACCAATCAACGCTGAGTCGAAAAAAGGTCTTTAAAAAATACACGAAAAAGCCCAAACTGCAGAACATTCTGCAAACCAACTGGTCTATCCTCTTCAAAAATGTCTGTATCATGAATGACAAAGAAAAAATAAGGAAACATTCTAGATTAAAGGAAACTAAAAACACCTGAAAAGCACACGTAAGACGTGATCCTGAACCGGACTCTGGATCAGAAAAAGAAATCCTATCAATAACATTATCTGGGCCGGGCGAGGGGTCTCACGCCTGCAATCCAAACACTTTGGGATGCTAAGGTGGGCAGATCAGGTGAGGTCAGAAGTTCAAGACCGCAGTGGCCGGCGCCCGTAGGCCCAGCTACACGGCAGGCTGAGGCGTGAGATTCCCTAGAACCTGGGAGGTGTAGGTTGCAGTGAGCCAAGATCGCACTACTGCACTCCAACCTGGGCAACAGAGGGAGACTCCGTCTCAACAAAGAATAACGAAAGGAAGAAAGAAGTTGTCTGGGGAGCTGGCAAAATTTGAGTATGCACTGCGTATTAAATGACTGCATTTTCTCATTGTTAAATTTCCTGATTTTGATCTTTCTGCAGTGATGATCCAAGAAATGACTTTCTCTTTGTGCTGACGATATACACACCCCTCGAGTACATAGGGGAAAGGACCATGATACCTGAAACTTTATCTAAACAAGTCAGCATTAATAACAGTAAACATATATCCGCGTGT
The DNA here is from genome assembly GCF_024542745.1 of Macaca thibetana thibetana. Lineage (NCBI taxonomy): Eukaryota > Metazoa > Chordata > Mammalia > Primates > Cercopithecidae > Macaca > Macaca thibetana. The sequence goes on along the minus strand of NC_065598.1, from coordinate 49,117,144 downwards.
GGGTGTGTGTGAGTGTGTGGGCAGCCGGGTAAGAGAGGGAGGGAAGAGATATAAAACCTACGGAGAGAAAGCTATTAACAACTGGTGAATCTAGGTGAAAAGTATATGAGTTCGTTGTACTATTCTTGCAAATTTTCTATAAATGTTATGTCTTGAATATAGACACAGTAAAAATTTTAAAGAATATATGACAACTACACTGAAGTTTAGAAAGAGAGGAGGTTTTCTTTCAATTGTGGTAAAAAAAAATACACATATCCTCAAACTTACCGTCTTTTTTTAAGTGGTACAGTTCACTAAGGAGTTATGTCTGCAACATTACCAGCCACTAGGCACAAACTTTGAATCTGTGTTTTCCTATACCATGAAACCTTTATTTATTTACTTGTTTGTTTGTTTCTTTATTACTGATGAGATCTCGCTATGTTTCCCAGGCTGGGCTTGAACGCCAGGGCTCAAGCGATCCTCTCACCTCAGCCTCCCAAGTAGCTGGGACTATGAGTGCACGGCGTTCAGCCCAGCTTGAGACCTTTCTCCTAAATGACAATCTGAGGATAAACCACAGGACATGCATAATGCTTATATTCAGCCATAGAGTACCAAGAGCAGTGTGCATCACCTAAGACATCTGAAGTCTACAACATGGATAGGATTTCAGTTACAATTACAATGTCAATTTCTAAAGCACTGATTAGCTGAACGGATTTGAGGACTACGGAAAATCTTACAGTCATGACACCCATTACGTACTGGGATAAACAGAAACTTAACTTTCTTCAAACAAAGTTATATTTAGGTCTGAAGGTCCCAAATGTAATATTCCATAAATGAACCCCGTGAAGAACAAAGCACCAAATATAACATTGTTTGTGAATCACACAAAATATACTGTCCCGCACTGAGAATAAGGGAGTGGGTGGACAGCAAGTAATGGGAATTGTTATCAGTCATATTCTAGAAACTTTTAAAAATGAATCCCTGGAATAATCCATGACCTCAGTTACATAAATGTTTCCTTTCAAAACATTTTATCTCGGAGAAATTATTTCCACCTCATGTTAAGATTACCAGGATAACTCCTTTTCTGCTTTTCCAAGCATAAAAGGATTTAATCACCTCCTAAAAGCCACTTAGAAAATCACTAAACCAGCTACCTGTATGGCAGTATCCTCGTTTATCCAGCTTTTATCAAACGTACCATATAAAAATATCAATCAAAGGAAACGGTGGCAAACATTCAGCAACTCGGTTTTTGGAGCTGCTCCTGCTCCTCTGAACTGGGTCTCTTCTTGGGCCAGTACTAAGCTACCTTACAGAAAAGCATTTGAGTTTTAAGCATTTTCAGCAAAATCTTTCCTTCTTTATAGCAACACAGATGATAGGAAGACACAAACCTTGGAACGAAGTACAAATTTTGTCTTCACCAGTCAAGGGTGCTCGGATAAAACACAATCCCGGCACCTCTATTCTCTCATTCATAAAGTCGAGAAATTTTATCATAGTGAGGGATTTGCCTAAGCTAAGCTGCAAACTACATAGCCTCCTGGCTTTTCCAGTCAATTTCAGGCATTCTTTCCATTGACTTCTTTCCTCCTGTTCCTGCTATGTGACAATGCATAACACACACACACATGCACACACGCACACGCACACACACAGACACACACACACCAGCGGGCATTCTAATTCCCTTTCCATCACCTTGACCTGCAGATGCTCCCTCATCCTCTCCCTCCTGAGCAGGTGCAGGATCCTGACTTTGAGTTGCTGGTTCCCCTTCTTCAGGTTTTGGTGGTTCCACTTCTTCATCACTGAACTGCTCGGGCTGGGGAATATGTGTGGGTATGCAAATAAAGAAAAAAAAACAAGTTTTGCTATTGATACAAAATTTTACATATATACACAGAATACATAGCTATTTCTGATCATAACTAAGCCTAAAGACATTTTTCCAACTCTATTCTCTATGGCCAAGAACGTTACTCTACCCATAGGGAGGTTACTGTGAGAAAAGTGACGCACAAGGACTTTGGAAGCTATTATACTCTGTGTTGGAATACATGTGTACGATCTGTCATTAACAAACAAAGCATGAGAAAGAAGTCATGGGCAAGAGCTGAAGAACACGAGAGGAAAAACAAAAAATCCTCCAGAATCAATGTTTCCTTCATGAGACGCCATAATCATGTTTTATCAGCAGGAAAAACGTTTCTCAGCATTTCCATACTAATGCAACAACACTATCGCAAAAATTAATTTCTGCTAATAGAAAACATCGAATTAATATTTAAGCGCTCACCAGCATAGGCCCAATTATTTCAGGAGGCTCTACATAGCGTCTTGGTCTACGCCGGTAGGTCGATCTTCCTCGCCAACTCATATTTCACACTGAAAACAGACAACCGTGATTGGCAACATGCGCTCCAGAGGGCTGCTATATTCGATCTCTTCCATGGATCAATGTTAACTTGTCGTTTTAATTTTGAAAATACTCTCAAAATAAGTCCCAGAGTGAAGCATACGTGTGTACGTTTTCTAAGTGTCTACAAAGCCATTTATGCTGGCCAAGCTGGCAGAGCAGTCATCTTAAGGCATGTGGCAAGAGGCAGAGGACATTTTTTTCTAAATTTCTTTTGGACGCGGGGTCTCGCTGTGTTGCTCAGGCTGGAGTGCAGGGGCGCGATCACAGCTCACTGCAGCCTCGACCTCCTGCACAAGGGATCCTCCCGCCTCTGTGTCCCGAGTAACTCGGACTATAGGCGAGCACCACTCTGCCCCGCAGATAGAGGTCATTTCTGATGAGGTTTAGTTTCACAAGCAGACTCCCCACGAAAACACTAGTGAATCACAATTCCCGTGATGGCTGCTTTGGGCAACTCCCGCTTCCTAGAGCCATTCACCCCCTCTCACATTAAGTTTGGTAGCACCGCACTGCCTCGCCCACTCCTTCCCACTTTTCCCGGACCTTCCATGGCGGACGTGAGACCTTGCAGTGCTTCTCACTCAGGCGCTCCACACTCCACACCGCTGGGGGGCGCTCACCAGGCCGTAGCCTTCCCAGGTACCAGGTTCCTTCTTTACCGAATGCCTCACCCCCACCGGGCACCCCATTCAGGATCTGCCCTGTGTCGTTGGGGGTTCTCGGCACCTCGGGACTTCCATCCCCCAAACAGCACTCACCCCATCATCACCTGAGCCCCTGACCGCCTTCCCTCTGCGGACCACCTTCCTCCCTGTCCAGGCCCTCTCACGACCACAAAGTCGATGGTGGCCTGGTAGCCTGACAAGAGAAGGAGGACGACCTCGAGGTCCTTATCCCTCAGAGGCCACAGACCAGGAAGCGGGATCCACCGGACCCACCCGAGGCCCTCTTCACACTCACTCACACTTCAGCCCCCGTTATGACTGGCCTGCAGACCTACCAGACGAATCTCAGTAGGGGAAAAAGAGTCCGGACGGCAAGAACGAGACCGCACTGGCGTTCTTCACGTGGGCTAACGGGCTGGGCGGAAGACGCCCAGTGAACATGCGCACTGAGAAGGGAGCCCAGAGAGCATGCGCGGCTGTGGGCCTGGGCGGGCTGCCGTTCCCAACCCCATGCCCCAAACCCCTGATTCGCATCCACACTGAGGATAATGGAATCCAACCTCCCTTTGCTGTTTCCTATGCTTCTGGGACTCAAATACCTCAAGTAGTGCTCCCCTCAAAACTCACTCGATTTTCAACTGAACCGACCCCGACACACACACACACACACACACACACACGCACACAAACCCAGGGTCCTCTCTTGCCCTGGCCCCACCATGGGGACAAGAACCACGGTGACTGCCTGGAAAGACAGGTAGACCACCTGCAAAAACAGCAATAGCAACCTACCCCACAAGGAAATTGTTCAATGTGAACAAGTCACAGAAAGAGACTGAAAGAAAAATGAATACAATCTCTAGGACCTGTAAAGAAATACTAAAACGATATCTATCCTTTTTAGAATCAGAATCACAGAAGGAGAAGTGACAGTATTAGGGAAACGGGACAGCCAGAGTGGCACCATGTGAAAATCAACTCCGTCTTGAAACTAGCAAGATACATAGTCCTACCAGTCACAACCCATGGTCCTAAGATGTTTGGAGTTGAGAAAACAGACGAAAGGTACCTCCAAGGACATGCTCCCACAGCAGCGGAAACTGCAGGGTTCCCAACACCCAACAATATATGCTTTCAACATAATTATGCTCTCATGGACTTACACACTGGTAAGTCAAGGATAGTTGTCTTTAAATCAACAGAATGGTAAATTTCATCATGCAAGTCTTTGCCCACCTGCACAAAGGTACAGGTAAGTTTAGTCTTTATATAGATAAGACCCCTATATAAGAAAAACCATGATCAGGCCAAGTCTCACGCCTGTAATCCTAGAATTTTGGGAGGCTGTGCTGGCCAGAACACCTGGGCTCAGGACTTCCATCGAGACCAGCCTGAGCAACATCAGAAAATCTCAAAACTACAAAAAACAAAGAATAAGCCGTTAAAAAATTACCTGGGCGTGGTGGCATGTACCTAGACTCACAGCTACTCAGGAGGCTGATGTCGGAGGATCGCTTCAGCCCAGGAGGTCAAGGCTGCAGTGAGCTCTGATAACACCACTGCACCCCAGCCTGGATGACAGAGTGAGACCCTGTCTCAAGTTTTTAAAATTGAACATAAAAACATCCAATTTTATCAATCGAATTCACTATATTAACAGATGAATGGGAAAAAATGCTGTGGTCGAAATAGATGCACTGTTTGATGAAACTCAACATAGATTCAAATGAATACGCTCAGCATATTTAGAACAGAATGGAATGACTTACTCTGAAGAAGTCCGTCTACAAAAAAAGGACAGTAAATATGACAGTGAAATGTTGAAAGTTTTCCGTTTCTCATCAGGGATAAGACAAGGATGTCCACTATCACCATGGAACAGGTGGGTCTGTACAATGCCATAAAATCAGAAAAGGAAATAAAAGTCTTTACAACGGCAGCAAGAGTCCTGGTGCGGAGGCCCATGCCTGTAATCCCAGCACTGTGGGAGGCAAGGCGGGTGCATCACTTGCACTCAGGAGTCCAAGAACAGCACGGGAAACATGGCAAAACCCCGTCTCTACAAACAATACAAAAGGACAAAGAAAAATAAATGGCAGAAATAAAATTGCTCTTATTGAAGGATGATATGTTTCTGTATGTTGAAGACTGAAAATGATCTAGAAATAAACTTTTAGAGTTCATAAGCATATTTCAAAAGGCTGCTGGATAGAAAACCAATATATAAGAATTATGTCTCCGCCGGGCATGGTGGCTCACGCCTGTAATCCCAACACTTTGGAAGGCCGAGGCGGGTGAATCACGAGGTCAGGAATTCAAGAGCACCCTAGCCAAGATGGTGAAACCCCATCTCTACTAAAAATACAAAACTTAGCCGGGAGTGCTGGTGGGCGCCTGTAATCCCAGCTACTTGGGAGGCTGAGGCAGAGAATTGCTTGAATCCAGGAGGCGGGGGTGGCAGTGAGCAGAGATCGCGCCACTGCACTCCAGCCTGGGTGACACAGCGAGACTCTGTCGCCAAAGGGAAAAATGAAAGAAAGATAAAAGAATGATGTCTCTACATACCAGCTCAAACAGTTGGAATATAACATTTCAAAGAATGATACATGTCTCACAGCATCAAAAAGCTAGAAATAAAGTTCACAAAAGATGCGCAAGACTTCTTTGCAGAGGGCTGTAAAGCTTTATTGGGAGAATTGTAATGAACAAATTTCCAACATAGGAGCAGCCTGCATCATTTCAGCGTGTCTTCTTTTAACACTGTCATTGCTTTTCACCTGTAACAGAAACATAACAGTTAGCAACGTGACGTAGCAACAGATTATTTAAATGACCCTAAAGGCATACAAAACACACTACAGTTTGGATTTTGTTAAATGGACTAGAAACAAAACCCAAAGGGTGATCCTGTGTCTTACATCCAATTAAACCTCAATACACTTTGAGGACGGACCTGTAGAATTTAAAGGTAATTTCTTCCCTAAACATCCAGTGCTTCCTTTCAATTCAAAAGCACTTACAATTCACAGACAGAAATTTGGAAAACACAAGTGTAAAACATACTTCAGTTGATTAGTCAGGAAGTCCTAAACTCATGGTCTTTCAACTTTAAATCTGATCAATCCATGTCTCTAAAGCTGAAACTTACATGTAACATTTGATATGGTGAGAGATGATTATATCACATATGTGTCAACAGTCTTATTAGAAATACTGGCTCATGCAGACTGACAGTGTGGCAGGGAGCGTGCATAGCACAGGCATCTTACTCACACCCATGCTGAGCATCACTGACCTACATGCCACAGAGGATAGGAACTAACCGGTCTCTCGCCAGTTGATAATTTCATCACTCAAGGTTTCCGTGAGGAAAGATTTTAAAAGCAATTGTTCATTAAAAGCCAGAGAATCCCAGCCTGGGCAACACAGTGAGACCTCATCTCGAGAAAAAAAAATTTTTTTTTAATTTAACCAAAAAAAAAAAAAAAAAAAAAAAACAACTTAGGCACGGTGGCTTGTGCATATACTTTCAGCCACTCAGGAGGCTGAGGTGGGAGGACTGCTTTAGCCAGGGAGCCAGAGGTTGCAGTGAGCTGAAATCACACCACTGTACTCCAGCCTGGGTGACAGACTGAGACTCTGTCTCAAACAAACAAAGAGGAGGGAGAATTCACAATTTGACAAGATACTACAATATATATTCAGCTCTCCACACGGAAAAACTAAGATGAAGCAGAGTGACCGCTCATTTTCTTAGTAGCAATGAAATCTCAATTTAGAGATTTTCAGATGACTCAGGCAGGGTTTCATGATTTGGGATCAACACATCATGCGAAGCAGATGATCTCTGTATCCCATTCTATACAACAGGATCAGAGTATGAAAGAACCAGAAGGGAAAATGGTTTTAAAATCTCTGACTTCAACTCGCTATTTTCATAAGAACCAAAGACAGCTTTAGAAGTGAAAGGACTCACTCAGCATCTCGCCAAGGCTGTAATAGCTGGTATTAGAACCCGCATCAGTGCTTCGGCATTTTTCACACCAAGTGATGGGTGTTACAAATGTGTTATGTATTTGTTAAAAGCAGATCTTTACAAAAGCATCTCAAAATTATGAGCTATTGGTTCAAAGATTTAGACTCAAATCTTCATTCAACATGGCTTTGACTCAGTTTGTTTCTATATCTGACAGCCTATCAGTCGGGTGCTGGGGCCTGAACTACGTTTCAAATAACCTTTCTATATAAGAACTCTAGTATTACAGAGGCAGTACTGTTACCTCTCTGCTATTAAAAATATAATGCTGGGTCGGGCTCCGTGGCTCTCGCCTGTAATCCCAGAAATTTCAAAGGCGAGGCACGTGGATAACCCGAGGCCAGGAGTTCGGGACCAACTTGTGCAACGGAACAAAACCCCATCAATACTAAACATACAAAAATTAGCTGGGAACGGTGGAGCACGTCTGTAAGCCTGGCTACTCGGGAGGCACACGCAGGAGAATGACTTGAACCCGGGAGGCTGAAGTTCCAGTGACCGAGGTGGGACCACTGTACTCCAGCCTGGGCGACAGAGCGAGACTCTGACTCAAAAAATAACTATTATTATTATTATACAATACTGTGGAAACAGACACCCTACGATCTGCATGTCTAATGGATTGCCTACCTTATTCAGGCCTTTTCATCTCCTCTGGATTTGGCAGGCTCATCTCCTGGACATCAGGACCATCTTCACGCTCACAATCAGTCTTCGGGCGAACCTCTTCCTGGCTCTCAGCTTCAGGTTCTGGCCCTTGAAAATAAAAAATACATATCAATTTAAGCAGTAAAATATAAAATGTCAATAAGAAAATAATACTCATGCTCTCTGAGTTATTATATCAAAACTTTAGCTACTGTAATAATAGATGTGTTGACAAGAATCCCAGGAACATTATTTCAGGAGTCTGTTAGCAGAAAACAGGAAAACAAGGTGTTCCAAATATTACCCTCTTCCTTTCCGAAGACTGCCCTCAGACAACGTTGTGGCCTCCTTTGCTCTTCTCTGTTGTTCTACTTCTGATTGTCCTTACCTCATCAAATGACTCAAGGCTGAAATCCTGTCTCTCACAGCACTTACACTCCTAGCACTCAGACTCTCCTATGGCCTGAGTAGCCACCAATCAACGCTGAGTCGAAAAAAGGTCTTTAAAAAATACACGAAAAAGCCCAAACTGCAGAACATTCTGCAAACCAACTGGTCTATCCTCTTCAAAAATGTCCGTATCATGAATGACAAAGAAAAATTAAGGAAACATTCCAGATTAAAGGAAACTAAAAACACCTGAAGAGCACATGCAAGACGTGATCCTGAACCGGACTCTGGATCAGAAAAAGAAATCCTATCAATAACATTATCTGGGCCGGGCGTGGGGTCTCACGCCTGCAATCCAAACACTTTGGGATGCTAAGGTGGGCAGATCAGGTGAGGTCAGAAGTTCAAGACCGCAGTGGCCGGCGCCCGTAGGCCCAGCTACACGGCAGGCTGAGGCGTGAGAATCCCTAGAACCTGGGAGGTGTAGGTTGCAGTGAGCCAAGATCGCACTACTGCACTCCAACCTGGGCAACAGAGGGAGACTCCGTCTCAACAAAGAATAACGAAAGGAAGAAAGAAGTTGTCTGGGGAGCTGGCAAAATTTTTGTATCCACTGTGTATTAAATGACTGCATTTTCTCATTGTTAAATTTCCTGATTTTGATCTTTCTGCAGTGATGATCCAAGAAATGACTTTCTCTTTGTGCTGACGATATACACACCCTCAAGTACATTGGGGAAAGGACCATGATACCTGAAACTTTATCTAAACAAGTCAGCATTAATAACAGTAAACGTATATCCGCGTGTGGGTGTGTGTGAGTGTGCGGGCAGCCGGGTAAGAGAGGGAGGGAAGAGATATGAAATCTACGGAGCGAAAGCTATTGACAATTGGTGAATCAAGGTGAAAAGTATATGAGTTCATTGTACTATTCTTGCAAATTTTCTAAAAATGTTATGTCTTGAATACAGACACAGTAAAACTTTTAAAGAATACATGACAACTACACTGAACTTTAGGAAGAGAGGAGGTTTTCTTTTAATTGTGGTAAAAAACACACATATCATCAAATTTGCCGTCTTAACTATTTTTAAGTGGTACGGTTCACTAAGGAGTTATGTCTGCAACATTACCAGCCACTAGGCACAAACTTTGAATTTGTGTTTTCCTATACCATGAAATCTTTATTTACTTGTTTGTTTGTTTATTAGGAATGAAGTCTTCCTGTGTTTCCCAGGCTGGGCTTGAACGCCAGGGCTCAAGCGATCCTCTCACCTCAGCCTCCCAAGTAGCTGGGACTATGAGTGCACGGCATTCAGCCCAGCTTGAGACCTTTCTCCTAAATGACAATCTGAGGATAAACCACAGGACATGCATAATGCTTATCTTCAGCCGTAGAGTACCAAGAGCAGTGTGCATCACCTAAGAAATCTGAAATCTACAACATGGATAGGATTTCAGTTACAATTACAATGTGAATTTCTGAAGGATTGATTAGCTGAATGGATTTGAGGACTATGGAAAATTACAGTCATGACACCCATTACCTACTGGGGTACAGAGAAACTTAACTTTGTTCAAACAAAGTTATATTTAGGTCCGAAGGTCTTAAACGTTATAATCCATACATGAACCCCATGAAGAACAAAGCACCACATATAACACTGTTTGTGAATCACACAAAATATACTGTCCCGCACTGAGAATAAGGGAGTGGGTGGACAGCAATTAATGGGCATTGTTGTCAGTCATATTGTAGAAACTTTTAACAGTGAATCCCTGGAAGAATCCATGACCTCAGTTACATAAATGTTTCCTTTCAAAACATTTTATCTCGGAGAAATTATTTCCATCTCATGTTAATCTCAGGATAATTCCTTTTTTGCTTTTCTAACCATAAAAGGATTTAATCACCTCCTACAAGCCACTTAGAAAATCATTAAACCAGCTACCTGTATGGCAGTACCCTTGTGTACCCAGCTTTTATCGAAGGTACCATATAAAAATATCAATCAAAGGCAACGGTGGCCAACATTCAGTGACTCGGTTTTTGGAGCTGCTCCTGCTCCTCTGAGCTGGGTATCTTCTTGGGCCAGTACTAAGCTACCTTACAGAAAAGCATTTGAGTTTTAAGCATTTTCAGCAAAATCATTTCCTTCTGTATAGCAACACAGATGATAGGAAGACACAAACCTTGCAAAAAAGTACAAATTGTGTATTCACCAGTCAAGGGTTCTCGGATAAAAACACAATCCCGGCACCTCTATTCTCTCATTCATAAAGTCGAGAAATTTTATCATAGTGAGGGATTTGCCTAAGCTAAGCTGCAAACTACATAGCCTCCTGGCTTTTCCAGTCAATTTCAGGCATTCTTTCCATTGATTTCTTTCCTCCTGTTCCTGCTATGTGACAATGCATAACACACACACACATGCACACACGCACACGCACACGCACACACATGAGCACACAAGCGGGCATTCTTCTTCCCTTTCCATCACCTTGACCTGCAGATGCTCCCTCATCCTCTTCCTCCTGAGCAGTCGTAGGATCCTGACTTTGAGTTGCTGGTTCCCCTTCTTCAGGTTTTGGTGGTTCCACTTCTTCATCACTGAACTGCTCGGGCTGGGGAATATGTGTGGGTGTGCAAATAAAGAAAAAAAAAAGTTTTGCTATTCATACAAAATTTTACATATATACACAGAATACATAGCTGTTTCTGATCATAACTAAGCCTAAAGACATTTCTCCAACTCTATTCTCTATGGCCAAGAACGTTACTCTACCCACAGGGAGGTTACTGTGAGAAAAGTGTCACACAAGACTTTGTAAGGTATTATACTCTATGTTGGAATACATGTGTACGATCTGTCATTAACAAACAAAGCATGAGAAAGAAGTCATGGGCAAAAGCCGAAGAACACGAGAGGAAAAACAGAAAAATCCTCCAGAATCAATGTTTCCTTCATGAGATGCCATAATCATGTTTTATCAGCAGGAAAGACGTTTCTCAGCATTTCCATACTAATGCAACAACACTATCGCAAAAATTAATTTCTCCTAACAGAAAACATTGTATTAACGTTTAAGCTCTCACCAGCATAGGACCAATCATTTCAGGAGGCTCTACATAGCGTCTTGGTCTACGCCGGTAGGTCGATCTTCCTCGCCAACTCATATTTCACACTGAAAACAGACAACCGTGATTGGGAACATGCGCTCCAGAGGGCTGCTATATTCGATCACTTCCATGGATCAATGTTAACTTGTCGTTTTAATTTTGAAAATACTCTCAAAATAAGTTCCAGAGTTAAGCATACGTGTGTATGTTTTCTAAGTGCCTACAAAGCCATTTATGCTGGCCAAGCTGGCAGAGCAGGCATCTTAAGGCATGTGGCAAGAGGCAGAGGACTTTTTTTTCTAAATTTCTTTTGGACGCGGGGTCTTGCTGTGGTGCTCAGGCTGGAGTGCAGCGACGTGATGACAGCTCACTGCAGCCTCGACCTCCTACTCAAGGGATCCTCCCGCCTCTGTGTCCCGAGTAATTCGGACCAGGCGAGCGCCACTGTGCCCCGAAGATAGAGGTCATTTCTGATGAGGTTTAGTTTCACAAGCAGACTCCCCACGAAAACACTAGTGAATCACAATTCCCGTGATGGCTGCTTTGGGCAACTCCCACTTCCTAGAGCCATTCACCCCCTCTCACATTAAGTCTGGTTGCACCGCACTGCCTCGCCCACTCCTTCCCACTTTTCCCGGACTTTCCATGGCGGAGGTGAGACTTTGCAGTGCTTCTCACTCGGGCGCCCCGCACTCCACACCGCTGGGGGGCGCTCACCAGGCTGCAGCCTTCCCAGGTGCCAGGTCCCTTCTTTACCGCCCGCCTCGCCCCCACCGGGCACCCCATTCAGGGATATGCCCTGTGTTGTCAGGGGTTCTCGGCACCTCGGTACTTACATCCCCCAAACAGCACTCACCCCATCTTCACCTAAGCCCCTGACTGCCTTCCGTCCGTGGCCCACCTTCCTCCCTGTCCAGGCCCTCTCAGGACTACAAAGTCGATGGTGGCCTAGCAGCCTGAGAAGAGAAGGAGGACGACCTCGAGGCGCTTCTCCCTCAGAGGCCACAGACCAGGAAGCGGGATCCATTGGACCCACCCGAGGCCCTCTTCACCCTCTCTCACACTTCAGCCCCCGGGATGACTGGCCTGCAGACCTACCAGACGAATCTCAGTAGGGGAAAAAGAGTCCGGACGGCAGTAATGAGAGCGCACAGCCTCACAGCTTCCTGGCGTTCTTCACGTGGGCTAACGGGCCGGGCGGAAGACGCCCAGTGAACATGCGCACTGAGAAGGGAGCCCAGAGAGCATGCGCGGCTGTGGGCCTGGGCCGGCTGCCGTTCCCAGCCCCATGCCCCAAACCCCCCGATTCGCATCCACACTGAGGATAATGAAATCCAACCTCCCTTTGCTGTTTCCTATGCTTCTGGGACTCAAATACCTCAAGTAGTGCTCCCCTCAAAATTCACTTGATCTTCAACTGAACCCCCCCCCAACACACACACACCCAGGGTCCTCTCTTGCCCTGGACCCATCATGGGGACAAGAACCATGGTGACTGCCTGGGAAGACAGGTAGACCACCTGCAAAAATGGCAATAGCAACCTACCCCACAAGGAAATTGTTCAATGTGAACAAGTCACAGAAAGAGACTGAAAGAAAAATGAATACAATCTCTAGGACCTGTAAAGAAATACTAAAACGATAGCTATCATTTGTAGCATCAGAATCACAGAAGGAGAAGTGACAGTATTAGGGAAACGGGACAGCCAGAGTGGCACCATGTGAAAATCAACTCCGTCTTGAAACTAGCAAGATACATAGTCCTACCAGTCACAACCCATGGTCCTAAGATGTTTGGAGTTGAGAAAACAGACGAAAGGTACCTCCACGGACATGCCCCCACAGCAGCGGAAGCTGCAGGGTTCCCAACACCCATAACAATACATGCTTTCAACATAATTATGCTCTCATGGACTTACACACTGGTAAGTCAAGGATAGTTGTCTTTAAATCAACAGAATGATAAATTTCATCATGCTCTTTGCCCACCTGCACAAAGATACAGATAAATTTAGTCTTTATATAGATAAGACCCCTATATAAGACAAACCTGATCAGGCCAAGTCTCACGCCTGTAATCCTAGTATTTTGGGAGGCTGGGCTGGCCAGATCACCTGAGCTCAGGACTTCCATCGAGAGCAGCCTGAGCAACATCAGAAAATGTCTTCACTGCAAAAAACAAAGAAAAAGCCGTCAAAAAATTACCTGGGCATGGTGGCATGTACCTAGACTCACAGCCACTCAGGAGGCTGAGGTGGGAGGATCACTTGAGCCCAGGAGGTCAAAGCTTCAGTGAGCTCTATTAACACCACTGCACCTCAGCCTGGATGACAGAGTGAGACCCTGTCTCAAGTTTTAAAAATTGAACATAAAAACGTACAATTTTATCAATTGAATTCACTATATTAACAGATGAATTGGAAAAAAATGCTGTGGTAATCGAAATAGATCCACTGTTTGATGAAACTCAACATAGATTCAAATGAATCTCAGCTCACTGCAACCTCCGCTTCCTGAGTTCAAGCAATTCTCCCTCAGCCTCCCAAGTAGTTGGGATTACAGGCATGCACCACCATGCTCGGCTACTGGGTTTCACCATGTAGGCCCGTCTGGTGTTGATCTCCTGACCTCAAGCGATCTGGCTCCTTTGGCCTTCCAAACGGCCGGGATTACAGGCATGAGTCACCATGCCTGACTTGTCCTTTACTTTGGAGGGAACGTTCTAGGACTGAACTCCAGACCACTGAACTCCTGACAGGCATGTGGCAGGTTCCTGAATTTTCAGTGTTCATCTCCCACCCTCTGGAGCCCATGTGTCTTACCAAGTCCTTCATTGTGCTGGCCCCCTCTTACATAAGGTAATCGACATCATGACTTGATGTGATGTTCTGTGGGATATCCAGACTGTCCAGATCCCCTTTTACTAATTATGACAGAAGGCAGGAGAGTTAAAATACCTTTGGGACAAAACTGTAAATGAATATTGTCTCCCATTCTGTATGATTGTAAACTGTTTTTGATCTTATTTTCTGATAGGAATAGAAAAGCATGCATTCGACAAATTGAGGGCCACATACCATGGACCTGAGGCCAGGTTAAGGTTCCCTAGAAATGATACAACATCTGGATGCCACTGGGGCTGCTGTTTTTTGGTTGAACTATGGCAGTCCGCTGTCAACCTTCAGGATCCAGCCAGTTTCTGAAGGAGCCAGACTGACAAATTAGATGGAGACACGATGAGACTCACTATCCCTGCATCTTCTAGATTCTTAAAGGTGGCACTAATCTCAGCCATACCCCCAGGATCCAATATTGCTTTTGATACTCTGCTGAGTGGAGGGTAGTGTTGTGGGTTGAATAGTGTTCCTCCACCCCACTACAATTCAGATGTTGGAGTCCTAACCCTCAGTACTTCAGAAAGTAATCTTATATGGAAATAAAGGCATTACAGATGTAAATTAGTTAAGTTAGGATGAGATCATACTGAAGCAGGTGGACCCCTAATCCAATATGACTGGTGTTCTTATAAGAAGGGGAAATTTGGACACAGACACACAGACACACATAGACATAGACACACACACACACACACACACACACACACACGCCACATGAAGATGAAGGCAGAAATTGGAGTGATGCTTCTACAAGCCAAGGAAGCCAAAGATTGGCAGCAAACCACCAGAAGCTGGGGAGGAGGCAGGGAATATATTCTCCCTCGTAGCCCTCGGAAGGAACCAACCCTGACAACACCTTGATTTTGGACTTCTGGCCTCCAGAACTGTAAGATGACGAACTTCTGTTATTTAAGTCACCCAGTTTGTAATACTTTGTTATGGCAGCCCCAGGAAACCAATACAGGCAGTTCCAGAGGTTTCCACTTAGCCTTCCCCACATCCCAGCTCTTACCCCACAGGCCAAGGAACCAATGTAGGAGTTACACTAACTACCGATTATGTCAATCTCAATTATATATTCAAAGACCAGTAAAATGACAACCAGTTGGGACCTTGGCCCCATTGCCCCACTGTAAGCACCATAAAGTCCCACTAAGGTGGACTTGGGCCAGGACTCTATTCATTATCTGGCCTTTGTACACCCCACTCTAACAGAGGGGCCACAATGACACTTTGAGTCTCTAGATATCAATGTAAACTCAGACCCTGTGTCCAATAGTCCTTAAAAAGTCTGGATATTTTTCTTTTCCTAGTGCAGTTGTCTAAGACCAGCTCCAGTGGCAAGGGTTATGATTCATCCCACTAGTTGCCCTCATTAAGTTACCCTGAAAGAACACCAGGCCACCAGAATTTTAAAGGAACAGCTCCTTGATTATTTGTAGAGGAATAGACCATGCAAATATAAACCCATACCACCAGACCCCCTTCAAGTTCTTTCAGGGCCTGCCTCAGCTTCACAGCTGCCTCGGCTGAGTTCACATGTTTCCTAGGATGGCCTGCAAGCAGTGACTCAGTGAAGCCACGGGGGAATAAAGGGCCAGCCATCTTGGCCCAACACAAGACACTCAGGTGAGCAGTACGCACTGCAATGGACTGAATATTTGTTCCTCTACACTCCCCACTCCACCGAAATTCACATATGGAAACCCTAATCCCAATGTGATAGTGTTAGGAGGTGTGGCCTGTGAGAGGTCATGAGGTCATGAGGATTCTGCTAATGGGATTAGCGCCTGCTAATGGGATTAGAGGCCAGAGAGCTAGCTAGCTCTCTTTCCACCATGTGAGGACACAACATGAAGTAGGCATGTCTGCAACGGGAAGAGGGCCCTCACCAGAACCCAGCCATACTGGCACCCTGATTTTGGACTTCCAGCCTCCAGAACAGGGAGAAATAAATACTTTTTGTGTTTGAGCCTCCCAATCTATAGTTAATGTGTTCCAGTAGCCCAAGCTAAGACACTTACTCCAGAACTCCTGTCCAGATTAGCTGGCCAGGGCTTTGTTGGGCTCTCCATTGTAGTTCTGTTTGTTCCTCTGCCCAGTCATACTTCTGTCCCCTCCCTTTTACAGGTACTGATGCTTACTAAAGTTCTTGTCAGGCTCAGTAGCTCACACTTGCAATCCCAGAGCTTTGGGAGGCCAAGGTAGAAGAATCGCCTGAGGCCAGGAGTTCAAGACCAGCTTGGGCAACACAGAGAGACACCCATCTCTGAAAAAAAAATTAGCCATCATGTCATTGCACTCCTGCGTGGATGACAGAGCAAGTCCCTGTCTCAAAAAAGAAAAAAAAAAATTAGCTGGCCATGGTGGTGCATATTTATAGTCCCAGCAACTTGGGGGCTGAAGCAGGGGGACCACTTGAGCCCAGGAGTTGGAGGCTGCAGTAAGCCAAGATCCTGCCACTGCACTCCGACCTGGGCAACATAGCGAGACCCTGTCTCTAAATAAATAAGCAAAGTCTTGCCAACAGACTCCATCTCAGCAACAGTTGCCAGAGAATGCACCTTGTGATACATGTTCACTCCATATTTGTATCAGGGCCATGCCTGTGACTTCTTGAAAAGTGTACTTCAACAGATATTAGAGGCAGCATAGAAATGTTACAAGGGCAAGCGCCTGGATAGGACAGAGAATCAGTTCTTTATTAAGAGCTGTGTGACATGGACACAGGGAGGGGAATATCACACACCAGGGCCTGTCGGAGGGTGGGGAGCAAGGGGAGGGAGAGCATTAGGACAAATACCTAATGCATGCGGGGCTTAAAACCTAGATGACAGGTTCATAGGTGTAGCAAACCATCATGGCACATGTATACCTATGTAACAAACCTACATGCTCTGCCTATGTATCCCAGAACTTAATTTGTTTTGAAAAAAAAGACCTGTGTGAGGTCAATTGATATCTTTACTATTATCTCAACAAAACTGCTATGTTCTGGGTACCCTGCCTTGGGAACACGTTGAGGCTCTCTAACAGAGAAAGGGCAGTGCATACACTAAAAGATGTAAAGGAAAGGGAACGTTCTCAGTAACATTGTAAACAGGGTGTGTTTCTTCAGGGTTTTCCCTTTATCCTTTTGGCATCCCCTCTGCACTCTCTTCCTTCTTCTTTATTATCCATGCCAACTGCACCGCGACCTGGGTCCCCAGAAAATCTCCAGGACCTTTTCCTCCATCCCCTTCCCCTGTCCACCAAAAAGGACCAATGCTTCATTACCCCTCTAATGTTTCATTCTCTTAGACAGGTGCTAAGTGACTCATTCATCTGGTCAATCAGGCTATTAATAGCTGCTAATAGCACTGTGAACAGTCCCATTTCTATGCTTTTTCCAGCAGAGGAGTATAATGTGGGGTTTTAGAGCCATATTAGGGCCAATAGGACAGACAGTTGCAAGAAGAAGCAGTCACAAATCATGACTTCTCAGCAGCCACTTTGATATGAAAAGACAAAGTTTAGAGTGGGATCCTAGGAAAGGGATAGTGACAAGCATGGCCTTCAGCAGCCAGAAACAAGTGGCCTGGGCTACTCCAGGGGCTGGAGAAGTGATGGGACCAGGGAGAAGAATGAGATTGCTCCAGCCACCTTCTTGTGAGTTCTGACTTGTATTCCCAGGCAATTCCCAACAAAGAACTGATTTGAAAACAGTCCAGATTGTTTGCTAACAGTTTGCTGCCCTTGTCCTGGAGAAATTGACTTCAGGTAAATGTCAACGTCTGATTAAAAGAAACAGGAAGCATTCAGAACTCTTGACAAAAAGAAAATAAAATTGAATAATGAAGGCTGTGCACATGGAGCCCTTCCTCCGTGATAACCAAGACCGACACAGCCAGGAAACTGTATTCAAAGTTATCTGGAAGAATACTTTTCCCTGTGGGTTATGGCTTTGATTAAGAGTTAGGTTCATATACGTATGCTTGTATTCACTTTTGGGGTTTGCTTTATTTCTCCCATTTACTTTTACCTTTTTTTTTTTTTAACTACGTAGCTTTTTTTCATTTTCCTATGCATCACAAGAGGAAATGTTGGAAACATACACTGCAAACAGAAGAAATTTTAATTGCCTTTAGATAAAGAGTTATGTTGTGTTTTAAAAGTAGATTGCTGGGCCAGGCAAAGTGGCTCATGCTTGTAATTCCAGCACTTTGGGAGGCCGAGGCGAGTGGATCACCTGAGGTCAGGAGTTTGAGACCAGCCTGGCCAACGTGGAGAAACTTCACCTCTACTAAAAATACAAAAATTAGCCTGGCGTGGTGGTGCATGCCTGTAATCCCAGCTACTTGGGAGGCTGAGGCAGGAGAATTGCTTGAACCCGGGAGGCAGAGGTTACAGTGATGTGAGATTGTGCCACTGCACTCCAGCCTGGGCAACAGAGTAAGACTCTGTCTCAAAGAAAAAAAAAAAAAACCTATATTGCTATACCATCTCAAGATATCAAACCTGGCTCCAGGTCCTTAATGTACTTCTGGAATTAATAGCAAAAAGAAAACAAGAAGAACAAAGCTGGAGGCATCATGCTACCTGACTTTGAACTACACTACAAGGCTACAGTAACCAAAACAGCATGGTACTGGTACCAAAACAGATATATAGACCAATGGAACAGAACAGAGGCCTCAGAAATAACACACAGCTGCAACCATCTGATCTTTGACAAACATGACACACACAAGCAATGGGGAAAATATTCCCTATTTAATAAATGGTGTTAGGAAAACTGGCTAGCCATATGCAGAAAACTGAAACTGGACTCCTTCCTTATACCTTTTACAAAAATCAGCTCAAGATGGACCAAAGACTTAAACGTAAGATCTAGGTCCATAAAAATCCTAGAACACCTGAGCAATACCATTCAGGACATAGGCATGGCAAAGACTTCATGTCTAAAATACCAAAAGCAATGGCAACAAAAGCCAAAACTGACAAATCAGATCTAATTAAACTAAAGAGCTTCTGCACAGCAAAAGAAACTATCATCAGAGTGAACAGGCAACCTACAGAACGGGAGAAAATTTTTGCAATCTATCCATCTGACAAAGGGCTAATATCCAGAATCCACAAAGAATTTAAACAAATTTACAAGAAAAAAACAAACAACCCCATCAAAAAATGGGCAAAGGATATGAACAGACACTTCTCAAAAGAAGACATTTATGCAGCCAGCAGACGTATCAAAAAATGCTCATCGTCACTGGTCATTAGAGAAATGCAAATCAAAACCGCAATGAGATACCATCTCACGCCAGTTAAAATGACTATCATTAAAAAGTCAGGAAAAAACAGATGCTGGAGAGGTTGTGGAAAAATAGGAATGCTTTTACACTGTTGGTGGGAGTGTAAATTAGTTCAACCATTGTGGAAGACAGTGTGGCAATTCCTCAAGGATCTAGAACTGGAAATACCATTTGACCCAGCAATCCCATTACTGGGTATATACCCAAAGGATTATAAATCATTCTACAATAAAGACACATGCACACATATGTTTATTGCGGCACTATTCACAATAGCAAAGACTTGGAACCAACCCAAATGTCCATCAGTGATACACTGGATTAAGAAAATGTGGCACATATACACTGTAGAATACTATGCAATCATAAAAAAGGATAAGTTCATGTCCTTTGCAGGGACATGGATGAAGCTGGAAACCATCATTCTCAGCAAACTATCACAAGATCAGAAAACCAAACACCGCATGTTCTCACTCATAAGTGGGAGTTGAACAATAAGAACACATGGACACAGAGAGGGGAACATCACACACTGGGGCCTGTCGGGGGGTAGGGGGCTAGGGGAGGGATAACATTAGGAGAAATACCTAATTTAGGTGACAGGTTGATGGGTGCAGCAAACCCCAGGGCACGTGTATACCTATGTAACAAAATTGCACGTTCTGCACATGTAACCCAGAACTTAAAGTATAATTTTAAAAAATAATAAATAAATAAATAACAAAATCACAAAGCCATATTTGATGGAAAAATCAAAATCAAAGAAAGAAAACCCACATGGGAAAATATTTCATCACAGAAGTACCAGCTGCTGGAGACTGGGCTTGTCTAAGGGACTCCTGCTCTGTGGTCCTGGGGTAAGGGGCGTCTACCAGGGCAGGAATTCTACTTAATCAAATTTTTTCTTTGAAGTTTCCCTAAATCCCAAATCCGACGATGCAATTTTAGCAATGGAAAGAAAGGAAGGAAGGAAGGAAGGAAGGAAGGAAGGAAGGAAGGAAGGAAGAATAAATACACTGCAAGAATGACTGAGTGGAGGCAAGGCGCCTGCTGGGCTTGTGACTGAGTTTAGGGATGAATGGGTAGCACAAGACTGCAGGAGCTTACATGAAGTCAGCCCCCATCACCCGTGCACTAAGAGGCAGAGCACGGCTACGAGCCAGTGATCTCTGTGAATTCTACTACAAGAGTTACTATCTTTGGCCCCTTTGACAAATGTCAGTCTTGAGGCATCGAGACAGGATTCGAACCTCTCTTCTCATCCCGAAAGTCCCAGGAACCGCAGCCCGGAACTCTAGCCAAGCAACTATTGCGCCTGCGCCGAACGAGCGGCCAATTGGAGCTCGGCGCGCCACCGAGTTGAGGTGCGGCAGTTTGCCCCTATTGCGCGCAGAAAAAGCTTAGGAGAAATGAAAGCTCGCGTTGACCAGTCAGATCCCAGAACGAGCCTTGCGGTCCGCTCCCTTCTGCTGGGATCCAATCGCGTGCCCTTGCACGCGCAAGCCACGGTTTCAAAGTCAAAAAGCCAAGAAAGGCGGAGCCAGAGGAGCTGGAACTGGAGCCGAGGAGAGGTGGAGGCCTCTCATGCTAGCAGGTGCCTGCCTGGGATGGGAAACGAGAGGATGGGTGTGGGCTACGGACCGTCAAGGTAGTGTCATTCCTGCCTTCTTCAGAGGCTTGGGCTGAAACCACTTGCATGGGGTGGAAGCGGCCCTTCGAGTCCCCCCAACACGCACACAATGGTTTGATCCAAGCCCCCTACCCAGTGGTGCCTCCCAGAGCTGACTGTTCTGTCTCTGCCTACCGCAGTGGTATCGCCTGGCAGGATGTTTCCATCCTTGATTTGTTGTCCCCGCCTCCCGTAGGCCCCCTAGTGGTGCGATCGAGGAAGCTTCTGTGCAAATGCCTTGGAAACCGTTCCTTCTCCGCCTCCCTGCTCTCCAGTGGACCCTTCCATCCCCACCTCCCGTCATTTCATACTCACGACCCCAGAGGGATCGCCCGTCCCAGGTCCTGGCCCTGAAGATCATGCAGAGAGCAAAGGCCAAGGCTTTTATTCACCTGCCTCAAAGCCCCCACCCCAGGAGTGAGCCGAGGATGCCGGTAATTGGACAGCAATGTGGCAGCATTTACCAAAATAAAAACTGGAAACATCCTTTACAAGAATGTCAGCTCCATCAAGGCAGGCACATGTGACTTTCTAATTCCCTGATGTCTTCCCAGCACCTAGAACAGCACCCACCACATAGTAGGCAGTCATTAGGTGTTTGTTGAATGAATGGCTCCTTTGACGAAACTATTCCACTTCTAAGAATGTGACCTTAAAAGAAAAACTCACCGGGTGCGGTGGCTCACGCCTGTAATCCCAACGCCTTGGGAGGCCGAGGTGGGCGGATCACCTGAGTCGGGAGTTCGAGACCAGCCTGACCAACATGGGGAAACCCCAGCTCTACTAAAAATACAAAATTAGCTGGGCGTGGTGGCGCATGCCTGTAGTCCCAGCTACTGGGGAGGCTGAGGCAGGAGAATCACTTGAACCTGGGAGGCAGAGGTTGCGGTGAGCCGAGATTACCACTGCACTCCAGCCTGGGCAACAGGAATGAAACTTCGTCTCAAAAACAACAACAAGAAAAAAGAAAAGAAAAGGAAAAGAAAGAAAAGAAAAGGAAAAAGAAAAAACGCTCGCACGTGTGCACAGAGCAATGTGGACAACAATGTCCAGAGCAAACTACTGGCCTGAGGTGGGGGAGACTCTAAAAGACCACTTATAGCCAATGACTTGCAGAGTAAAATTAACGATGGGGTTCATGTTATACCACAGACCCCCCTCACTGGACATGAAACAGAATGAATAGGATCTGTGTGCGCCTGCAGGGGACAGGGGGCAGGGGAAATGCCTTTTACAAGACAACACTGTAAGCAGGGAAAAGTGGATGGGTGTGTGTGTGTGTGTGTGTGTGTGTGTGTGTCTCCAATCCCAAGAGGCTAATGCCTCATCCCCATGAAAGGAGGGGAAGACAGCTTTGTTAACCTGAGGTCTGGCCCCACACGACTCCGTAGGCTGTCTCAGATGGGTGGGCTTAGGGAGGGCTGACTCAGGAGCTTGGGAGAGGGTGAGCCATCTCTTTTTGCTTCATTTGGTCACTCTTCATTCACTCACTCACAAATACTGTGGGCTGACATTTACCTTTATGACTTGGATGAAGACACAGTGAGGCTCATTCAGACTGACAATGAGAGGACAAGAATCTCCAGATCCTAACAGGAGGGGAGGAGACAGACCTCCTCCAGGGAGCCGGGTGTAAAGCCCTGAAGCCCAGCTGGACTTCAGGCAGGGAAAGGGGACTCCATATCAGTTCGGAAAGGGCCCTTGGGAGCCACAGGGAAATCTCAGAGCCTGGAGCCACAATAACAAAAGTGGCATCCAGAATGGAGGAGGGGGACAGGGCTCCTGCTAAGGGATGGGGACTTAACACTACGACTACACGTTAAGAAAGACGTAATGAAATAAGCACAGCAAACCTTGGAGGGTAGTGCTTTCAGCATCCCCACTTTACATTATGTTCTCTTCCCGTGTCCTTTCTTGATCTTCCATGGGCTGCATTTCTTTCTTTTTCTTTTTCTTTTTTCAGACAGAGTCTCTCTCTGTTGCCCAGGCTGGTGCAGTGGTGTGATCTCGGCTCACTGCAACCTCTGACTCCCAGGTTCAAGTGATTCTCCTGCCTCAGCCTCCCGAGTAGCTGGGATTACAGGCATGCGCCATCACCCCCCACTAATTTTTGTAATTTAGTACAGACAGGGGTTTCACCATATTGGCCAGGCTGGTCTCAAACTCCTGACCTCAGGTGATCTGCACGCCTTGCCCTCCCAAAGTGCTGTTATTACAGGCGTGAGCCACCGTGCCCAGCCTCATGGGCTGCACTTCTAATTCAATGCTTTAAAGTGTTTTCACTAGCAAGCACGTATTGACCATTTAATGTTATGTCAAGACCCATTCTAAGTTTTTTACAAATATTAACTCACCTAATAGTCCTCACAATAACCTAATGAAATAAATAATGTTGTTTCCTCCATTTTACAAATGAGGCACCTGAGAAACAGGTTAAGTAACCCGCC
Source organism: Macaca thibetana thibetana (assembly GCF_024542745.1). NCBI lineage: Eukaryota > Metazoa > Chordata > Mammalia > Primates > Cercopithecidae > Macaca > Macaca thibetana. The sequence continues at coordinate 49,093,558 of NC_065598.1, read as the reverse complement.
AGAGATCACACAGCTGGGAAATCATGGAACCAGGATTTGAACCTAGTCCATCTGGATCCAGAGTTCTATCTCATAACTACCTACTGCTATGCCTTTTCTTTTTCTTTTTGTTGTGCTTGTGTGTGTCAGTCTCCCTCACCACACTGTGACACCTGAGGATTTGTGTGATGCTTGTGTCACTGCCGGGTTTCCAGCAGTCAGGATGCACCTGACATTGTGTGGGCATCCCTGGACAGATGCTGAATCAGTGGATTAACTCCTCTTCCTTCCATCCTGGGCATCCATCCTCAGAGTGGGCACCATGGGGTGTGATTGTGTACCTGCCCCCAGGAAGGTCCTTCTGGGCAGTTGGGAGAGGCTGAGGGGCCAGGCGTGCCCTGAGGCGTGACTTCAGCAGTGGTTCCTGAACTCCAGTCACTCACTTCCCACCTGAGGGAACTGCCCTGTCACAATCCCATTCAGACTAATAGAGCCATCTCAAATTTTCCCTAAGGTCAAATCGCTTTTGTTCTTAAATTAAATGTTTTGAAAAGATTCTATCACTATACAAAATTAGAAACAGTTGCCACAGAAGGTAACTGTAAAAGTAAACAATGAAAAATATCCTGTTTTATCAGTTCTAAAATGTACTTTAAAATATATTTTGATATTATATATAAATATATATTTTTTAAGACAGGGTCTCACTCTATCACCCAGGCTGGAGTGCAGTGCCATGATTATAGCTCGCTGCAACGTCAAACTCCTGGTCTCAAATGATCTTCCCACCTCATCCTCCCAAGTAGCAAGGGCTACAGGCATGCACCACCATGCCTGGCTAATTTTTTTTTTTTTTTTTTTTTTTTTTTTTTTTGTAGATAAGGGGTCTCTCTATGTTGCCCAGGCTGGTCTGGAACTCCTAGGCTCAAGTGATCATCTTGTCTTGGCCTCCCAAAGTGCTGCGTTTACCAGTGTGAGCCAGTGCACCCAATCTTAAAATATTTTAATGTATCTGAAGTCAGGAATGCATCGTACAGTCACTGAGGTGAGAAGGCAACAGGCCATCGTTCAATTAGTAGCATTCTTTCTTAGGGTTTCCTACAAGAAGAGTGTGACACACAATCTGTAGCATCTGAGATTTGATGAGATATGGTAAAAGTGTCATGAAGCTTTCAATCTTAAATTTATTTTTTAATTAATTAATTAATTTTTTCCATGGGCCATAACAAGAAAGCATCAATCTTCAATTTAAAGAACAACTTTGTTTTAGGTCACCACAGATCTGACTTGCAGTATCCTAAGCACTTCTTTTGTGCTATCTCATTTAATTCCCACCAGGACCCTTGGAAGAAAACCCTGTCGCCCCTGTCACTGATGAGTACACTGAGGCACTGAGAAGGCAGGTCCCTGGCTCAGGCCCTCCAGCTAGGGTGGGGCAGAGCTGGGGCCAGATGCCAATGCCAGGATGACCGCACTTGGGGCACTCCCTATGCTCACGCTGCCCCTGTCCCTCCCAGGGTCCCTTCTCTGCCCTCACAGACCCAGCTCTGCAGTGTCCTTCCATCTCCTGAGGTGACACTCACCCCAGCATCTCCTTCAGGAATCCCACACCGCCTCCTCCAGCCCTAGGTGAATTGCCCTGGACTCTCAGTCTGGGTCTGGAGTTTCATCTGGATCTGGGAGACATTTCCAGTTCTGCCCTAATAAGGATGTTGTGACAGACCCCAGTAGCCAGCAGGCATAGGGATTTGGGGAAAGATATGGTGAGGTGTCCCAGAAGTCCTGGTCCAGACACCTGCATCATTCACAGTCTGTTGCTCACCCGTTCCCAAGATGCCCACAGGAAACTAACTCCCCCTGACTGCCTCCTGCTGACCTTCAGCAGCAGAGGCCACTTTAATGGGAGACAGAGCTGTGGGTGTTTCTACACTAGCTGCAGAGTTTTGTGTAAGGCAGGCCCCCATGTGTGCTGAGGGTCATGACCCACTCGTAAACAACCCTGAGTAATAGAGGTTAAACCATGAATATAAGACACCATGGCGTGTGTGTGTGTGTGTGTGTGTGTGTGTGTGTGTGTGTGTCAGAGAGAGAGAGAGAGAGAAGGAGGAAGGGGGAGAGAGAGAAAGGTGGAGTCAAACAGCCTCTTTGCAGGTCCAGAAGTGATAGCGATTTGGCCACTAGCAAATTCCTAAAATCCATCCTACAGTTCTAGCTCCATAAATGATCCACTCTGAGGAGGCCTTCCCCAACTTCTCGGGGGTAATGACTTGAGGTAGGGCTTAGGGGCACAGGCTGCAGAGAAAACCTGAGCACTAACTCTGGCTCCTCTGCTGCCTGCCATCTGTGTGACACCAGGCAAATCACAGAGCCTCCCTGGGCCTCAGATTTCTCATTGTAAAATGGGGATGGTGGCACCTATGATCCCTGCAAAGTGATGGCACATGCCAAGCCTGGGGTAAATGGTAGCTGTTATTATCAACATTGTCATTATTATTATTCCTGGTGGCTGTCAACCACTGCTGTATTTTTCTCCTTGCTATTCACAGAGCTAGGCCCCATCTGTGTCCACCTCTGTGGTCCAATGTGGGGACAGTGACAGTCACCACAAAGGCTTAGGGAGGGAAACCGGGTGTGGTATGAAGAATATGGCCCCCAAAGATGCCCATGTCCTAATTTCCAGAATCTGTGAATATATTACCTTACACAGCAAAGGAACTTCGCAGATGTGATTAAGTTAAGCATCTTGACATGGGGAGATAATCTTGGATTATCTAGGTCATAACAAAAATCTAAACAAATTTAAAAGAACTGAAATAATGCACAGGATGTTTTCTAACGAAACTAAACTGGATATCAATGACAAAAATATCTAGAAAATCTCCAAATATTTGGAAGTTGAACATACTTATAAATAACCTATGAGTCAAAGAATAAGTCGCAAAGCAGCTTAGAAAATAGTTTGAATTAAATGACACCAAAAATACAACATATCAAAATTTGTGACATGAGGCTAAAGCAGTGCTTAGAGGAAAAGTTATAGCATGAAATGCTTATGTTAGAAATGAAAGCTTGGATTTGGACAATGGGAAGAAAAAATAGAAACCGAAGCCTCACATCTAAGCTTCCACCTTACAAAATGAGAAAAAGACAAATTAAACCTAAAGCAAGCTGATGGAAGAACATAAATAAAGATAAGAGAAGAAATCAAGAAAATTGAAAATAGAATAACAATAGAAAAAAATAAATGAAACCAAAAGCTAGTTCCCTGGAAAGATTAATAAAATTGATCTAACTAGCCGGACTGACCAAAAATACAAACAAACAAAAAACAAAGAGAAGACATAAAACCAATATCAGGAGTGAAAGAGAGAGAGAGAAAGGTAAATGGAGAGTTATGGTTTAATAGGTACAGTTTCCGTTTTGCAAGGTGAAAAAGTTCTTGACAATGATAAATGATGTAAATCTGCTTAATGCCACTGAACTGTACAGTTTAAAATGCCTAAAATGGACTGGGCTTGGTGACTCATACCTGTAATCTCAGGGATTTGGGAGGCTGAGGTAGGAAGATTGCTTAAGGCCAGGAATTCAAGACCAGCCTGGGGAACATAGCAAGACCCCATCTCTAAAAAACAATTTTTAACTTACCTGGGCATGGCAGCTCATGCCTGTGGTCCCAGCTACTCAAGAGGCTGAGATGGGAGGATCATTTGAGCCCAGAAGTTTAAGGCTGCAGTGAGCTATGATTGTGCCACTACACTCCAGCCTAGGCAAAAGGGCAAGACACTCTCTCAAAAACAAAAACAAAAAAAAAAAAAAAAAAAAAGGAAAAGAAAAAGCAATGATGGTAAATTTTATGTTATATGCATTTTATTACAATTTTAAAATAAATAAACTTTTAAAACTAATCAATGGCTGTTACCAGTATACCAAAGAAGACAGTTTTGGTGAAGGAGGAGGAGGTGCCACAACTTCTGCAAACACTCATCCTGCGAGTTCTGGAATTTCAGATGCCTATAGCCCTCATTGACCTGAGACTCTTGGCCTGAGCAGCCTGGTGGAGCTGGTACCTCTCCTTGGAATTCATCGTGGATATCTTAATGTCATGACACCCAATAGACAAGTCTGGGGGTGGGGCGGAGTTGTAGTCCTCCTGAGGCCTTCATTCCCTGTGACATAGACCAGTTTGTGTATAATAACTATGTACCTTACCTGGGCCAGTAATCTCAGTAGCCTAGGTTAATATTTCCTCTGCCAGGTGCCTTGGCTGATGTGGGCTAGAACCTGTCTTCTGCATGGCTTCTGATGCAGCCACACAGTTCCTGACAGAGGTCTGTGATCCAAAGCTTGAATAATAAGAAGACAATTCCAGACACCTTTAATGGGTAGACTGGAGTCTAAATAAATCAAACCTCATGGGTCTATCTTTTTCTGTAAGAAAAAAAAAACCTTCCCACCTTTCGTCATTGCCCACAATTTCTATCTTCCCTTCAAGTGCCTCCACACTCAAATTTCTGAATCAAAGACAATCATTGGGTGACAGGGAGAAAACAGACATCAGCCAGTTTCCCTGACTTTCGGTTTGCCCTAAATTGAGCTTAGCTTGATGAAAGCACTCCCACGTTGATACAACTGAAAAATCCCTGTCTCCACAGGCCACCGTTTTTCCTTTTCAAAAGCAAAACAAAACAAAATAAAAACATTTAGGTTGTTGTCAAGGCTGGGGAATGTCAGGGCATGAAAGTCTATGGGCACCATACAACTCCATGTTGTATGTGAACCCTTCCACTGGGGAGGGAAAGAATGACTTTCCATTACTTTGTAGGAAATACACACACACACACACACACACATATATATATAGAGAGAGAGAGTGTGTCAGAGTCTCGCTCTGTCGCCCAGGCTGGAGTGCAGTGAGACCATCTCGGCTCACTGTAGCCTCCACCTCCTGGGTTCAAACGATTCTCTTGCCTCAGCCTCCCAAGTAACTGGGATTACAGGCGCCCACCACCACGCCTGGCTAATTTTTTTTGTATTTTTTAGTGGAGATGGGGTTTTGCCATGTTGGCCAGGCTGGTCTCTAACTCCTGACCTCAAGTGATCCGCCCACCTCAGCCTCCCAAAGTGCTGGGATTACAGGCGTGAGCCACGGTGCCTGGTCTTGCTTTTTACAAAGGTGAAACAAAAGTGGATTTCTAAAAATTTCCTGGAAATCAGATAGTTAATAAAAAGCATTCAATGGGAAGACTTGAAAAAGCCAGGTGAGCAAACCTTCAACAAAGTTGAATAAATAGGCAAAAGGAGTGACACAATATAAAAATAAAGTCTTAATAAAGATGGTCTAGAATCAGGTTAAGAAAATTTCCTTAATCCCAGCACTTTGGGAGGCCGAGGCCAGCGGATCACATGAGGTCAGGAGTTCAAGACCAGCCTGGCCAACATGGCGAAACCCCATCTCTACTAAAAAAATACAACAATTAGCCAGGCGTGGTGGTGCACACCTGTAATCCCAGCTACTCGGGAGGCTGAGGCAGGAGAATTGCTTGAACCCAGAGGCAGTGGTTGTGGTGAGCCAAGATGGCATCACTACACTCCCGCCTGGATGACTGAATGAGACTCTGTCTAAAAAAAAAAAGAGAGAGAGAGAAGAAGAAGAAAAGGAGGAGGAGGAGGAGGAGGAGAAGAAGAAGAAAAGGAGAAGGAGAAGAAAAGAAAATTCCCTGGCAAAGAAAATTCCCTGGCTGGGCGCGGTAGCTCACACTTGTAATCCCAGTGCTTTGGGAGGCCGAGGCTGGCAGATCACTTGAACTCAGGAGTCCAAGACCAGCCTGGCCAACACAGCAAAACCCTGTGTCTGCTAAAAATACAAAAATTAGCGGGGCATGGTGACGCATGCCTGTGGTCCCAGCTACTCGGGAGGCTGAGGCAGGGAGAATCACTTGAGCCCAGAAGGCAGAGGTTGCAGTGAGCTGAGATCGTGCCACTGCACTCCAGCCTGGGTAATAGAGCAAGACTCAAGGAAAGAAAGAAAGAAAAAGAAAGGAAAAGAGAAAGAAGAGAGAGAGAGAAAGAAGAAAGAGAGAGAAAAGAGAGAGAAAAAAAATAAAATATGTTCAACGTGTTGAAATGCAAATTAAAACTGCAAGAAGGTACCACTACACACCTATTAGAATGGCTAAAATGTAAAGAACTGGTAGTATCAAGTGTTCATGGAGATGTAGAGCAAATGCAGCCCTCATACACTGCTGGTAAGAGTGCAAAATGTCTCAGCCTCTGAAAAACATGTTAGCACTTTAGCAATAAAGCTGTAAAATAAGAAGGAACTTTGGGGGCAAGCTGAGCAAGGAACTGTATTTATGGTGAATGTGAATTAAAACAGAAGACAATATTAAAAGCACCAAAGATGCTTATAATGGAAAGTACATGGGTGTTCCAAGAGTCCTAGGTTGAAAACTGGCTGCACCAGGGACTACTGACTTGACCTTGAATTAGATACTTATCTTCTCTGATCTCGTTACCTCATCTATAACATGAGAATAATTGAGCAGTGAGATTTTTATTTTTTAATGAAAAGGGGGATAATGAACAGAGATTAAAAGTTATTTACTGGCCTGGCACAGTGGCTCATGCCTGTAATCCCAGCACTTTGGGAGGCTGAGGAGGGCGGATCACCTGAGGTCAGGAGTTCAAGACCAGCTCGGTCAACATGGCAAAACCCCGTCTCTACTAAAAATAAAAAAATTAGCCAGGCGTGGTGGCAGGCACCTGTAATTCCAGCTACTCGGGAGGCTGAGGCAGGAGAATCGCTTGAACCCAGGAGACAGGGGTTGCAATGAACCAAGATCACGCCTCTGCACTCCAGCCTGGGCGACAAGTGTGAGACTCCTGTCAAAAAATAAATAAAATAAAATAAAAGTTATTTACCAGCCTGGCGCAGTGGCTCACTCCTGTAATCCTAGCACTTTGGGAGGCCAAGGCAGGTGGATCACTTGAGGTCAGAAGTTGGAGACCAGCCTGGCCAACACAGTGAAACCCCATCTATTAAAAATACAAAAACTAGCTGGGCAAGGTGATGGGCACCTGTAATCCCAGCTACTGGGGAGACTGAGGCAGAAGAAACATTTGAACCTGGGAGGTGGAGGTTGCAATGAGCCGAGATTGCGACATTGCACTCCAGCCTGGGTGACAGAGCAAGACTCTGTCTCAATAAACAAACAAATAAATAAATAAATAAATAAATAAATAAATAAATAAAAAGTTATTTACAGTGAAGCAGTACCTAGAACACATACATCATCCCCTAGGAGTAGACTCTGAGCTCTGTGATAACTCTTATCCTGCATGAATCATTCCTCGATCCTCAGAGTCTTTCTAGCCCAGAGCACAGAGCCTGATTCCCAGCAGCTGATTCTCAAACAAGTTTTTGTTGTTGGTTTTTGCATTGTTTCATTGTTGCTGCTGTTGTTATTGTTGACAGAGAGAGAGATGATGACATGCTCCTTGCTTACTTAAGTGTAGCCGTTATTAAACTAGTAATTTACTTCCTGGAAATAATACATTGCAGATGAGAGATCACAGGAAATCTCTCTTTGCAAACTTCTCTTCTCTTAGAGGAGGTTGTGCAGGAAAGGATGAACTCAGCAGGACCGCCTGATAAGAGTGTTTTTTATGCCTGAGTCTTTGGGCCATACTGTAACAGTGGGATCTGATAAGTTTGTTGAACGATGTGATTTATGGTGAATGTTTGTTTTTGCTCAGGAAGGCTAGAGTCTGAGTAGCTGAGGTCAGTTACACAAGCTTTGCATGCCTACATGATTCCCAATAAAAACCCTGAACACCAAGGTCAGGTGAGCTTCCCTGGTTGATAATACTTCACATGTTGTCACACATCATTGCTGGGACAGTATATAAACGTGTCCCTGTTCCACTCTATTGGGAAAAAACACCTAAAATCTTGCCCCCAGTCTCTCCCTGATTTCACCCCATGCGCCTTTTACCTTTGCTGATTCTAATCTGTATCCTTTCACTTTAATAAACTATAACTGTGAGTATAACAGCTTCTGAATACTGTGTGTCTGGAAGATCATCAAGCTGAAGGTTGTCTTGGGGATCTGTCATAGAGGGCTTGTGCCCTTCACCACACACTTTGCCTAGAAGCATCTAGTACCAATGTATTACCTTTTATACTTTTATATTTACAGTGAATATATATAATATTTTATAAATATTAAACACTTTTACATTTATAATGAATCTTGGACACTGCTACTTTCTTAGACCATTTCTCAGTTAGGGGCTACATTGGCTAATTCGCTGATGTCTTCTCATATATAAAGGAGCTGATAAAGAAACAGCCCTCAATAAATACTTTTTGAATAAGCACAACACTGCCATTCTGGTTATTTTAGTTTTCAAGTGTGAGGCACAGATGTCACTCAGCCTTCAAAAAATAAAGAGGCCAGGCATGGTGGCTCATGCCTGTAACCTGAGTACTTTGAGAGGCCAAGGCAGGCAGAACACTTGAGGTCAGGAGTTCGAGACCAGCCTGGCCAACATTGTGAAACCTCGTCTCTACAAAAAATACAAAAATTAGCCAGGTGTGGTGACGTGCACCTGTAATCCCAGCCACCTGAGAGGCTGAGGTGGGAAAATCACTTGAGCCCGGGAGGCAAAGGTTGCAGTGAGCCAATATTGTGCCACTGCACTCCAGCCTGGGCAACAGAGCGAGACTCTGTCTCAAAAAAAAAAAAAAAAAAAAAAAAATAGAAGCAGGGTCTCGCTCTGTTGCTCAGGCTGGTCTTGAACTCCTGGGCTCAAGCAATCCTCCCTCCTCAGCCTCCCAAAGTGCTAGGATTACAGGTGTGAGCCTCCGTGCCTGGCCGTCATTCAGCCTTATATCAACAGAATCAAGTAGATGAACTCAGCGATCAGTGGATATGAGAAATCCAGTAGATCACTTTCACTCTCACAAGGCTTCTCTCCTTGTTTTTCTCTTGCTTCTTAGGTACCCCATTCACTGTGGGGGGTGTGTGTGTGTGTGTGTGCACCTCAACTGCTCTTCTGTTTATGTGTCTGTCTGCCCCACCAGAACATGATATCCCTCGTGGGAAACACCATATGTATTGACATCTCATTCTCCATAGCAATCATTTAGCGTAAATATTGTAATCCGTACTTTAGAAATGGGGTGGGGAAACAGGCCCAAAGAATGTAAGAACCTTTCCCACCATTTCACCATTGCAAGGTCAGTGTGTCAGAGACAGGATGGAAACCCATGGCTATTTCATGCCATTGCCTATAAGGAGACAGTGTAAGTAGGACCCAAGTAATTTTGCGTAAGCAAATTTTCCTGGTTGCTTTCCCTTTTCTTCTATATAGGCTCTAATCCTTTCTGCTACCTCCACAACCAAGGGACCCCCTCATGTATTTGGGGTAAATTGAGATACCCTGCATTTAGCCTCACTCTTTACTTGAACCATAGATTTTAAGTCCTCTTGGATCAGGAAATATTTTTAGGCCTCTGTAAGAGGGAAAAATCATTGCTGTTTATAATCCCTTGTCATTCCTTAAGCAGGGTGGATTCTGAATAGGATTTTTTTTTTTGGCAGAACTGTTTCCTTGGGGTGGGGGGCTGTGAAGATGCAAACAAGACCTCAGAGGTATAACCTGTCTTTGTGTATAGTAATAGGGGTAGACGTCTGGAATCGGGCAGCAAGGGGGGCTTCTGAGAGATCTCTTGACTATCAAGCCAACAGAGGATTTTGTGGAAGAAAAAAAGAGATTTGTGGCTGCTCCTTCTCCACCTCTGAGTAACTTCGAAGGACAGATGTGTTTGTAGGGGATGTTGTGGTGTTTTGCCGTGTGATTTGTGACACACGTTCTTAACTTTCTCCCCACAAATGGTTGCAAATGGCTTTAGTATTATATTTTCTGTAACATAAGCACATTATCATGGAAAAAAAAGTTTTTAAATGTTTGTTTTTGTATTAATGATTTCATCCAGCCAAATCCGTGGCTGGAGCTGCCCCAAAAGCAGAAGTAGGAGAGTTCCCACAAGGGAGTGCCCCAGACCATCTAAAGATTGTGCCTGTCAGGATTTCCAAGGAGCACTAAACACCAGGGTGATCAGTCCAAAGCATTTATTGGGAGAACTTACAGAGTAGACTAAAGCATCCTCACAACAGACAACAAGGATGTCGTGCCTAGGTATATCCGCAGAGAGGGGGTCAGGTTATGGAGTTTTATAGGAGAGTTTAAGGGATTTGGTTCAGGGCCAGAGCTAGTTTCTTTCAGTATTTTGAGCAACAACTTAAATACCTTTATGTTCAAGGCTCCAGCTTGGGTTCAAGCATGCTGGGTAAATATGCAGCTGGCTGGGTCACAGTGCAGTCAAAGCACTTTGTTTTTCAGTCAGAACAAGAGAAAAAGGAGGGGAAATGCGGGGTGGGAGGCCCTAGAGACACCATGCGAGGTCTGTGTGCCACATTTTGGTAGACGCTTCCTTTAAAGGGAGAACAAAGCCTTTTAAGTCAAACACTTTTGTATATGTAATTTTTTTAAGAAAACATCAGATTACAACTAAAGTCATCATATACACCATCAGTTCGTCTACATTTAACACTTTCAAAAGCTTTACTTTGAGAAAAGTGCAAGGGCTTTGAGCTTAGAAATTGAAATCCCCCCAAATCTGCTTCTTACTGGAGTCAGTCGTCAATTTCATGAAAATTCTGCCTTATCTTGTGAGGATCTAAAGAGGTCATACATGTACAGAACCTAGCACAAAGAAGTAATTCATACATAGTACACATCCAGTAAATAGGAATTTTATAATAATTCCTCTTATTATTTTAAAAATAAATGGAGCCATTGTCATAATTATACACAGATCTAGGGTCAGTCAGCCCATTCTCAGCCACATAGCACAGATCAAAATCTAGGGAAAATAATAACCGGTGACATTTAACTTTCTGTGCACAGAGAGTTAATATCAGCAGAGAAACAGGAACAGATAGCTTTCAAATTGAAGAGGCATCTTCAGAGAACATGACCCTCACAAAGTTTGAGGGGATAGGTACCCGGAGCTGCCCGTTTGGTCACTGCCGTTTAAGAAGGGTCCAAATCTGAGAGAAGCATTCTAGAAAAGCTCATTATGTAATCCCAGCACTTTGGGAGGCCGAGGCGAGCGGACGACTTGAGCCTAGGAGTATAAAACCAGCCTGGGCAACATGAAAAAATATCATCTCCAAAATAGAAAAATTAGCTTGGCATGGTGGCATGTACCTATAGTCCTAGCTACTCAGGAGGGTGAGGTGGGAGGATCGCTTGAGCCCAGGAGGTTGAGGCTGCAGTGAGCTGTGATCACACTACTGCAGTCAGCATGGGTGACAGAGTGAGACCTGTCTCAATTGTTAAAATTTAAAAAGTACAGATTTATCAACGTAATTGACTACATAAACAGATTACTGGGGGAAAAACCCCTGTGGTAATCACAATAGATGCAGTGTTTGATGAAATTCAACATATATTCAAAATGAACACTCTCAGCAAACTAAAACAGAATGGAATGACTTACTCTGAAAAAGTCCATCTACAAAAAAAGCACAGTAAATATTGTCGTGAAATGTTGAAATTTTTCCATTCCTCATCAGGAATAACACAAAAATTTCCACTATCGCAATTGTACTGGGTGGGTCTGCTCAATGCCATAAAATCAGAAAAGGAAATAAAAGTGTTTAAAATGGCAAAAACAGGCCCAGCACAGTGGCCCATGCCTGTAATCCCAACACTTTGAAAGGCCAAGGAGAGTGGATTACTTGCGCTCAGGAGTTTAAAAAAGCCTGGGCAACAGGCCAAAATCCCATCTGTACGAAAAATACAAAAAAAAAAAACAAACAAAAACAGCAGAAACAAAATTGTTCTTATTCAAAAATGATACGATTCTGTATGTTGAAAACTGAAAAAAATCTAGAAGAAAACTTTTTTTTTTTTTTTTTTTGAGATGGAGTCTCGCTCTGTCGCCCAGGCTGGAGTGCAGTGGCCGGATCTCAGCTCACTGCAAGTTCCGCCTCCCGGGTTTACGCCATTCTCCTGCCTCAGCCTCCCGAGTAGCTGGGACTACCTAGCCCAGCTAGGTAGTAGCTGGGCCCGCCACCTAGCCCAGCTAGTTTTTTGTATTTTTTAGTAGAGACGGGGTTTCACTGGGTTAACCAGGATGGTCTCAATCTCCTGACCTTGTGATCCGCCCGTCTCGGCCTCTCAAAGTGCTGGGATTACAAGCTTGAGCCACCGCGCCCAGCCTAGAAGTAAACTTTTAAAATTCATAAGCATATTTAACAAGGTTTCTGGATAGAAAATCAATATATGAGAATTATGCCTCTACACACCAGCTCAAAGAGTTAGACTACAAAATTTCAAAGAATGATACATTTCACAGCATCAAATACCTAGAAATAAAATTAACAAAAGATGCACAAGACTTCTTTGCAGAAGGCTGTAAAGCTTTATTGGGAGAACTTTAATGAAAATCTTTCCAACATAGGAGCAGCCTGCATCATTTCAGCGTGTCTTCTTTTAACACTGTGATCGCCCTTCACCTGAAACAAAAAACAACAGTTGGGAACATTACTGAGCAACAGATTATTATTATTATTATTATTATTATTATTACTTTAGACAGAATCTCACTCTGTCACTCAGGCTGGGGTGCAGTGGTGCAATCTCGGCTCACTGCAACCTCCGCCTTCTGGGTTCAAGCAATTCTCCTGCCTCAGCCTCCTGAGTAGCTGGGACCACAGGCACGTGCCACCACACTTGGCTAATTTTTTGTATTTTTAGAACAGACAGGGTTTCACCATGTTAGCCAGGATGGTATCGAACTTCTGACCTCGTGATCCACCCGCCTCAGCCTCCCAAAGTGCTGCAATTACAGGCGTGAGCCACTGCGCCTGGCCGAGCAACAGATTGTTTAGATGACCCTAAAGGTATACAAAGCACACTACAGTTTGGGTTTTATAAAATGTACTAGAAACAGAAACCTAAGGGTGATCCTGTGTCTTACATCCAATTGAACCTCTGTACACACTTTGAGGGTAGACCTGCAGAATTTAAAGGTAATTTCTTCCTAAGCATCAGGTGCTCCCTTTCAATTCAGAAGCACTTACAATTCACAGTCAGCAATTTGGAAAACACATGTGTAAAACATACTTCAGTTGATTAGTCAGGAAGTACTAAAGTCATGGTCTTTCAACCTTAAATCTGATCAATCCATGTCTCTAAAGCTGAAACTTACATGTAACATTTGATATGGTGAGAGATGATTATATCATATATGTGTCGACAGTCTTATTAGAAATACTGGCTCATGAAGACTGACAGTGCAGCAGGGAGCGTGCATAGCACAGGCATCTTACTCACACCCATGCTGAGCATCACTGACCTACATGCCACAGATGATAGGAACTAACCGGTCTCTCGCCAGTTGATAATTCCGTCACTCAAGGTTTCCTTGGGGGAAACATTTAAAAAGCAATTATTAATTAAAAGCCAGAGAATCGCAGCCTGGGCAACATAGTGAGACCTCATCTCTACAAAAATTTATTTTTAAAAAAACAAAATAAGTTAGGCACGGTGGCCTAGGCCTGTAGTTCCAGCCACTCAGGAAGGTGAAGTGAGAGAATGGCTTGAGGCTCAGAGGCAGAGGTTGCAGTGAGCTGAAATTGCACCACTGCACTCCAGCCTGGGTTACAGAGTGAACCCGTGTCTAAAAAAATAAATAAATAAAATGAAGAGAATTCACAATTTGACAGAATCTAAGAGTAGGCATTCAAGTCTCCACACAGAAATGCAAACATGAAGCCGAGTGCCCGCTCACTTTCTTAGTACCAATGAAATCTCAATTCACACGTTTTAAGATGACTCAGGTCAGGGTTTGATGATTTGGGATAAAGAAATCATGCACAGCAGATAATCTCTGTATCCTATGCATTCTATCCAACAGGATCAGTGTATGAAAAAACCAGAATGGAAAATTATATTAAAATATCTTCATTAAACTCAGTATTTTTATAAGACCAAAGATAGCTTTGTAAGTTAAGGGATTTGCTGAGAATCTCACCAAGGCTGTAAGAGCTGGTATTAGAACCTGCATCAGTGCTTCAGCATATTTCACACCAAGTGATGGGTGTTAAAAATATGTTATGTATTTGTTAAAAGCAGACCTTTAAAAAGCATCTGAAAATTATAAGCTGTTGGTCTGAGGGCTTATTCTCAAAAGCTGTAATTCAATAGGGCTTTGACTCAATTTGTTTCTATATGACAGTCTATAAGTCAGTTGCTGGGGCTGGAACTACATTACAAAAAACCTTTATATAAGAACTCTATTATTGGCCAGAACCTGTGGCTCACGCCATAATCCCAGCATTTTGGTAGGCCGAGGCAGGTGGATCACCTGAGGTCAGGAGTTCGAGATCAGCCTGACTAATATGCCGCAACCTGTCTCCACTGATAATACAAAAATTACCCAGGCATGGTGGCATGTGCCTGTAGTCCCAGCTACTCGGGAGGCTGAGACAGCAGAGGTTGCAGTGACCTACAAGATCAGAAAACTGCACTCCAGGCTGGGTGACAAAGTAAGACTCTATTTCCAAAAATAAAAAATAAAAGTACAAAATAAAAAAAACCTCTAATATTAAAGAGGCAGTATTATTACCTCTGTGTTATTAAAACCATAATACTCTGGAAACGACACCCTACAATTTGCATGGTTAATAGATTGCCCACCTTCTTCTGGCAGTTTCCCCGGCTCTGGATTTGACAGGCACATCCCCTTCACATCAGGACCATCTCCACGCTCACACCCAGTTTTCAGCTGAACCAGCTCCTGGCTATCAGCTTGCAGCTCAGGCCCTTAAAAGAAAAAAAATCAATTTAAGCAGTAAACCATGGAATATGAATAAGAAAATAATATTCATGCTCACAGTGTTATTAAATGAAAGCCTTAGGCTCATGTAGTAATAACTGTGTTAATAAGAATCACAAGAACATTATCTGAGGAGTCTGTTGCCAGAAAATAGGAAAACAGGGTTTTCCAAATATTACCCTCTTCCTTTCTGAAGACTGCCCTCACACAGCTTTGTCACCTCCTTTGCACATATCTGTGAATGTATTTCTCATTGTCCTTGTCATATTAAACACTCAAGGCTGAAATCCCGTCTCTCATTAGCAATTAGACTCCTAGCACCTAGCAAGTTATATGGCATGAGTAGCCACCAATAAATGGTGAGTGAAAAAAGGTCTCTAAACGATAAATGAAAAAGCCCAAACTGGTGAACATTCTGCAAACCAACTGTTCTATCTATCCTCTTCACAAACATCAGTATCATGAATGACAAAGAAAACTTAAGGAACCATTCCAGATGAAACTAAAAAGACATGACAACTACACGCAAGACATGATCCTGAACTGGACTCTGGATCAGAAAATTAAATTCTATAGAGGAAATTATCTGGGCCGGACGTGGTGGCTCACACCTATAATCCCAACAGTCTGGAAGGCCGAGGTGGGCAGAGCACTTGAGGTTAGGGGTTTCACCTGGCCAACATGGTGAAACCCTGTCTCTACTAAAAATATATTTTAAAAAAAAAATTAGCCAGTTGCCATGACAGGCACCTGTAATCCAAGTTATTCAGGAGACTGAGACATGAGAATCCCTTGAACCTGAAAGGCTCAGGTTGCAATGCACCAAGATCGTACCACTGCACTCCAGTTTGACTGATGGAGTGAAACTCCGTCTCAAAAAAACAAAAAATGGGAAATTACTTGAATAACTGGCAAAATTTGAGTATATGCTGTATATTAAATGACTGCAGGTTCTCATTGTTAAATTTCCTTATTTCGATCATTGTGCAGTGATTATCCAAGGAATGACTTTTTCTTTCTGAGGATATACACACACTCAAGTACTTTGGGTAAAGGACCATAATACCTGAAAATTTACGCAAATAATTCACCATTAATAACAATAAATATAATACAAATAAGGGTGTGTGAGCGTGTAGGCACCAGGGTAAGAGAGGGAGAGAAGAGATAAGAAACTAATGAGGCAAAAAATATTAACAGTTGGTGAATCCAGATGAAAAATATATGAATTGATTGAAATTCTTGCAACTTTTCTATAAATATTATATTTACAAAATATATCAAATGAAAACTTAAAATAATATATGATGACTACACTGAACATTATGAAGACAGGGGATTTTTAAATTTGTGGTAAAAACTACACATAACTTAAAATTTATCAACTTAACTATTTGAAAGTGTTACAGTTCAGTAAAGACTTATGTTTCCAACATTACCAGCAACTAGGAACAAACTTTACATGTTTGCTTTCCAATACCACAAAACATTTAGTTATTCATTCACTCACTTATTTACTTACTTATTTACTTATTTCTTAGCGATAAGGTCTCACTATGCTTCCCAGGCTGGGCTTGAACTCCTGGACTCAAGCAAACCTCTCACTTCAGCGTCCCAAGTAGCCGGGACTACGAGTACACGGCACTGAGCCCATTGAGCCCACTGAGCACCATTGAGCACTGAGCCCATTGAGCACCTTTCTCTTAAATTACAATCTAAGGATAAACCATGGGACATGTATAATTCCTATATTCAGCCATAGAGTACTAAGAGCAGTGCGCATCAAATAAGAAATCTGATGTCTACAACACAGAAACGATTTCAATTACAATTGAAACGTAAATTTCTGAAGGACTGATTAGCTGAATGGATTTGAGGACTATGAAAAATCTTACAGTCAGGACATCCATTCCCTATTGGGGTAAACAGAAACTCAACTTTGTTCAAATGAAGTTATATTTAGGTTCAAAGGTCCTAAATGTAATATTCCATGAATGAACCCCAGGTAGTACAAAATAACATTATTTGTCAATCACAGAAAATATACTGCCCCAAACTGAGAATAAGGGAGAGGGTGGACAGCAATTAGTGGGTATTGTTGTCCGTCATAGTCTAGAAACCTTTAACAGTGAATTACTAGACTAATCCATGACCTGATACATAAAAGTATTGCTTCAAAATGTTTTATCTAGGAGAAATTATTTCTATCTTCTGTTAATCTCAGGATAATTATTTTTAAATTTTCTAACCATAAAAAAAATTTAGTCACCTCTTAAAGCCACTTAAAAACTCATACTAAACCAACTACATGTATGGCAATATCCTGATTTATCCAGCTTTTATCCAACTTACCATATAAAAATATCAATCAAAGGAAATGGTGACCAACATTCAGCGACACAGTTTTTGGGTTTGCTCCTACTCCTAAGAATTGGGTCTATTTTGGGGCCAGTACTAAGCTACCTTATAGTAAAGCATTGCAGT
The DNA here is from genome assembly GCF_024542745.1 of Macaca thibetana thibetana. Lineage (NCBI taxonomy): Eukaryota > Metazoa > Chordata > Mammalia > Primates > Cercopithecidae > Macaca > Macaca thibetana. The sequence goes on along the minus strand of NC_065598.1, from coordinate 49,076,181 downwards.
TCTAAGCATTTTAAGCAAAATCATTTACTATTTTCACAGCAACATAGATGGTAGGAAGACGCACACTTTGGAAAAATAATACAAATTCTGTATTCACCAGTCAAGTGTTCTTGGATATTTGGAAAAATAATATAAATTCTGTATTCACCAGTCAAGTGTTCTTGGATAAAACACAGTCACCGAGGCTTCATTCTCTTTATAAAGTGGAGAAATTTTATCATAGTGAGGGATTTCCCTAAGCTAAGCTGCAAACTATACCCTCTTCAATTTTCCAGTCAATTTCCCAGCATTGTTTGCGTTGTTTTCTTCTCTCCTGCTTCTGGTATGTGACAACGCATCTCACACACACACACACACACACACACACACACTTCCACAAGCATTCTTTCTTTGCCCTTCACCTTGAGCTGCAGATGCTCCCTTATCCTTTCTCTCCTGAGCAGGTGCAGGATCCTGACTTTGAGTTGGTGGTTCCAGTTTTTCAGGTGTTTCGTGAACATACTGGATGGGCTAGAAAACATGTGTGTGTGTACAATTTAAAAGTTTCGTTATTAATACATGTCAATAAAATATACACATATACATGTATAGATACATATATATAAATACAGATAGAATACATAGAATCTACTGATCATAATTAAGCCTAAAGACATTTCTCCAACTCTATTCTATATGCTTCATAAGGTTACTCTACCTACAGAAAGGTAACTCTGATAAGAGATACCCACAAAAACGTTGGAAGCGATTATACGCTATGGTAGAAGTATACAATTTAAAATTAACAAGCATGAGAAGGAAGTCATATGCAAAAGCTGCAGAACACAAGAGGAAAAAAATCCTCCTGAAACATTATTTCCTTCATGAGATGCCATAACCACTGTCATAAGATGCCAGCCTAATCAACATGAGAAAATCTCATCACTACAAAACAAAAAAAAATCATAGAAAAATGAGCTAGGCATACCGGCATGTACCTATAGTCACAGCTAATCAGGAGGCGGAGGCGGGAGGATCGCTTGAGCCCAGGAAGTCAAGGCTGCAGTTAGCTCTGACAACACCACCGCACTCTAGCCTGGGTGATGGAGGGAAATGGTAGCCAACATTCAGCAACACGGTTTTTGGAGTTATAAAAATACAAAATAAAAATGAATGAAGTTTTAAAAATACAATGTGAACCACAAATTTAGCAATCTAATTCCTGATATTAATAGATGAATGGGAAAAAATGCTGTGGTAATCAAAATAGATGCACTGTTTGATGAAACTCAACATAGATTCAAATGAATATGCTTAGCATATTTAGAACAGAATGGAATGACTTACTCTGAAGAAGTCCATCTACAAAAAAAGGACAGTAAATATGACGGTGAAATGTTGAAAGTTTTCCGTTTCTCATCAGGGATAAGACAAGGATGTCCACTATCACCATGGTAACAGGTGGGTCTGCGCAATGCCATATAATCAGAAAAGGAAATAAAACTCTTTACAACGGCTGCAACAGTCCTGGTGCGGAGGCCCACGCCTGTAATCCCAGCACTGTGGGAGGCAAGGCGGGTGCATCACTTGCACTCAGGAGTCCAAGAACAGCACGGGAAACATGGCAAAACCCCATCTCTACAAACAATACAAAAGGACAAAGAAAAATAAATGGCAGAAACAAAATTGCTCTTATTGAAGGATGATATGTTTCCGTATGTTGAAGACTGAAAATGATCCAGAAGTAAACTTTTAGAAATCATAAGCATATTTCACAAGGCTGCTGGATAGAAAACCAATATATAAGAATTATGGGCCGGGCGCGGTGGCTCAAGCCTGTAATCCCAGCACTTTGGGAGGCCGAGACGGGCGGATCACGAGGTCGGGAGATTGAGACCATCCTGGCGAACACGGTGAAACCCCGTCTCTACTAAAAAAATACAAAAAAAAAAAACTAGCCGGGCGAGGTGGCGGGCGCCTGTAGTCCCAACTACTCGGGAGGCTGAGGCAGGAGAATGGCGGGAACCCGGGAGGCGGAGCTTGCAGTGAGCTGAGATCCGGCCACTGCACTCCAGCCTGGGAGACAGAGCGAGACTCCGTCTCAAAAAAAAAAAAAAAAAAAAAAAAAAAAAAAAAAAAAAAAAAAAAAAAGAATTATGTCTCCGCCGGGCATGGTGGCTCACGCCTGTAATCCCAGCACTTTGGGAGGCCGAGGCGGGTGAATCACAAGGTCAGGAATTCAAGAGCACCCTGGCCAAGATGGTGAAACCCCATCTCTACTAAAAATACAAAACTTAGCGGGGCGTGATGGTGGACGCCTGTAATCCCAGCTACTCGGGAGGCTGAGGCAGAGAATTGCTTGAATCCGGGAGGCGGGGGTGGCAGTAAGCAGAGATCGCACCACTGCACTCCAGCCTGGGTGACACAGCGAGACTCCGTCGCCAAAGAGAAAAATGAAAGAAAGAAAAAAGAATGATGTGTCTACATACCAGCTCAAACAGTTGGAATATAACATTTCAAAGAATGATACATGTCTCACAGCATCAAAAAGCTAGAAATAAAGTTCACAAAAGATGCGCAAGACTTCTTTGCAGAGGGCTGTAAAGCTTTATTGGGAGAATTCTAATGAACAAATTTCCAACATAAGAGCAGCCTGCATCATTTCAGCGTGTCTTCTTTTAACACTGTCATTGCTTTTCACCTGTAACAGAAACATAACAATTGGGAACATGACTTAGCAACAGATTATTTAAATGCCCCTAAAGACATACAAAATACACTACACTTTGGGTTTTATTAAATGGACTAGAAACAGAACACTAAGGGTGATCCTGTGTCTTACATCAAATTAAACCTCTCTATACACTTTGAGGACGGACCTGCAGAATTTAAAGGTAATTTCTTCCCTAAACATCCAGTGCTTCCTTTCAATTCAAAAGCACTTACAATTCACAGTCAGCAATTTGGAAAACACATGTGTAAAACATATTTCAGTTGATTAGTCAGGAAGTCCTAAAGTCATGGTCTTTCAACTTTAAATCTGATCAATCCATGTCTCTAAAGCTGAAACTTACATGTAACATTTGATATGGTGAGAGATGATTATATCACATATGTGTCGACAGTCTTATTAGAAATACTGGCTCATGAAGACTGACAGTGCGGCAGGCAGCGTGCATAGCACAGACATCTTACTCACACCCATGCTGAGCATCACTGACCTACATGCCACAGAGGATAGGAACTAACCGGTCTCTCACCAGTTGATAACTCTGTCACTCAAGGTTTCCGTGAGGAAAGATTTTAAACGCAATTGTTCATTAAAAGCCAGACAATCCCAGGCTGGGCAGCATAGTGAGACCTCATCTCGACAAAAAAAAAAAAGTTTAAAAAAAATTTTTTTTTAAAATTAATAAATAACTTAGGCACGGTGGCTTGTGGGCTTGTGCATGTACTTTCAGCCACTCAAGAGGCTGAGGTGGGAGGACTGCTTTAGCCAGGGAGCCAGAGGTTGCAGTGAGCTGAAATCACACCACTGTACTCCAGACTGAGACTCTGTCTCAAACAAACAAACAAACAAAGAGGTGGGAGAATTCACAATTTGACAAGATACTACGATAGGTATTCAGCTCTCCACAAGGAAAAACTAGGATGAAGCAGAGTGACCGCTCACTTTCTTAGTAGCAATGAAATCTCAATTTAGAGATTTTCAGATGACTCAGGCCAGGGTTTCATGATATGGGATCAACACATCATGCGAACCAGATGATCTCTGTATCCCATGCATTCTATGCAACAGGATCAGAGTAGGAAAGAACCAGAAGGGAAAATGGTTTTAATTTTTTTTTTTTTTTTTTTTTTTTTGAGACGGAGTCTCCCTCTGTCGCCCAGGCTGAAGGGCAGTGGCCTGATCTCAGCTCACTACAAGCTCCTCCTTCCGGGTTTACGCCATTCTCCTGCCTCAGCCCCCTGAGTCGCTAGGACTACAGGCGCCCGCCACCTCACCCGGCTAGATTTTTGTATTTTTTAGTAGAGACGGGGTTTCACAATGTTAGCCAGGATGGTCTTGATCTCCTGACCTCATGATCCGCCTATCTCGGGCTCCCAAAGTGCTGGGATTACAGGCTTGAGCCACCGCGCCAGGCCGGGAAAATGGTTTTAAAATCTCTGACTTCAACTCACTATTTTCATAAGAACCAAAGACAGCTTTAGAAGTGAAAGGACTCACTCAGCATCTCGCCAAGGCTGTAAGAGCTGGTATTAGAACCCGCATCAGTGCTTCGGCATTTTTCACACCAAGTGATGGGTGTTACAAATGTGTTATGTATTTGTTAAAAGCAGATCTTTACAAAAGCATCTGAAAATTATGAGCTATTGGTTCAAGGATTTAGACTCAAATCTTCATTCAACATGGCTTTGACTCAGTTTGTTTCTATATCTGACAGCCTATCAGTCGGGTGCTGGGGCCTGAACTACGTTTCAAATAACCTTTCTATATAAGAACTCTAGTATTACAGAGGCAGTACTGTTACTTCTCTGCTATTAAAAATATAACGCTGGGTCGGGCTCCGTGGCTCTCGCCTGTAATCCCGGAAATTTCAAAGGCGAGGCACGTGGATAACCCGAGGCCAGGAGTTCGGGACCAACCTGTGCAACGGAACAAAACCCCATCAATACTAAACATACAAAAATTAGCTGGGAATGGTGGAGCACGTCTGTAAGCCTGGCTACTCGGGAGGCACACGCAGGAGAATGACTTGAACCCGGGAGGCTGAAGTTCCAGTGACCGAGGTGGGACCACTGCACTCCAGCTTGGTCGACAGAGCGAGACTCTGTCTCAAAAAATAACTATTATTATTATTATACAATACTGTGGAAACAGACACCCTACGATCTGCATGTCTAATGGATTGCCTACCTTATTCAGGCCTTTTCACCTCCTCTGGATTTGGCAGGCTCATCTCCTGGACATCAGGACCATCTTCACGCTCATAATCGGGCGTCGGGCGAACCTCTTCCTGGCTCTCAGCTTCAGGCTCTGGCCCTTGAAAATAAAAAATACATATCAATTTAAGCAGTAAAATATAAAATGTCAATAAGAAAATAATACTCATGCTCTCTGAGTTATTATATCAAAGCTTTAGCTACTGTAATAATAGATGTGTTGACAAGAATCCCAGGAACATTATTTCAGGAGTCTGTTAGCAGAAAACAGGAAAACAAGGTGTTCCAAATATTATCCTCTTCCTTTCCGAAGACTGCCCTCAGACAACGTTGTGGACTCCTTTGCTCTTCTCTGTTATTCTACTTCTGATTGTCCTTACCTCATCAAATGACTCAGGGCTGAAATCCTGTCTATCACAGCACTTACACTCCTAGCACTCAGACTCTCCTATGGCCTGAGTAGCCACCAATCAACGCTGAGTCGAAAAAAGGTCTTTAAAAAATACACGAAAAAGCCCAAACTGCAGAACATTCTGCAAACCAACTGGTCTATCCTCTTCAAAAATGTCTGTATCATGAATGACAAAGAAAAATTAAGGAAACATTCTAGATTAAAGGAAACTAAAAACACCTGAAAAGCACACGTAAGACGTGATCCTGAACCGGACTCTGGATCAGAAAAAGAAATCCTATCAATAACATTATCTGGGCCGGGAGTGGGGTCTCACGCCTGCAATCCAAACACTTTGGGATGCTAAGGTGGGCAGATCAGGTGAGGTCAGAAGTTCAAGACAGCAGTGGCCGGCGTCCGTAGGCCCAGCTACACGGCAGGCTGAGGCGTGAGATTCCCTAGAACCTGGGAGGTGTAGGTTGCAGTGAGCCAAGATCGCACTACTGCACTCCAACCTGGGCAACAGAGGGAGACTCCGTCTCAACAAAGAATAACGAAAGGAAGAAAGAAGTTGTCTGGGGAGCTGGCAAAATTTGAGTATGCACTGCGTATTAAATGACTGCATTTTCTCATTGTTAAATTTCCTGATTTTGATCTTTCTGCAATGATGATCCAAGAAATGACTTTTCTTTGTGCTGACGATATACACACCCTCGAGTACATAGGGGAAAGGACCATGATACCTGAAACTTTATCTAAACAAGTCAGCATTGATAACAGTAAACATATATCCGCGTGTGGGTGTGTGTGAGTGTGTGGGCAGCCGGGTTAGAGAGGGAGGGAAGAGATATAAAACCTACGGAGAGAAAGCTATTAAAAATTGGTGAATCTAGGTGAAAAGTATATGAGTTCGTTGTACTATTCTTGCAAATTTTCTATAAATGTTATGTCTTGAATATAGACACAGTAAAAATTTTAAAGAATATATGACAACTACACTGAAGTTTAGGAAGAGAGGAGGTTTTCTTTCAATTGTGGTAAAAAAATACACATATCCTCAAACTTACCGTCTTTTTTTAAGTGGTACAGTTCACTAAGGAGTTATGTCTGCAACATTACCAGCCACTAGGCACAAACTTTGAATCTGTGTTTTCCTATACCATGAAACCTTTATTTATTTACTTGTTTGTTTGTTTGTTTATTACTGATGAGATCTCGCTATGTTTCCCAGGCTGGGCTTGAACGCCAGGGCTCAAGCGATCCTCTCACCTCAGCCTCCCAAGTAGCTGGGACTATGAGTGCACGGCATTCAGCCCAGCTTGAGACCTTTCTCCTAAATGACAATCTGAGGATAAACCACAGGACATGCATAATGCTTATCTTCAGCCGTAGAGTACCAAGAGCAGTGTGCATCACCTAAGAAATCTGAAGTCTACAACATGGATAGGATTTCAGTTACAATTACAATGTCAATTTCTAAAGCACTGATTAGCTGAACGGATTTGAGGACTATGGAAAATCTTACAGTCATGACACCCATTACCTACTGGGATAAACAGAAACTTAACTTTCTTCAAACAAAGTTATATTTAGGTCCGAAGGTCCCAAATGTAATATTCCATAAATGAACCCCGTGAAGAACAAAGCACCAAATATAACATTGTTTGTGAATCACACAAAACATACTGTCCCGCACTGAGAATAAGGGAGTGGGTGGACAGCAGGTAATGGGCATTGTTATCAGTCATATTCTAGAAACTTTTAACAATGAATCCCTGGAATAATCCATGACCTCGGTTACATAAATGTTTCCTTTCAAAACATTTTATCTCGGAGAAATGATTTCCATCTCATGTTAATCCCAGGATAACTCCTTTTCTGTTTTTCCAACCATAAAAGGATTTAATCACCTCCTAAAAGCCACTTAGAAAATCACTAAACCAGCTACCTGTATGGCAGTATCCTCGTATATCCGGCTTTTATCAAACGTACCATAAAAATATCAATCTAAGGAAACGGTGGCCAACATTCAGTGACTCGGTTTTTGGAGCTGCTCCTGCTCCTCTGAACTGGGTCTCTTCTTGGGCCAGTACTAAGCTACCTTACAGAAAAGCATTTGCATTTTAAGCATTTTCAGCAAAATCTTTCCTTCTTTATAGCAACATAGATGATAGGAAGACACAAACCTTGGAACAAAGTACAAATTGTGTATTCACCAGTCAATCCCGGCACCTCTATTCTCTCATTCATAAGGTCGAGAAATTTTATCACAGTGAGGGATTTGCCTAAGCTAAGCTGCAAACTACATAGCCTCCTGGCTTTTCCAGTCAATTTCAGGCATTCTTTCCACTGATTTCTTTCCTCCTGTTCCTGCTATGTGACAATGCATAACACACACACACATGCACACGCACACACTCAGACACACACACCAGCGGGCATTCTTCTTCCCTTTCCATCACCTTGACCTGCAGATGCTCCCTCATCCTCTCCCTCCTGAGCAGGTGCAGGATCCTGACTTTGAGTTGCTGGTTCCCCTTCTTCAGGTTTTGGTGGTTCCACTTCTTCATCACTGAACTGCTCGGGCTGGGGAATATGTGTGGGTGTGCAAATAAAGAAAAAAAAACAAGTTTTGCTATTGATACAAAATGTTACATATATACACAGAATACATAGCTATTTCTGATCATAACTAAGCCTAAAGACATTTTTCCAACTCTATTCTCTATGGCCAAGAACGTTACTCTACCCACAGGGAGGTTACTGTGAGAAAAGTGACGCACAAGGACTTTGGAAGCTATTATACTCTGTGTTGGAATACATGTGTACGATCTGTCATTAACAAACAAAGCATGAGAAAGAAGTCATGGGCAAGAGCTGAAGAACACGAGAGGAAAAACGAAAAATCCTCCAGAATCAACGTTTCCTTCATGAGACGCCATAATCATGTTTTATCAGCAGGAAAGACGTTTCTCAGCATTTCCATACTAATGCAACAACACTATCGCAAAAATTCATTTCTGCTAATAGAAAACATCGAATTAATATTTAAGCGCTCACCAGCATAGGCCCAATCACTTCAGGAGGATCTACATAGCGTCTTGGTCTACGCCGGTAGGTCGATCTTCCTCGCCAACTCATATTTCACACTGAAAACAGACAACCGTGATTGGGAACATGCGCTCCAGAGGGCTGCTATATTCGATCTCTTCCATGGATCAATGTTAACTTGTCGTTTTAATTTTGAAAATACTCTCAAAATAAGTCCCAGAGTGAAGCATACGTGTGTACGTTTTCTAAGTGCCTACAAAGCCAATTATGCTGGCCAAGCTGGCAGAGCAGTCATCTTAAGGCGTGTGGCAAGAGGCAGAGGACATTTTTTTCTAAATTTCTTTTGGACGCGGGGTCTCGCTGTGTTGCTCAGGCTGGAGTGCAGGGGCGCAATCACAGCTCACTGCAGCCTCGACCTCCTGCTCAAGGGATCCTCCCGCCTCTGTGTCCCGAGTAACTCAGACTATAGGCGAGCACCACTGTGCCCCGCAGATAGAGGTCATTTCTGATGAGGTTTAGTTTCACAAGCGGACTCCCCACGAAAACACTAGTGAATCACAATTCCCGTGATGGCTGCTTTGGGCAACTCCCGCTTCCTAGAGCCATTCACCCCCTTTCACATTAAGTTTGGTTGCACCGCACTGCCTCGCCCACTCCTTCCCACTTTTCCCGGACCTTCCATGGCGGACGTGAGACCTTGCAGTGCTTCTCACTCAGGCGCTCCACACTCCACGCCGCTGGGGGGCGCTCACCAGGCCGTAGCCTTCCCAGGTACCAGGTTCCTTCTTTACCGAATGCCTCACCCCCACCGGGCACCCCATTCAGGATCTGCCCTGTGTCGTCGGGGGTTCTCGGCACCTCGGGACTTCCATCCCCCAAACAGCACTCACCCCATCATCACCTGAGCCCCTGACCGCCTTCCCTCTGCGAACCACCTTCCTCCCTGTCCAGGCCCCCTCACGACCACAAAGTCGATGGTGGCCTGGTAGCCTGACAAGAGAAGGAGGACGACCTCGAGGTCCTTCTCCCTCAGAGGCCACAGACCAGGAAGCGGGATCCACCGGACCCACCCGAGGCCCTCTTCACACTCACTCACACTTCAGCCCCCGTTATGACTGGCCTGCAGACCTACCAGACGAATCTCAGTAGGGGAAAAAGAGTCCGGACGGCAAGAACGAGACCGCACTGGCGTTCTTCACGTGGGCTAACGGGCTGGGCGGAAGACGCCCAGTGAACATGCGCACTGAGAAGGGAGCCCAGAGAGCATGCGCGTCTGTGGGCCTGGGCGAGCTGCCGTTCCCAACCCCATGCCCCAAACCCCCGATTCCCATCCACACTGAGGATAATGGAATCCAACCTCCCTTTGCTGTTTCCTATGCTTCTGGGACTCGAATACCTCAAGTAGTGCTCCCCTCAAAACTCACTCGATTTTCAACTGAACCGACCCCGACACACACACACACACACACACAAACCCAGGGTCCTCTCTTGCCCTGGCCCCACCATGGGGACAAGAACCACGGTGACTGCCTGGAAAGACAGGTAGACCACCTGCAAAAACAGCAATAGCAACCTACCCCACAAGGAAATTGTTCAATGTGAACAAGTCACACAAAGAGACTGAAAGAAAAATGAATACAATCTCTAGGACCTGTAAAGAAATACTAAAACGGTATCTATCCTTTTTAGAATCAGAATCACAGAAGGAGAAGTGACAGTATTAGGGAAACGGGACAGCCAGAGTGGCACCATGTGAAAATCAACTCCATCTTGAAACTAGCAAGATACATAGTCCTACCAGTCACAACCCATGGTCCTAAGATGTTTGGAGTTGAGAAAACAGACGAAAGGTACCTCCAAGGACATGCTCCCACAGCAGCGGAAACTGCAGGGTTCCCAACACCCAACAATATATACTTTCAACATAATTATGCTGTCATGGACTTACACACTGGTAAGTCAAGGATAGTTGTCTTTAAATCAACAGAATGATAAATTTCATCATGCAAGTCTTTGCCCACCTGCACAAAGGTACAGATAAGTTTAGTCTTTATATAGATAAGACCCCTATATAAGAAAAACCTGATCAGGCCAAGTCTCACGCCTGTAATCCTAGTATTTTGGGAGGCTGTGCTGGCCAGAACACCTGAGCTGAGGACTTCCATCGAGAGCAGCCTGAGCAACATCAGAAAATCCCAAAACTACAAAAAACAAAGAAAAAGCCATCAAAAAATTACCTGGGCATGGTGGCATGTACCTAGACTCACAGCTACTCAGGAGGCTGAGGTGGGAGGATCGCTTCAGCCCAGGAGGTCAAGGCTGCAGTGAGCTCTGATAACACCACTGCACCCCAGCCTGGATGACAGAGTGAGACCCTGTCTCAAGTTTTAAAAATTGAACATAAAAACATCCAATTTTATCAATCGAATTCACTATATTAACAGATGAATGGGAAAAAATGCTGTGGTAATCAAAATAGATGCACTGTTTGATGAAACTCAACATAGATTCAAATGAATACACTCAGCATACTTAGAACGGAATGGAATGACTTACTCTGAAGAAGTCCATCTACAAAAAAGGACAGTAAATGTGATGGTGATATGTTGAAAGTTTTCCGTTTCTCATCAAGGATAAGACAAGGATGTCCACTATCACCATGGTAACAGGTGGGTCTGCGCAATGCCATAAAATCAGAAAAGGAAATAAAACTCTTTACAATGGGAGCAACACGACTGGCGCGGAGGCCCACGCATGTAATCCCAGCACTGTGGGAGGCAAGGCGGGTGCATCACTTGCACTCAGGAGTCCAAGAACAGCACGGGAAACATGGCAAAACCCCGTCTCTACAAACAATACAAAAGGACAAAGAAAAATAAATGGCAGAAACAAAATTGCTCTTATTGAAGGATGATATGTTTCTGTATGTTGAAGACTGAAAATGATCTAGAAATAAACTTTTAGAGTTCATAAGCATATTTCACAAGGCTGCTGGATAGAAAACCAATATATAAGAATTATGTCTCCGCCGGGCATGGTGGCTCACGCCTGTAATCCCAGCACTTTGGGAGGTCGAGGCGGGTGAATCACGAGGTCAGGAATTCAAGAGCACCCTGGCCAAGATAGTGAAACCCTATGTCTACTAAAAATACAAAACTTAGCCGGGCGTGCTGGTGGGCGCCTGTAATCCCAGCTACTCGGGAGGCTGAGGCAGAGAATTGCTTGAATCCGGGAGGCGGGGGTGGCAGTGAGCAGAGATCGCGCCACTGCACTCCAGCCTGGGTGACACAGCGAGACTCCGTCGCCAAAGAGAAAAATGAAAGAAAGATAAAAGAATGATGTCTCTACATACCAGCTCAAACAGGTGGAATATAACATTTCAAAGAATGATACATGTCTCACAGCATCAAAAAGCTAGAAATAAAGTTCACAAAAGATGCGCAAGACTTCTTTGCAGAGGGCTGTAAAGCTTTATTGGGAGAATTGTAATGAACAAATTTTCAACATAGGAGCAGCCTGCATCATTTCAGCGTGTCTTCTTTTAACACTGTCATTGCTTTTCACCTGTAACAGAAACATAACAATTAGCAACGTGACTTAGCAACAGATTATTTAAATGACCCTAAAGGCATACAAAACACACTACAGTTTGGATTTTGTTAAATGGACTAGAAACAAAACCCAAAGGGTGATCCTGTGTCTTACATCCAATTAAACCTCAATACACTTTGAGGACGGACCTGTAGAATTTAAAGGTAATTTCTTCCCTAAACATCCAGTGCTTCCTTTCAATTCAAAAGCACTTACAATTCACAGTCAGGAATTTGGAAAACACATGTGTAAAACATACTTCAGTTGATTAGTCAGGAAGTCCTAAAGTCATGGTCTTTCAACTTTAAATCTGATCAATCCATGTCTCTAAAGCCGAAACTTACATGTAACATTTGATATGGTGAGAGATGATTATATCACATATGTGTCAACAGTCTTATTAGAAATACTGGCTCATGAAGACTGACAGTGTGGCAGGGAGCGTGCATAGCACAGGCATCTTACTCACACCCATGCTGAGCATCACTGACCTACATGCCACAGAGGATAGGAACTAACCGGTCTCTCGCCAGTTGATAATTTCATCACTCAAGGTTTCCGTGAGGAAAGATTTTAAAAGCAATTGTTCATTAAAAGCCAGAGAATCCCAGCCTGGGCAACATAGTGAGACCTCATCTCGACAAAAAAAATTTTTTTTTTAATTTAACAGAAAAAAAAAAAAAAACAACTTAGGCACGGTGGCTTGTGCATATACTTTCAGCCACTCAGGAGGCTGAGGTGGGAGGACTGCTTTAGCCAGGGAGCCAGAGGTTGCAGTGAGCTGAAATCACACCACTGTACTCCAGCCTGGGTGACAGACTGAGACTCTGTCTCAAACAAACAAAGAGGAGGGAGAATTCACAATTTGACAAGATACTACCATATCTATTCAGCTCTCCACACGGAAAAACTAAGATGAAGCAGAGTGACCGCTCACTTTCTTAGTAGCAATGAAATCTCAATTTAGAGATTTTCAGATGACTCAGGCAGGGTTTCATGATTTGGGATCAACACATCATGCGAAGCAGATGATCTCTGTATCCCATGCATTCTATACAACAGGATCAGAGTATGAAAGAACCAGAAGGGAAAATGGTTTTAAAATCTCTGACTTCAACTCACTATTTTCATAAGAACCAAAGACAGCTTTAGAAGTGAAAGGACTCACTCAGCATCTCGCCAAGGCTGTAAGAGCTGGTATTAGAACCCGCATCAGTGCTTCGGCATTTTTCACACCAAGTGATGCGTGTTACAAATGTGTTATGTATTTGTTAAAAGCAGATCTTTACAAACGCATCTCAAAATTATGAGCTATTGGTTCAAGGATTTAGACTCAAATCTTCATTCAACATGGCTTTGACTCAGTTTGTTTCTATATCTGACAGCCTATCAGTCGGGTGCTGGGGCCTGAACTACGTTTCAAATAACCTTTCTATATAAGAACTCTAGTATTACAGAGGCAGTACTGTTACTTCTCTGCTATTAAAAATATAATGCTGGGTCGGGCTCCGTGGCTCTCGCCTGTAATCCTGGAAATTTCAAAGGCGAGGCACGTGGATAACCCGAGGCCAGGAGTTCGGGACCAACCTGTGCAACGGAACAAAACCCCATCAATACTAAACATACAAAAATTAGCTGGGAACGGTGGAGCACGTCTGTAAGCCTGGCTACTCGGGAGGCACACGCAGGAGAATGACTTGAACCCGGGAGGCTGAAGTTCCAGTGACCGAGGTGGGACCACTGCACTCCAGCTTGGTCGACAGAGCGAGACTCTGTCTCAAAAAATAACTATTATTATTATTATACAATACTGTGGAAACAGACACCCTACGATCTGCATGTCTAATGGATTGCCTACCTTATTCAGGCCTTTTCACCTCCTCTGGATTTGGCAGGCTCATCTCCTGGACATCAGGACCATCTTCACGCTCATAATCGGGCGTCGGGCGAACCTCTTCCTGGCTCTCAGCTTCAGGCTCTGGCCCTTGAAAATAAAAAATACATATCAATTTAAGCAGTAAAATATAAAATGTCAATAAGAAAATAATACTCATGCTCTCTGAGTTATTATATCAAAGCTTTAGCTACTGTAATAATAGATGTGTTGACAAGAATCCCAGGAACATTATTTCAGGAGTCTGTTAGCAGAAAACAGGAAAACAAGGTGTTCCAAATATTACCCTCTTCCTTTCCGAAGACTGCCCTCAGACAACGTTGTGGACTCCTTTGCTCTTCTCTGTTATTCTTCTTCTGATTGTCCTTACCTCATCAAATGACTCAAGGCTGAAATCCTGTCTCTCACAGCACTTACACTCCTAGCACTCAGACTCTCCTATGGCCTGAGTAGCCACCAATCAACGCTGAGTCGAAAAAAGGTCTTTAAAAAATACACGAAAAAGCCCAAACTGCAGAACATTCTGCAAACCAACTGGTCTATCCTCTCCAAAAATGTCTGTATCATGAATGACAAAGAAAAATTAAGGAAACATTCTAGATTAAAGGAAACTAAAAACACCTGAAAAGCACATGTAAGACGTGATCCTGAACCGGACTCTGGATCAGAAAAAGAAATCCTATCAATAACATTATCTGGGCCGGGCGTGGGGTCTCACGCCTGCAATCCAAACACTTTGGGATGCCAAGGTGGGCAGATCAGGTGAGGTCAGAAGTTCAAGACCGCAGTGGCCGGCGCCTGTAGGCCCAGCTACACGGCAGGCTGAGGCGTGAGATTCCCTAGAACCTGGGAGGTGTAGGTTGCAGTGAGCCAAGATCGCACTACTGCACTCCAACCTGGGCAACAGAGGGAGACTCCGTCTCAACAAAGAATAACGAAAGGAAGAAAGAAGTTGTCTGGGGAGCTGGCAAAATTTGAGTATGCACTGCGTATTAAATGACTGCATTTTCTCATTGTTAAATTTCCTGATTTTGATCTTTCTGCAGTGATGATCCAAGAAATGACTTTCTCTTTGTGCTGACGATATACACACCCTCGAGTACATAGGGGAAAGGACCATGATACCTGAAACTTTATCTAAACAAGTCAGCATTAATAACAGTAAACATATATCCGCGTGTGGGTGTGTGTGAGTGTGTGGGCAGCCGGGTAAGAGAGGGAGGGAAGAGATATAAAACCTACGGAGAGAAAGCTATTAACAACTGGTGAATCTAGGTGAAAAGTATATGAGTTCGTTGTACTATTCTTGCAAATTTTCTATAAATGTTATGTCTTGAATATAGACACAGTAAAAAATTTTAAAGAATATATGACAACTACACTGAAGTTTAGGAAGAGAGGAGGTTTTCTTTCAATTGTGGTAAAAAAATACACATATCCTCAAACTTACCGTCTTTTTTTTTAA
The DNA here is from genome assembly GCF_024542745.1 of Macaca thibetana thibetana. NCBI lineage: Eukaryota > Metazoa > Chordata > Mammalia > Primates > Cercopithecidae > Macaca > Macaca thibetana. The sequence goes on along the minus strand of NC_065598.1, from coordinate 49,060,866 downwards.
GTGGTACAGTTCACTAAGGAGTTATGTCTGCAACATTACCAGCCACTAGGCACAAACTTTGAATCTGTGTTTTCCTATACCATGAAACCTTTATTTATTTACTTGTTTGTTTGTTTCTTTATTACTGATGAGATCTCGCTATGTTTCCCAGGCTGGGCTTGAACGCCAGGGCTCAAGCGATCCTCTCACCTCAGCCTCCCAAGTAGCTGGGACTATGAGTGCACGGCGTTCAGCCCAGCTTGAGACCTTTCTCCTAAATGACAATCTGAGGATAAACCACAGGACATGCATAATGCTTATATTCAGCCATAGAGTACCAAGAGCAGTGTGCATCACCTAAGACATCTGAAGTCTACAACATGGATAGGATTTCAGTTACAATTACAATGTCAATTTCTGAAGGACTGATTGGCTGAACGGATTTGAGGACTATGGAAAATCTTACAGTCATGACACCCATTACCTACTGGGATAAACAGAAACTTAACTTTCTTCAAACAAAGTTATATTAGGTCCGAAGGTCCCAAATGTAAAATTCCATAAATGAACCCCGTGAAGAACAAAGCACCAAATATAACATTGTTTGTGAATCACACAAAATATACTGTCCCGCACTGAGAATAAGGGAGTGGGTGGACAGCAAGTAATGGGAATTGTTATCAGTCATATTCTAGAAACTTTTAACAATGAATCCCTGGAATAATCCATGACCTCAGTTACATAAATGTTTCCTTTCAAAACATTTTATCTCGGAGAAATTATTTCCACCTCATGTTAATCCCAGGATAACTCCTTTTCTGCTTTTCCAAGCATAAAAGGATTTAATCACCTCCTAAAAGCCACTTAGAAAATCACTAAACCAGCTACCTGTATGGCAGTATCCTCGTTTATCCAGCTTTTATCAAACGTACCATATAAAAATATCAATCAAAGGAAACGGTGGCCAACATTCAGCGACTCGGTTTTTGGAGCTGCTTCTGCTCCTCTGAACTGGGTCTCTTCTTGGGCCAGTACTAAGCTACCTTACAGGAAAGCATTTGAGTTTTAAGCATTTTCAGCAAAATCTTTCCTTCTTTATAGCAACACAGATGATAGGAAGACACAAACCTTGGAACGAAGTACAAATTTTGTCTTCACCAGTCAAGGGTGCTCGGATAAAACACAATCCCGGCACCTCTATTCTCTCATTCATAAAGTCGAGAAATTTTATCATAGTGAGGGATTTGCCCAAGCTAAGCTGCAAACTACATAGCCTCCTGGCTTTTCCAGTCAATTTCAGGCATTCTTTCCATTGATTTCTTTCCTCCTGTTCCTGCTATGTGACAATGCATAACACACACACACATGCACACACGCACACGCACACACACAGACACACACACACCAGCGGGCATTCTTCTTCCCTTTCCATCACCTTGACCTGCAGATGCTCCCTCATCCTCTCCCTCCTGAGCAGGTGCAGGATCCTGACTTTGAGTTGCTGGTTCCCCTTCTTCAGGTTTTGGTGGTTCCACTTCTTCATCACTGAACTGCTCGGGCTGCGGAATATGTGTGGGTATGCAAATAAAGAAAAAAAAAACAAGTTTTGCTATTGATATAAAATTTTACATATATACACAGAATACATAGCTGTTTCTGATCATAAATAAGCCTAAAGACATTTCTCCAACTCTATTCTCTATGGCCAAGAACGTTACTCTACCCACAGGGAGGTTACTGTGAGAAAAGTGACGCACAAGGACTTTGGAAGCTATTATACTCTGTGTTGGAATACATGTGTACGATCCGTCATTAACAAACAAAGCATGAGAAAGAAGTCATGGGCAAAAGCTGAAGAACACAAGAGGAAAAACAAAAAATCCCCCAGAATCAATGTTTCCTTCATGAGACGCCATAATCATGTTTTATCAGCAGGAAAGACGTTTCTCAGCATTTCCATACTAATGCAACAACACTATCGCAAAAATTAATTTCTGCTAATAGAAAACATCGAATTAACGTTTAAGCGCTCACCAGCATAGGCCCAATCATTTCAGGAGGCTCTACATAGCGTCTTGGTCTACGCCGGTAGGTCGATCTTCCTCGCCAACTCATACTTCACACTGAAAACAGACAACCGTGATTGGCAACATGCGCTCCAGAGGGCTGCTATATTCCATCACTTCCATGGATCAATGTTAACTTGTCGTTTTAATTTTGAAAATATTCTCAAAATAAGTCCCAGAGTTAAGCATATGTGTGTACGTTTTCTAAGTGTCTACAAAGCCATTTATGCTGGCCAAGCTGGCAGAGCAGTCATCTTAAGGCGTGTGGCAAGAGGCAGAGGACATTTTTTTCTAAATTTCTTTTGGACGCGGGGTCTCGCTGTGTTGCTCAGGCTGGAGTGCAGCGGGGCGATCACAGCTCACTGCAGCCTCGACCTCCTGCTCAAGGGATCCTCCCGCCTCTGTGTCCCGAGTAACTCGGACTACAGGCGAGCACCACTGTGCCCCGCAGATAGAGGTCATTTCCGATGAGGTTTAGTTTCACAAGCGGACTCCCCACGAAAACACTAGTGAATCACAATTCCCGTGATGGCTGCTTTGGGCAACTCCCGCTTCCTAGAGCCATTCACCCCATCTCACGTTAAGTTTCGTTGCACCGCACTGCCTCGCCCACTCCTTCCCACTTTTCCCGGACCTTCCTTGGCGGACGTGAGACCTTGCAGTGCTTCTCACTCAGGCGCTCCACACTCTACACCGCTGGGGGGCGCTCACCAGGCCGTAGCCTTCCCAGGTGCCAGGTTCCTTCTTTACCACCCGCCCTGCCCCCACCGAGCACCCCATTCAGGCATCTGCCCTGTGTCGTCGGGGGTTCTGGGCACCTCGGGACTTCCATCCCCCAAACAGCACTCACCCCATCTTCACCTGAGCCCCTGACCGCCTTCCCTCTGCGGACCACCTTCCTCCCTGTCCAGGCCCCCTCACGACCACAAAGTCGATGGTGGCCTGGTAGCCTGACAAGAGAAGGAGGACGACCTCGAGGTCCTTCTCCCTCAGAGGCCACAGACCAGGAAGCGGGATCCACCGGACCCACCCGAGGCCCTCTTCACCCTCACTTCAGCCCCCAGGATGACTGGCCTGCAGACCTACCAGACGAATCTCAGTAGGGGAAAAAGAGTCCAGACGGCAAGAACGAGAGCGCACAGCCTCACAGCTCCCTGGCGTTCTTCACGTGGGCTAACGGGCCGGGCGGAAGACGCCCAGTGAACATGCGCACTGAGACGGGGGCCCAGGGAGCATGCGCGGCTGCGGGCCTGGGCGGGCTGCAGTTCCCAGCCCAATGCCCCAAGCCCCGGATTCCCATCCACTGACGATAATGGAATCCAACTTCCCTTTGCTGTTTCCTATGTTTCTGGGACTCAAATACCTCAAGTAGTGCTCCCCTCAAAACTCACTCGATTTTCAACTGAACTGACCCCCGACACACACACATACACACACAAACACACACCCAGGGTCCTCTCTTGCCCTGGCCCCACCATGGGGACAAGAGCCACGGTGACTGCCTGGGAAGACAGGTAGACCACCTGCAAAAACAGCAATAGCAGTCTACACCAAAAAGAAATTCTTCAATGTGAACAATTCTCAGAAAGAGACTGAAGGAAAAATGAATACAAACTCTAGGACCTGTAAAGAAATACTAAAACGATAGCTATCATTTGTGGCATCAGAATCACAGAAGAAATGACAGTATTAGGGAAACGGGACAGCCACAGTGGCACCATGTGAAAATCAACTCCGTCTTGAAACTAGCAAGATACATAGTCCTACCAGTCACAACCCATGGTCCTAAGATGTTTCGAGTTGAAAAAACAGACGAAAGGTACTTCCAAGGACATGCTCCCACAGCAGCAGAAACTGCAGGGTTCCCAACACCCATAGCAATGTATGCTTTCAACATAATTATGCTTTCATGGACTTACACACTGGTAAGTCAAGGATAGTTGTCTTTAAATCAACAGAATGGTAAATTTCATCATGCAAGTCTTTGCCCACCTGCACAAAGGTACAGATAAGTTTAGTCTTTGTATAGATAAGACCCCTATATGCGAAAAACCTGATCAGGCCAAGTCTTACGCCTGTAATCCTAGTATTTTGGGAGGCTGTGCTGGCCGGAGCACCTGAGCTCAGGACTTCCATCGAGACCAGCCTGAGCAACATCAGAAAATGTCATCACTACAAAAAAACAAAGAAAAAGCCGTCAAAAAATTACCTGGGCATGGTGGCATGTACCTAGACTCACAGCTACTCAGGAGGCTGATGTCGGAGGATCGCTTCAGCCCAGGAGGTCAAGGCTGCAGTGAGCTCTGATAACACCACTGCACCCCAGCCTGGATGACAGAGTGAGACCCTGTCTCAAGTTTTAAAAATTGAACATAAAAACATCCAATTTTATCAATCGAATTCACTATATTAACAGATGAATGGGAAAAAATGCTGTGGTCGAAATAGATGCACTGTTTGATGAAACTCAACATAGATTCAAATGAATACGCTCAGCATATTTAGAACAGAATGGAATGACTTACTCTGAAGAAGTCCGTCTACAAAAAAAGGACAGTAAATATGACAGTGAAATGTTGAAAGTTTTCCGTTTCTCATCAGGGATAAGACAAGGATGTCCACTATCACCATGGAACAGGTGGGTCTGCGCAATGCCATAAAATCAGAAAAGCAAATAAAAGTCTTTACAACGGCAGCAACAGTCCTGATACGGAGGCCCATGCCTGTAATCCCAGCACTGTGGGAGGCAAGGCGGGTGCATCACTTGCACTCAGGAGTCCAAGAACAGCACGGGAAACATGGCAAAACCCCGTCTCTACAAACAATACAAAAGGACAAAGAAAAATAAATGGCAGAAATAAAATTGCCCTTATTGAAGGATGATATGTTTCTGTATGTTGAAGACTGAAAATGATCTAGAAATAAACTTTTAGAGTTCATAAGCATATTTCACAAGGCTGCTAGATAGAAAACCAATATATAAGAATTATGTCTCCGCCGGGCATGGTGGCTCACGCTTGTAATCCCAACACTTTGGAAGGCCGAGGCGGGTGAATCACGAGGTCAGGAATTCAAGAGCACCCTAGCCAAGATGGTGAAAGCCCATCTCTACTAAAAATACAAAACTTAGCCGGGCGTGCTGGTGGGCGCCTGTAATCCCAGCTACTTGGGAGGCTAAGGCAGAGAATTGCTTGAATCCGGGAGGCGGGGGTGGCAGTGAGCAGAGATCGCGCCACTGCACTCCAGCCTGGGTGACACAGCGAGACTCTGTCGCCAAAGGGAAAAATGAAAGAAAGATAAAAGAATGATGTCTCTACATACCAGCTCAAACAGGTGGAATATAACATTTCAAAGAATGATACATGTCTCACAGCATCAAAAAGCTAGAAATAAAGTTCACAAAAGATGCGCAAGACTTCTTTGCAGAGGGCTGTAAAGCTTTATTGGGAGAATTGTAATGAACAAATTTTCAACATAGGAGCAGCCTGCATCATTTCAGCGTGTCTTCTTTTAACACTGTCATTGCTTTTCACCTGTAACAGAAACATAACAATTAGCAACGTGACTTAGCAACAGATTATTTAAATGACCCTAAAGGCATACAAAACACACTACAGTTTGGATTTTGTTAAATGGACTAGAAACAAAACCCAAAGGGTGATCCTGTGTCTTACATCCAATTAAACCTCAATACACTTTGAGGACGGACCTGTAGAATTTAAAGGTAATTTCTTCCCTAAACATCCAGTGCTTCCTTTCAATTCAAAAGCACTTACAATTCACAGTCAGGAATTTGGAAAACACATGTGTAAAACATACTTCAGTTGATTAGTCAGGAAGTCCTAAAGTCATGGTCTTTCAACTTTAAATCTGATCAATCCATGTCTCTAAAGCCGAAACTTACATGTAACATTTGATATGGTGAGAGATGATTATATCACATATGTGTCAACAGTCTTATTAGAAATACTGGCTCATGAAGACTGACAGTGTGGCAGGGAGCGTGCATAGCACAGGCATCTTACTCACACCCATGCTGAGCATCACTGACCTACATGCCACAGAGGATAGGAACTAACCGGTCTCTCGCCAGTTGATAATTTCATCACTCAAGGTTTCCGTGAGGAAAGATTTTAAAAGCAATTGTTCATTAAAAGCCAGAGAATCCCAGCCTGGACAACATAGTGAGACCTCATCTCGACAAAAAAAATTTTTTTTTTAATTTAACAGAAAAAAAAAAAAAAAAACAACTTAGGCACGGTGGCTTGTGCATATACTTTCAGCCACTCAGGAGGCTGAGGTGGGAGGACTGCTTTAGCCAGGGAGCCAGAGGTTGCAGTGAGCTGAAATCACACCACTGTACTCCAGCCTGGGTGACAGACTGAGACTCTGTCTCAAACAAACAAAGAGGAGGGAGAATTCACAATTTGACAAGATACTACCATATCTATTCAGCTCTCCACACGGAAAAACTAAGATGAAGCAGAGTGACCGCTCACTTTCTTAGTAGCAATGAAATCTCAATTTAGAGATTTTCAGATGACTCAGGCAGGGTTTCATGATTTGGGATCAACACATCATGCGAAGCAGATGATCTCTGTATCCCATGCATTTCTATACAACAGGATCAGAGTATGAAAGAACCAGAAGGGAAAATGGTTTTAAAATCTCTGACTTCAACTCACTATTTTCATAAGAACCAAAGACAGCTTTAGAAGTGAAAGGACTCACTCAGCATCTCGCCAAGGCTGTAAGAGCTGGTATTAGAACCCGCATCAGTGCTTCGGCATTTTTCACACCAAGTGATGCGTGTTACAAATGTGTTATGTATTTGTTAAAAGCAGATCTTTACAAACGCATCTCAAAATTATGAGCTATTGGTTCAAGGATTTAGACTCAAATCTTCATTCAACATGGCTTTGACTCAGTTTGTTTCTATATCTGACAGCCTATCAGTCGGGTGCTGGGGCCTGAACTACGTTTCAAATAACCTTTCTATATAAGAACTCTAGTATTACAGAGGCAGTACTGTTACTTCTCTGCTATTAAAAATATAATGCTGGGTCGGGCTCCGTGGCTCTCGCCTGTAATCCTGGAAATTTCAAAGGCGAGGCACGTGGATAACCCGAGGCCAGGAGTTCGGGACCAACCTGTGCAACGGAACAAAACCCCATCAATACTAAACATACAAAAATTAGCTGGGAACGGTGGAGCACGTCTGTAAGCCTGGCTACTCGGGAGGCACACGCAGGAGAATGACTTGAACCCGGGAGGCTGAAGTTCCAGTGACCGAGGTGGGACCACTGCACTCCAGCTTGGTCGACAGAGCGAGACTCTGTCTCAAAAAATAACTATTATTATTATTATACAATACTGTGGAAACAGACACCCTACGATCTGCATGTCTAATGGATTGCCTACCTTATTCAGGCCTTTTCACCTCCTCTGGATTTGGCAGGCTCATCTCCTGGACATCAGGACCATCTTCACGCTCATAATCGGGCGTCGGGCGAACCTCTTCCTGGCTCTCAGCTTCAGGCTCTGGCCCTTGAAAATAAAAAATACATATCAATTTAAGCAGTAAAATATAAAATGTCAATAAGAAAATAATACTCATGCTCTCTGAGTTATTATATCAAAGCTTTAGCTACTGTAATAATAGATGTGTTGACAAGAATCCCAGGAACATTATTTCAGGAGTCTGTTAGCAGAAAACAGGAAAACAAGGTGTTCCAAATATTACCCTCTTCCTTTCCGAAGACTGCCCTCAGACAACGTTGTGGACTCCTTTGCTCTTCTCTGTTATTCTTCTTCTGATTGTCCTTACCTCATCAAATGACTCAAGGCTGAAATCCTGTCTCTCACAGCACTTACACTCCTAGCACTCAGACTCTCCTATGGCCTGAGTAGCCACCAATCAACGCTGAGTCGAAAAAAGGTCTTTAAAAAATACACGAAAAAGCCCAAACTGCAGAACATTCTGCAAACCAACTGGTCTATCCTCTCCAAAAATGTCTGTATCATGAATGACAAAGAAAAATTAAGGAAACATTCTAGATTAAAGGAAACTAAAAACACCTGAAAAGCACATGTAAGACGTGATCCTGAACCGGACTCTGGATCAGAAAAAGAAATCCTATCAATAACATTATCTGGGCCGGGCGTGGGGTCTCACGCCTGCAATCCAAACACTTTGGGATGCCAAGGTGGGCAGATCAGGTGAGGTCAGAAGTTCAAGACCGCAGTGGCCGGCGCCTGTAGGCCCAGCTACACGGCAGGCTGAGGCGTGAGATTCCCTAGAACCTGGGAGGTGTAGGTTGCAGTGAGCCAAGATCGCACTACTGCACTCCAACCTGGGCAACAGAGGGAGACTCCGTCTCAACAAAGAATAACGAAAGGAAGAAAGAAGTTGTCTGGGGAGCTGGCAAAATTTGAGTATGCACTGCGTATTAAATGACTGCATTTTCTCATTGTTAAATTTCCTGATTTTGATCTTTCTGCAGTGATGATCCAAGAAATGACTTTCTCTTTGTGCTGACGATATACACACCCTCGAGTACATTGGGGAAAGGACCATGATACCTGAAACTTTATCTAAACAAGTCAGCATTAATAACAGTAAACATATATCCGCGTGTGGGTGTGTGTGTGAGTGTGTGGGCAGCCGGGTAAGAGAGGGAGGGAAGAGATATAAAACCTACGGAGAGAAAGCTATTAACAACTGGTGAATCTAGGTGAAAAGTATATGAGTTCGTTGTACTATTCTTGCAAATTTTCTATAAATGTTATGTCTTGAATATAGACACAGTAAAAATTTTAAAGAATATATGACAACTACACTGAAGTTTAGGAAGAGAGGAGGTTTTCTTTCAATTGTGGTAAAAAAATACACATATCCTCAAACTTACCGTCTTTTTTTAAGTGGTACAGTTCACTAAGGAGTTATGTCTGCAACATTACCAGCCACTAGGCACAAACTTTGAATCTGTGTTTTCCTATACCATGAAACCTTTATTTATTTACTTGTTTGTTTGTTTCTTTATTACTGATGAGATCTCGCTATGTTTCCCAGGCTGGGCTTGAACGCCAGGGCTCAAGCGATCCTCTCACCTCAGCCTCCCAAGTAGCTGGGACTATGAGTGCACGGCGTTCAGCCCAGCTTGAGACCTTTCTCCTAAATGACAATCTGAGGATAAACCACAGGACATGCATAATGCTTATATTCAGCCATAGAGTACCAAGAGCAGTGTGCATCACCTAAGACATCTGAAGTCTACAACATGGATAGGATTTCAGTTACAATTACAATGTCAATTTCTGAAGGACTGATTGGCTGAACGGATTTGAGGACTATGGAAAATCTTACAGTCATGACACCCATTACCTACTGGGATAAACAGAAACTTAACTTTCTTCAAACAAAGTTATATTAGGTCCGAAGGTCCCAAATGTAATATTCCATAAATGAACCCCGTGAAGAACAAAGCACCAAATATAACATTGTTTGTGAATCACACAAAATATACTGTCCCGCACTGAGAATAAGGGAGTGGGTGGACAGCAAGTAATGGGAATTGTTATCAGTCATATTCTAGAAACTTTTAACAATGAATCCCTGGAATAATCCATGACCTCAGTTACATAAATGTTTCCTTTCAAAACATTTTATCTCGGAGAAATTATTTCCACCTCATGTTAATCCCAGGATAACTCCTTTTCTGCTTTTCCAAGCATAAAAGGATTTAATCACCTCCTAAAAGCCACTTAGAAAATCACTAAACCAGCTACCTGTATGGCAGTATCCTCGTTTATCCAGCTTTTATCAAACGTACCATATAAAAATATCAATCAAAGGAAACGGTGGCCAACATTCAGCGACTCGGTTTTTGGAGCTGCTTCTGCTCCTCTGAACTGGGTCTCTTCTTGGGCCAGTACTAAGCTACCTTACAGGAAAGCATTTGAGTTTTAAGCATTTTCAGCAAAATCTTTCCTTCTTTATAGCAACACAGATGATAGGAAGACACAAACCTTGGAACGAAGTACAAATTTTGTCTTCACCAGTCAAGGGTGCTCGGATAAAACACAATCCCGGCACCTCTATTCTCTCATTCATAAAGTCGAGAAATTTTATCATAGTGAGGGATTTGCCTAAGCTAAGCTGCAAACTACATAGCCTCCTGGCTTTTCCAGTCAATTTCAGGCATTCTTTCCATTGATTTCTTTCCTCCTGTTCCTGCTATGTGACAATGCATAACACACACACACATGCACACACGCACACGCACACACACAGACACACACACACCAGCGGGCATTCTTCTTCCCTTTCCATCACCTTGACCTGCAGATGCTCCCTCATCCTCTCCCTCCTGAGCAGGTGCAGGATCCTGACTTTGAGTTGCTGGTTCCCCTTCTTCAGGTTTTGGTGGTTCCACTTCTTCATCACTGAACTGCTCGGGCTGCGGAATATGTGTGGGTATGCAAATAAAGAAAAAAAAACAAGTTTTGCTATTGATATAAAATTTTACATATATACACAGAATACATAGCTGTTTCTGATCATAAATAAGCCTAAAGACATTTCTCCAACTCTATTCTCTATGGCCAAGAACGTTACTCTACCCACAGGGAGGTTACTGTGAGAAAAGTGACGCACAAGGACTTTGGAAGCTATTATACTCTGTGTTGGAATACATGTGTACGATCCGTCATTAACAAACAAAGCATGAGAAAGAAGTCATGGGCAAAAGCTGAAGAACACAAGAGGAAAAACAAAAAATCCCCCAGAATCAATGTTTCCTTCATGAGACGCCATAATCATGTTTTATCAGCAGGAAAGACGTTTCTCAGCATTTCCATACTAATGCAACAACACTATCGCAAAAATTAATTTCTGCTAATAGAAAACATCGAATTAACGTTTAAGCGCTCACCAGCATAGGCCCAATCATTTCAGGAGGCTCTACATAGCGTCTTGGTCTACGCCGGTAGGTCGATCTTCCTCGCCAACTCATACTTCACACTGAAAACAGACAACCGTGATTGGCAACATGCGCTCCAGAGGGCTGCTATATTCCATCACTTCCATGGATCAATGTTAACTTGTCGTTTTAATTTTGAAAATATTCTCAAAATAAGTCCCAGAGTTAAGCATATGTGTGTACGTTTTCTAAGTGTCTACAAAGCCATTTATGCTGGCCAAGCTGGCAGAGCAGTCATCTTAAGGCGTGTGGCAAGAGGCAGAGGACATTTTTTTCTAAATTTCTTTTGGACGCGGGGTCTCGCTGTGTTGCTCAGGCTGGAGTGCAGCGGGGCGATCACAGCTCACTGCAGCCTCGACCTCCTGCTCAAGGGATCCTCCCGCCTCTGTGTCCCGAGTAACTCGGACTACAGGCGAGCACCACTGTGCCCCGCAGATAGAGGTCATTTCCGATGAGGTTTAGTTTCACAAGCGGACTCCCCACGAAAACACTAGTGAATCACAATTCCCGTGATGGCTGCTTTGGGCAACTCCCGCTTCCTAGAGCCATTCACCCCATCTCACGTTAAGTTTCGTTGCACCGCACTGCCTCGCCCACTCCTTCCCACTTTTCCCGGACCTTCCTTGGCGGACGTGAGACCTTGCAGTGCTTCTCACTCAGGCGCTCCACACTCTACACCGCTGGGGGGCGCTCACCAGGCCGTAGCCTTCCCAGGTGCCAGGTTCCTTCTTTACCACCCGCCCTGCCCCCACCGAGCACCCCATTCAGGCATCTGCCCTGTGTCGTCGGGGGTTCTGGGCACCTCGGGACTTCCATCCCCCAAACAGCACTCACCCCATCTTCACCTGAGCCCCTGACCGCCTTCCCTCTGCGGACCACCTTCCTCCCTGTCCAGGCCCCCTCACGACCACAAAGTCGATGGTGGCCTGGTAGCCTGACAAGAGAAGGAGGACGACCTCGAGGTCCTTCTCCCTCAGAGGCCACAGACCAGGAAGCGGGATCCACCGGACCCACCCGAGGCCCTCTTCACCCTCACTTCAGCCCCCAGGATGACTGGCCTGCAGACCTACCAGACGAATCTCAGTAGGGGAAAAAGAGTCCAGACGGCAAGAACGAGAGCGCACAGCCTCACAGCTCCCTGGCGTTCTTCACGTGGGCTAACGGGCCGGGCGGAAGACGCCCAGTGAACATGCGCACTGAGACGGGGGCCCAGGGAGCATGCGCGGCTGCGGGCCTGGGCGGGCTGCAGTTCCCAGCCCAATGCCCCAAGCCCCGGATTCCCATCCACTGACGATAATGGAATCCAACTTCCCTTTGCTGTTTCCTATGTTTCTGGGACTCAAATACCTCAAGTAGTGCTCCCCTCAAAACTCACTCGATTTTCAACTGAACTGACCCCCGACACACACACATACACACACAAACACACACCCAGGGTCCTCTCTTGCCCTGGCCCCACCATGGGGACAAGAGCCACGGTGACTGCCTGGGAAGACAGGTAGACCACCTGCAAAAACAGCAATAGCAGTCTACACCAAAAAGAAATTCTTCAATGTGAACAATTCTCAGAAAGAGACTGAAGGAAAAATGAATACAAACTCTAGGACCTGTAAAGAAATACTAAAACGATAGCTATCATTTGTGGCATCAGAATCACAGAAGAAATGACAGTATTAGGGAAACGGGACAGCCACAGTGGCACCATGTGAAAATCAACTCCGTCTTGAAACTAGCAAGATACATAGTCCTACCAGTCACAACCCATGGTCCTAAGATGTTTCGAGTTGAAAAAACAGACGAAAGGTACTTCCAAGGACATGCTCCCACAGCAGCAGAAACTGCAGGGTTCCCAACACCCATAGCAATGTATGCTTTCAACATAATTATGCTTTCATGGACTTACACACTGGTAAGTCAAGGATAGTTGTCTTTAAATCAACAGAATGGTAAATTTCATCATGCAAGTCTTTGCCCACCTGCACAAAGGTACAGATAAGTTTAGTCTTTGTATAGATAAGACCCCTATATGCGAAAAACCTGATCAGGCCAAGTCTTACGCCTGTAATCCTAGTATTTTGGGAGGCTGTGCTGGCCGGAGCACCTGAGCTCAGGACTTCCATCGAGACCAGCCTGAGCAACATCAGAAAATGTCATCACTACAAAAAACAAAGAAAAAGCCGTCAAAAAAAAATTACCTGGGCATGGTGGCATGTACCTAGACTCACAGCTACTCAGGAGGCTGATGTCGGAGGATCGCTTCAGCCCAGGAGGTCAAGGCTGCAGTGAGCTCTGATAACACCACTGCACCCCAGCCTGGATGACAGAGTGAGACCCTGTCTCAAGTTTTAAAAATTGAACATAAAAACATCCAATTTTATCAATCGAATTCACTATATTAACAGATGAATGGGAAAAAATGCTGTGGTCGAAATAGATGCACTGTTTGATGAAACTCAACATAGATTCAAATGAATACGCTCAGCATATTTAGAACAGAATGGAATGACTTACTCTGAAGAAGTCCGTCTACAAAAAAAGGACAGTAAATATGACAGTGAAATGTTGAAAGTTTTCCGTTTCTCATCAGGGATAAGACAAGGATGTCCACTATCACCATGGAACAGGTGGGTCTGCGCAATGCCATAAAATCAGAAAAGCAAATAAAAGTCTTTACAACGGCAGCAACAGTCCTGATACGGAGGCCCATGCCTGTAATCCCAGCACTGTGGGAGGCAAGGCGGGTGCATCACTTGCACTCAGGAGTCCAAGAACAGCACGGGAAACATGGCAAAACCCCGTCTCTACAAACAATACAAAAGGACAAAGAAAAATAAATGGCAGAAATAAAATTGCCCTTATTGAAGGATGATATGTTTCTGTATGTTGAAGACTGAAAATGATCTAGAAATAAACTTTTAGAGTTCATAAGCATATTTCACAAGGCTGCTAGATAGAAAACCAATATATAAGAATTATGTCTCCGCCGGGCATGGTGGCTCACGCTTGTAATCCCAACACTTTGGAAGGCCGAGGCGGGTGAATCACGAGGTCAGGAATTCAAGAGCACCCTAGCCAAGATGGTGAAAGCCCATCTCTACTAAAAATACAAAACTTAGCCGGGCGTGCTGGTGGGCGCCTGTAATCCCAGCTACTTGGGAGGCTAAGGCAGAGAATTGCTTGAATCCGGGAGGCGGGGGGTGGCAGTGAGCAGAGATCGCGCCACTGCACTCCAGCCTGGGTGACACAGCGAGACTCTGTCGCCAAAGGGAAAAATGAAAGAAAGATAAAAGAATGATGTCTCTACATACCAGCTCAAACAGGTGGAATATAACATTTCAAAGAATGATACATGTCTCACAGCATCAAAAAGCTAGAAATAAAGTTCACAAAAGATGCGCAAGACTTCTTTGCAGAGGGCTGTAAAGCTTTATTGGGAGAATTGTAATGAACAAATTTTCAACATAGGAGCAGCCTGCATCATTTCAGCGTGTCTTCTTTTAACACTGTCATTGCTTTTCACCTGTAACAGAAACATAACAATTAGCAACGTGACTTAGCAACAGATTATTTAAATGACCCTAAAGGCATACAAAACACACTACAGTTTGGATTTTGTTAAATGGACTAGAAACAAAACCCAAAGGGTGATCCTGTGTCTTACATCCAATTAAACCTCAATACACTTTGAGGACGGACCTGTAGAATTTAAAGGTAATTTCTTCCCTAAACATCCAGTGCTTCCTTTCAATTCAAAAGCACTTACAATTCACAGTCAGGAATTTGGAAAACACATGTGTAAAACATACTTCAGTTGATTAGTCAGGAAGTCCTAAAGTCATGGTCTTTCAACTTTAAATCTGATCAATCCATGTCTCTAAAGCTGAAACTTACATGTAACATTTGATATGGTGAGAGATGATTATATCACATATGTGTCAACAGTCTTATTAGAAATACTGGCTCATGAAGACTGACAGTGTGGCAGGGAGCGTGCATAGCACAGGCATCTTACTCACACCCATGCTGAGCATCACTGACCTACATGCCACAGAGGATAGGAACTAACCGGTCTCTCGCCAGTTGATAATTTCATCACTCAAGGTTTCCGTGAGGAAAGATTTTAAAAGCAATTGTTCATTAAAAGCCAGAGAATCCCAGCCTGGGCAACATAGTGAGACCTCATCTCGACAAAAAAAATTTTTTTTTTAATTTAACAGAAAAAAAAAAAAAAAACAACTTAGGCACGGTGGCTTGTGCATATACTTTCAGCCACTCAGGAGGCTGAGGTGGGAGGACTGCTTTAGCCAGGGAGCCAGAGGTTGCAGTGAGCTGAAATCACACCACTGTACTCCAGCCTGGGTGACAGACTGAGACTCTGTCTCAAACAAACAAAGAGGAGGGAGAATTCACAATTTGACAAGATACTACCATATCTATTCAGCTCTCCACACGGAAAAACTAAGATGAAGCAGAGTGACCGCTCACTTTCTTAGTAGCAATGAAATCTCAATTTAGAGATTTTCAGATGACTCAGGCAGGGTTTCATGATTTGGGATCAACACATCATGCGAAGCAGATGATCTCTGTATCCCATGCATTCTATACAACAGGATCAGAGTATGAAAGAACCAGAAGGGAAAATGGTTTTAAAATCTCTGACTTCAACTCACTATTTTCATAAGAACCAAAGACAGCTTTAGAAGTGAAAGGACTCACTCAGCATCTCGCCAAGGCTGTAAGAGCTGGTATTAGAACCCGCATCAGTGCTTCGGCATTTTTCACACCAAGTGATGCGTGTTACAAATGTGTTATGTATTTGTTAAAAGCAGATCTTTACAAACGCATCTCAAAATTATGAGCTATTGGTTCAAGGATTTAGACTCAAATCTTCATTCAACATGGCTTTGACTCAGTTTGTTTCTATATCTGACAGCCTATCAGTCGGGTGCTGGGGCCTGAACTACGTTTCAAATAACCTTTCTATATAAGAACTCTAGTATTACAGAGGCAGTACTGTTACTTCTCTGCTATTAAAAATATAATGCTGGGTCGGGCTCCGTGGCTCTCGCCTGTAATCCTGGAAATTTCAAAGGCGAGGCACGTGGATAACCCGAGGCCAGGAGTTCGGGACCAACCTGTGCAACGGAACAAAACCCCATCAATACTAAACATACAAAAATTAGCTGGGAACGGTGGAGCACGTCTGTAAGCCTGGCTACTCGGGAGGCACACGCAGGAGAATGACTTGAACCCGGGAGGCTGAAGTTCCAGTGACCGAGGTGGGACCACTGCACTCCAGCTTGGTCGACAGAGCGAGACTCTGTCTCAAAAAATAACTATTATTATTATTATACAATACTGTGGAAACAGACACCCTACGATCTGCATGTCTAATGGATTGCCTACCTTATTCAGGCCTTTTCACCTCCTCTGGATTTGGCAGGCTCATCTCCTGGACATCAGGACCATCTTCACGCTCATAATCGGGCGTCGGGCGAACCTCTTCCTGGCTCTCAGCTTCAGGCTCTGGCCCTTGAAAATAAAAAATACATATCAATTTAAGCAGTAAAATATAAAATGTCAATAAGAAAATAATACTCATGCTCTCTGAGTTATTATATCAAAGCTTTAGCTACTGTAATAATAGATGTGTTGACAAGAATCCCAGGAACATTATTTCAGGAGTCTGTTAGCAGAAAACAGGAAAACAAGGTGTTCCAAATATTACCCTCTTCCTTTCCGAAGACTGCCCTCAGACAACGTTGTGGACTCCTTTGCTCTTCTCTGTTATTCTTCTTCTGATTGTCCTTACCTCATCAAATGACTCAAGGCTGAAATCCTGTCTCTCACAGCACTTACACTCCTAGCACTCAGACTCTCCTATGGCCTGAGTAGCCACCAATCAACGCTGAGTCGAAAAAAGGTCTTTAAAAAATACACGAAAAAGCCCAAACTGCAGAACATTCTGCAAACCAACTGGTCTATCCTCTCCAAAAATGTCTGTATCATGAATGACAAAGAAAAATTAAGGAAACATTCTAGATTAAAGGAAACTAAAAACACCTGAAAAGCACATGTAAGACGTGATCCTGAACCGGACTCTGGATCAGAAAAAGAAATCCTATCAATAACATTATCTGGGCCGGGCGTGGGGTCTCACGCCTGCAATCCAAACACTTTGGGATGCCAAGGTGGGCAGATCAGGTGAGGTCAGAAGTTCAAGACCGCAGTGGCCGGCGCCTGTAGGCCCAGCTACACGGCAGGCTGAGGCGTGAGATTCCCTAGAACCTGGGAGGTGTAGGTTGCAGTGAGCCAAGATCGCACTACTGCACTCCAACCTGGGCAACAGAGGGAGACTCCGTCTCAACAAAGAATAACGAAAGGAAGAAAGAAGTTGTCTGGGGAGCTGGCAAAATTTGAGTATGCACTGCGTATTAAATGACTGCATTTTCTCATTGTTAAATTTCCTGATTTTGATCTTTCTGCAGTGATGATCCAAGAAATGACTTTCTCTTTGTGCTGACGATATACACACCCTCGAGTACATAGGGGAAAGGACCATGATACCTGAAACTTTATCTAAACAAGTCAGCATTAATAACAGTAAACATATATCCGCGTGTGGGTGTGTGTGAGTGTGTGGGCAGCCGGGTAAGAGAGGGAGGGAAGAGATATAAAACCTACGGAGAGAAAGCTATTAACAACTGGTGAATCTAGGTGAAAAGTATATGAGTTCGTTGTACTATTCTTGCAAATTTTCTATAAATGTTATGTCTTGAATATAGACACAGTAAAAATTTTAAAGAATATATGACAACTACACTGAAGTTTAGGAAGAGAGGAGGTTTTCTTTCAATTGTGGTAAAAAAATACACATATCCTCAAACTTACCGTCTTTTTTTAAGTGGTACAGTTCACTAAGGAGTTATGTCTGCAACATTACCAGCCACTAGGCACAAACTTTGAATCTGTGTTTTCCTATACCATGAAACCTTTATTTATTTACTTGTTTGTTTGTTTCTTTATTACTGATGAGATCTCGCTATGTTTCCCAGGCTGGGCTTGAACGCCAGGGCTCAAGCGATCCTCTCACCTCAGCCTCCCAAGTAGCTGGGACTATGAGTGCACGGCGTTCAGCCCAGCTTGAGACCTTTCTCCTAAATGACAATCTGAGGATAAACCACAGGACATGCATAATGCTTATATTCAGCCATAGAGTACCAAGAGCAGTGTGCATCACCTAAGACATCTGAAGTCTACAACATGGATAGGATTTCAGTTACAATTACAATGTCAATTTCTGAAGGACTGATTGGCTGAACGGATTTGAGGACTATGGAAAATCTTACAGTCATGACACCCATTACCTACTGGGATAAACAGAAACTTAACTTTCTTCAAACAAAGTTATATTAGGTCCGAAGGTCCCAAATGTAAAATTCCATAAATGAACCCCGTGAAGAACAAAGCACCAAATATAACATTGTTTGTGAATCACACAAAATATACTGTCCCGCACTGAGAATAAGGGAGTGGGTGGACAGCAAGTAATGGGAATTGTTATCAGTCATATTCTAGAAACTTTTAACAATGAATCCCTGGAATAATCCATGACCTCAGTTACATAAATGTTTCCTTTCAAAACATTTTATCTCGGAGAAATTATTTCCACCTCTCATGTTAATCCCAGGATAACTCCTTTTCTGCTTTTCCAAGCATAAAAGGATTTAATCACCTCCTAAAAGCCACTTAGAAAATCACTAAACCAGCTACCTGTATGGCAGTATCCTCGTTTATCCAGCTTTTATCAAACGTACCATATAAAAATATCAATCAAAGGAAACGGTGGCCAACATTCAGCGACTCGGTTTTTGGAGCTGCTTCTGCTCCTCTGAACTGGGTCTCTTCTTGGGCCAGTACTAAGCTACCTTACAGGAAAGCATTTGAGTTTTAAGCATTTTCAGCAAAATCTTTCCTTCTTTATAGCAACACAGATGATAGGAAGACACAAACCTTGGAACGAAGTACAAATTTTGTCTTCACCAGTCAAGGGTGCTCGGATAAAACACAATCCCGGCACCTCTATTCTCTCATTCATAAAGTCGAGAAATTTTATCATAGTGAGGGATTTGCCCAAGCTAAGCTGCAAACTACATAGCCTCCTGGCTTTTCCAGTCAATTTCAGGCATTCTTTCCATTGATTTCTTTCCTCCTGTTCCTGCTATGTGACAATGCATAACACACACACACATGCACACACGCACACGCACACACACAGACACACACACACCAGCGGGCATTCTTCTTCCCTTTCCATCACCTTGACCTGCAGATGCTCCCTCATCCTCTCCCTCCTGAGCAGGTGCAGGATCCTGACTTTGAGTTGCTGGTTCCCCTTCTTCAGGTTTTGGTGGTTCCACTTCTTCATCACTGAACTGCTCGGGCTGCGGAATATGTGTGGGTATGCAAATAAAGAAAAAAAAAACAAGTTTTGCTATTGATATAAAATTTTACATATATACACAGAATACATAGCTGTTTCTGATCATAAATAAGCCTAAAGACATTTCTCCAACTCTATTCTCTATGGCCAAGAACGTTACTCTACCCACAGGGAGGTTACTGTGAGAAAAGTGACGCACAAGGACTTTGGAAGCTATTATACTCTGTGTTGGAATACATGTGTACGATCCGTCATTAACAAACAAAGCATGAGAAAGAAGTCATGGGCAAAAGCTGAAGAACACAAGAGGAAAAACAAAAAATCCCCCAGAATCAATGTTTCCTTCATGAGACGCCATAATCATGTTTTATCAGCAGGAAAGACGTTTCTCAGCATTTCCATACTAATGCAACAACACTATCGCAAAAATTAATTTCTGCTAATAGAAAACATCGAATTAACGTTTAAGCGCTCACCAGCATAGGCCCAATCATTTCAGGAGGCTCTACATAGCGTCTTGGTCTACGCCGGTAGGTCGATCTTCCTCGCCAACTCATACTTCACACTGAAAACAGACAACCGTGATTGGCAACATGCGCTCCAGAGGGCTGCTATATTCCATCACTTCCATGGATCAATGTTAACTTGTCGTTTTAATTTTGAAAATATTCTCAAAATAAGTCCCAGAGTTAAGCATATGTGTGTACGTTTTCTAAGTGTCTACAAAGCCATTTATGCTGGCCAAGCTGGCAGAGCAGTCATCTTAAGGCGTGTGGCAAGAGGCAGAGGACATTTTTTTCTAAATTTCTTTTGGACGCGGGGTCTCGCTGTGTTGCTCAGGCTGGAGTGCAGCGGGGCGATCACAGCTCACTGCAGCCTCGACCTCCTGCTCAAGGGATCCTCCCGCCTCTGTGTCCCGAGTAACTCGGACTACAGGCGAGCACCACTGTGCCCCGCAGATAGAGGTCATTTCCGATGAGGTTTAGTTTCACAAGCGGACTCCCCACGAAAACACTAGTGAATCACAATTCCCGTGATGGCTGCTTTGGGCAACTCCCGCTTCCTAGAGCCATTCACCCCATCTCACGTTAAGTTTCGTTGCACCGCACTGCCTCGCCCACTCCTTCCCACTTTTCCCGGACCTTCCTTGGCGGACGTGAGACCTTGCAGTGCTTCTCACTCAGGCGCTCCACACTCCACACCGCTGGGGGGCGCTCACCAGGCCGTAGCCTTCCCAGGTGCCAGGTTCCTTCTTTACCACCCGCCCTGCCCCCACCGAGCAGCCCATTCAGGCATCTGCCCTGTGTCGTCGGGGGTTCTGGGCACCTCGGGACTTCCATCCCCCAAACAGCACTCACCCCATCTTCACCTGAGCCCCTGACCGCCTTCCCTCTGCGGACCACCTTCCTCCCTGTCCAGGCCCCCTCACGACCACAAAGTCGATGGTGGCCTGGTAGCCTGACAAGAGAAGGAGGACGACCTCGAGGTCCTTCTCCCTCAGAGGCCACAGACCAGGAAGCGGGATCCACCGGACCCACCCGAGGCCCTCTTCACCCTCACTTCAGCCCCCAGGATGACTGGCCTGCAGACCTACCAGACGAATCTCAGTAGGGGGGAAAAAAGAGTCCAGACGGCAAGAACGAGAGCGCACAGCCTCACAGCTCCCTGGCGTTCTTCACGTGGGCTAACGGGCCGGGCGGAAGACGCCCAGTGAACATGCGCACTGAGACGGGGGCCCAGGGAGCATGCGCGGCTGCGGGCCTGGGCGGGCTGCAGTTCCCAGCCCAATGCCCCAAACCCCGGATTCCCATCCACTGAGGATAATGGAATCCAACTTCCCTTTGCTGTTTCCTATGTTTCTGGGACTCAAATACCTCAAGTAGTGCTCCCCTCAAAACTCACTCGATTTTCAACTGAACTGACCCCCGACACACACACATACACACACAAAACACACACCCAGGGTCCTCTCTTGCCCTGGCCCCACCATGGGGACAAGAGCCACGGTGACTGCCTGGGAAGACAGGTAGACCACCTGCAAAAACAGCAATAGCAGTCTACACCAAAAAGAAATTCTTCAATGTGAACAATTCTCAGAAAGAGACTGAAGGAAAAATGAATACAAACTCTAGGACCTGTAAAGAAATACTAAAACGATAGCTATCATTTGTGGCATCAGAATCACAGAAGAAATGACAGTATTAGGGAAACGGGACAGCCACAGTGGCACCATGTGAAAATCAACTCCGTCTTGAAACTAGCAAGATACATAGTCCTACCAGTCACAACCCATGGTCCTAAGATGTTTCGAGTTGAAAAAACAGACGAAAGGTACTTCCAAGGACATGCTCCCACAGCAGCAGAAACTGCAGGGTTCCCAACACCCATAGCAATGTATGCTTTCAACATAATTATGCTTTCATGGACTTACACACTGGTAAGTCAAGGATAGTTGTCTTTAAATCAACAGAATGGTAAATTTCATCATGCAAGTCTTTGCCCACCTGCACAAAGGTACAGATAAGTTTAGTCTTTGTATAGATAAGACCCCTATATGCGAAAAACCTGATCAGGCCAAGTCTTACGCCTGTAATCCTAGTATTTTGGGAGGCTGTGCTGGCCGGAGCACCTGAGCTCAGGACTTCCATCGAGACCAGCCTGAGCAACATCAGAAAATGTCATCACTACAAAAAACAAAGAAAAAGCCGTCAAAAAATTACCTGGGCATGGTGGCATGTACCTAGACTCACAGCTACTCAGGAGGCTGATGTCGGAGGATCGCTTCAGCCCAGGAGGTCAAGGCTGCAGTGAGCTCTGATAACACCACTGCACCCCAGCCTGGATGACAGAGTGAGACCCTGTCTCAAGTTTTAAAAATTGAACATAAAAACATCCAATTTTATCAATCGAATTCACTATATTAACAGATGAATGGGAAAAAATGCTGTGGTCGAAATAGATGCACTGTTTGATGAAACTCAACATAGATTCAAATGAATACGCTCAGCATATTTAGAACAGAATGGAATGACTTACTCTGAAGAAGTCCGTCTACAAAAAAAGGACAGTAAATATGACAGTGAAATGTTGAAAGTTTTCCGTTTCTCATCAGGGATAAGACAAGGATGTCCACTATCACCATGGAACAGGTGGGTCTGCGCAATGCCATAAAATCAGAAAAGCAAATAAAAGTCTTTACAACGGCAGCAACAGTCCTGATACGGAGGCCCATGCCTGTAATCCCAGCACTGTGGGAGGCAAGGCGGGTGCATCACTTGCACTCAGGAGTCCAAGAACAGCACGGGAAACATGGCAAAACCCCGTCTCTACAAACAATACAAAAGGACAAAGAAAAATAAATGGCAGAAATAAAATTGCCCTTATTGAAGGATGATATGTTTCTGTATGTTGAAGACTGAAAATGATCTAGAAATAAACTTTTAGAGTTCATAAGCATATTTCACAAGGCTGCTAGATAGAAAACCAATATATAAGAATTATGTCTCCGCCGGGCATGGTGGCTCACGCTTGTAATCCCAACACTTTGGAAGGCCGAGGCGGGTGAATCACGAGGTCAGGAATTCAAGAGCACCCTAGCCAAGATGGTGAAAGCCCATCTCTACTAAAAATACAAAACTTAGCCGGGCGTGCTGGTGGGCGCCTGTAATCCCAGCTACTTGGGAGGCTAAGGCAGAGAATTGCTTGAATCCGGGAGGCGGGGGTGGCAGTGAGCAGAGATCGCGCCACTGCACTCCAGCCTGGGTGACACAGCGAGACTCTGTCGCCAAAGGGAAAAATGAAAGAAAGATAAAAGAATGATGTCTCTACATACCAGCTCAAACAGGTGGAATATAACATTTCAAAGAATGATACATGTCTCACAGCATCAAAAAGCTAGAAATAAAGTTCACAAAAGATGCGCAAGACTTCTTTGCAGAGGGCTGTAAAGCTTTATTGGGAGAATTGTAATGAACAAATTTTCAACATAGGAGCAGCCTGCATCATTTCAGCGTGTCTTCTTTTAACACTGTCATTGCTTTTCACCTGTAACAGAAACATAACAATTAGCAACGTGACTTAGCAACAGATTATTTAAATGACCCTAAAGGCATACAAAACACACTACAGTTTGGATTTTGTTAAATGGACTAGAAACAAAACCCAAAGGGTGATCCTGTGTCTTACATCCAATTAAACCTCAATACACTTTGAGGACGGACCTGTAGAATTTAAAGGTAATTTCTTCCCTAAACATCCAGTGCTTCCTTTCAATTCAAAAGCACTTACAATTCACAGTCAGGAATTTGGAAAACACATGTGTAAAACATACTTCAGTTGATTAGTCAGGAAGTCCTAAAGTCATGGTCTTTCAACTTTAAATCTGATCAATCCATGTCTCTAAAGCCGAAACTTACATGTAACATTTGATATGGTGAGAGATGATTATATCACATATGTGTCAACAGTCTTATTAGAAATACTGGCTCATGAAGACTGACAGTGTGGCAGGGAGCGTGCATAGCACAGGCATCTTACTCACACCCATGCTGAGCATCACTGACCTACATGCCACAGAGGATAGGAACTAACCGGTCTCTCGCCAGTTGATAATTTCATCACTCAAGGTTTCCGTGAGGAAAGATTTTAAAAGCAATTGTTCATTAAAAGCCAGAGAATCCCAGCCTGGGCAACATAGTGAGACCTCATCTCGACAAAAAAAATTTTTTTTTTAATTTAACAGAAAAAAAAAAAAAAAACAACTTAGGCACGGTGGCTTGTGCATATACTTTCAGCCACTCAGGAGGCTGAGGTGGGAGGACTGCTTTAGCCAGGGAGCCAGAGGTTGCAGTGAGCTGAAATCACACCACTGTACTCCAGCCTGGGTGACAGACTGAGACTCTGTCTCAAACAAACAAAGAGGAGGGAGAATTCACAATTTGACAAGATACTACCATATCTATTCAGCTCTCCACACGGAAAAACTAAGATGAAGCAGAGTGACCGCTCACTTTCTTAGTAGCAATGAAATCTCAATTTAGAGATTTTCAGATGACTCAGGCAGGGTTTCATGATTTGGGATCAACACATCATGCGAAGCAGATGATCTCTGTATCCCATGCATTCTATACAACAGGATCAGAGTATGAAAGAACCAGAAGGGAAAATGGTTTTAAAATCTCTGACTTCAACTCACTATTTTCATAAGAACCAAAGACAGCTTTAGAAGTGAAAGGACTCACTCAGCATCTCGCCAAGGCTGTAAGAGCTGGTATTAGAACCCGCATCAGTGCTTCGGCATTTTTCACACCAAGTGATGCGTGTTACAAATGTGTTATGTATTTGTTAAAAGCAGATCTTTACAAACGCATCTCAAAATTATGAGCTATTGGTTCAAGGATTTAGACTCAAATCTTCATTCAACATGGCTTTGACTCAGTTTGTTTCTATATCTGACAGCCTATCAGTCGGGTGCTGGGGCCTGAACTACGTTTCAAATAACCTTTCTATATAAGAACTCTAGTATTACAGAGGCAGTACTGTTACTTCTCTGCTATTAAAAATATAATGCTGGGTCGGGCTCCGTGGCTCTCGCCTGTAATCCTGGAAATTTCAAAGGCGAGGCACGTGGATAACCCGAGGCCAGGAGTTCGGGACCAACCTGTGCAACGGAACAAAACCCCATCAATACTAAACATACAAAAATTAGCTGGGAACGGTGGAGCACGTCTGTAAGCCTGGCTACTCGGGAGGCACACGCAGGAGAATGACTTGAACCCGGGAGGCTGAAGTTCCAGTGACCGAGGTGGGACCACTGCACTCCAGCTTGGTCGACAGAGCGAGACTCTGTCTCAAAAAATAACTATTATTATTATTATACAATACTGTGGAAACAGACACCCTACGATCTGCATGTCTAATGGATTGCCTACCTTATTCAGGCCTTTTCACCTCCTCTGGATTTGGCAGGCTCATCTCCTGGACATCAGGACCATCTTCACGCTCATAATCGGGCGTCGGGCGAACCTCTTCCTGGCTCTCAGCTTCAGGCTCTGGCCCTTGAAAATAAAAAATACATATCAATTTAAGCAGTAAAATATAAAATGTCAATAAGAAAATAATACTCATGCTCTCTGAGTTATTATATCAAAGCTTTAGCTACTGTAATAATAGATGTGTTGACAAGAATCCCAGGAACATTATTTCAGGAGTCTGTTAGCAGAAAACAGGAAAACAAGGTGTTCCAAATATTACCCTCTTCCTTTCCGAAGACTGCCCTCAGACAACGTTGTGGACTCCTTTGCTCTTCTCTGTTATTCTTCTTCTGATTGTCCTTACCTCATCAAATGACTCAAGGCTGAAATCCTGTCTCTCACAGCACTTACACTCCTAGCACTCAGACTCTCCTATGGCCTGAGTAGCCACCAATCAACGCTGAGTCGAAAAAAGGTCTTTAAAAAATACACGAAAAAGCCCAAACTGCAGAACATTCTGCAAACCAACTGGTCTATCCTCTCCAAAAATGTCTGTATCATGAATGACAAAGAAAAATTAAGGAAACATTCTAGATTAAAGGAAACTAAAAACACCTGAAAAGCACATGTAAGACGTGATCCTGAACCGGACTCTGGATCAGAAAAAGAAATCCTATCAATAACATTATCTGGGCCGGGCGTGGGGTCTCACGCCTGCAATCCAAACACTTTGGGATGCCAAGGTGGGCAGATCAGGTGAGGTCAGAAGTTCAAGACCGCAGTGGCCGGCGCCTGTAGGCCCAGCTACACGGCAGGCTGAGGCGTGAGATTCCCTAGAACCTGGGAGGTGTAGGTTGCAGTGAGCCAAGATCGCACTACTGCACTCCAACCTGGGCAACAGAGGGAGACTCCGTCTCAACAAAGAATAACGAAAGGAAGAAAGAAGTTGTCTGGGGAGCTGGCAAAATTTGAGTATGCACTGCGTATTAAATGACTGCATTTTCTCATTGTTAAATTTCCTGATTTTGATCTTTCTGCAGTGATGATCCAAGAAATGACTTTCTCTTTGTGCTGACGATATACACACCCTCGAGTACATTGGGGAAAGGACCATGATACCTGAAACTTTATCTAAACAAGTCAGCATTAATAACAGTAAACATATATCCGCGTGTGGGGTGTGTGTGAGTGTGTGGGCAGCCGGGTAAGAGAGGGAGGGAAGAGATATAAAACCTACGGAGAGAAAGCTATTAACAACTGGTGAATCTAGGTGAAAAGTATATGAGTTCGTTGTACTATTCTTGCAAATTTTCTATAAATGTTATGTCTTGAATATAGACACAGTAAAAATTTTAAAGAATATATGACAACTACACTGAAGTTTAGGAAGAGAGGAGGTTTTCTTTCAATTGTGGTAAAAAAAATACACATATCCTCAAACTTACCGTCTTTTTTTAAGTGGTACAGTTCACTAAGGAGTTATGTCTGCAACATTACCAGCCACTAGGCACAAACTTTGAATCTGTGTTTTCCTATACCATGAAACCTTTATTTATTTACTTGTTTGTTTGTTTCTTTATTACTGATGAGATCTCGCTATGTTTCCCAGGCTGGGCTTGAACGCCAGGGCTCAAGCGATCCTCTCACCTCAGCCTCCCAAGTAGCTGGGACTATGAGTGCACGGCGTTCAGCCCAGCTTGAGACCTTTCTCCTAAATGACAATCTGAGGATAAACCACAGGACATGCATAATGCTTATATTCAGCCATAGAGTACCAAGAGCAGTGTGCATCACCTAAGACATCTGAAGTCTACAACATGGATAGGATTTCAGTTACAATTACAATGTCAATTTCTGAAGGACTGATTGGCTGAACGGATTTGAGGACTATGGAAAATCTTACAGTCATGACACCCATTACCTACTGGGATAAACAGAAACTTAACTTTCTTCAAACAAAGTTATATTAGGTCCGAAGGTCCCAAATGTAATATTCCATAAATGAACCCCGTGAAGAACAAAGCACCAAATATAACATTGTTTGTGAATCACACAAAATATACTGTCCCGCACTGAGAATAAGGGAGTGGGTGGACAGCAAGTAATGGGAATTGTTATCAGTCATATTCTAGAAACTTTTAACAATGAATCCCTGGAATAATCCATGACCTCAGTTACATAAATGTTTCCTTTCAAAACATTTTATCTCGGAGAAATTATTTCCACCTCATGTTAATCCCAGGATAACTCCTTTTCTGCTTTTCCAAGCATAAAAGGATTTAATCACCTCCTAAAAGCCACTTAGAAAATCACTAAACCAGCTACCTGTATGGCAGTATCCTCGTTTATCCAGCTTTTATCAAACGTACCATATAAAAATATCAATCAAAGGAAACGGTGGCCAACATTCAGCGACTCGGTTTTTGGAGCTGCTTCTGCTCCTCTGAACTGGGTCTCTTCTTGGGCCAGTACTAAGCTACCTTACAGGAAAGCATTTGAGTTTTAAGCATTTTCAGCAAAATCTTTCCTTCTTTATAGCAACACAGATGATAGGAAGACACAAACCTTGGAACGAAGTACAAATTTTGTCTTCACCAGTCAAGGGTGCTCGGATAAAACACAATCCCGGCACCTCTATTCTCTCATTCATAAAGTCGAGAAATTTTATCATAGTGAGGGATTTGCCTAAGCTAAGCTGCAAACTACATAGCCTCCTGGCTTTTCCAGTCAATTTCAGGCATTCTTTCCATTGATTTCTTTCCTCCTGTTCCTGCTATGTGACAATGCATAACACACACACACATGCACACACGCACACGCACACACACAGACACACACACACCAGCGGGCATTCTTCTTCCCTTTCCATCACCTTGACCTGCAGATGCTCCCTCATCCTCTCCCTCCTGAGCAGGTGCAGGATCCTGACTTTGAGTTGCTGGTTCCCCTTCTTCAGGTTTTGGTGGTTCCACTTCTTCATCACTGAACTGCTCGGGCTGCGGAATATGTGTGGGTATGCAAATAAAGAAAAAAAAACAAGTTTTGCTATTGATATAAAATTTTACATATATACACAGAATACATAGCTGTTTCTGATCATAAATAAGCCTAAAGACATTTCTCCAACTCTATTCTCTATGGCCAAGAACGTTACTCTACCCACAGGGAGGTTACTGTGAGAAAAGTGACGCACAAGGACTTTGGAAGCTATTATACTCTGTGTTGGAATACATGTGTACGATCCGTCATTAACAAACAAAGCATGAGAAAGAAGTCATGGGCAAAAGCTGAAGAACACAAGAGGAAAAACAAAAAATCCCCCAGAATCAATGTTTCCTTCATGAGACGCCATAATCATGTTTTATCAGCAGGAAAGACGTTTCTCAGCATTTCCATACTAATGCAACAACACTATCGCAAAAATTAATTTCTGCTAATAGAAAACATCGAATTAACGTTTAAGCGCTCACCAGCATAGGCCCAATCATTTCAGGAGGCTCTACATAGCGTCTTGGTCTACGCCGGTAGGTCGATCTTCCTCGCCAACTCATACTTCACACTGAAAACAGACAACCGTGATTGGCAACATGCGCTCCAGAGGGCTGCTATATTCCATCACTTCCATGGATCAATGTTAACTTGTCGTTTTAATTTTGAAAATATTCTCAAAATAAGTCCCAGAGTTAAGCATATGTGTGTACGTTTTCTAAGTGTCTACAAAGCCATTTATGCTGGCCAAGCTGGCAGAGCAGTCATCTTAAGGCGTGTGGCAAGAGGCAGAGGACATTTTTTTCTAAATTTCTTTTGGACGCGGGGTCTCGCTGTGTTGCTCAGGCTGGAGTGCAGCGGGGCGATCACAGCTCACTGCAGCCTCGACCTCCTGCTCAAGGGATCCTCCCGCCTCTGTGTCCCGAGTAACTCGGACTACAGGCGAGCACCACTGTGCCCCGCAGATAGAGGTCATTTCCGATGAGGTTTAGTTTCACAAGCGGACTCCCCACGAAAACACTAGTGAATCACAATTCCCGTGATGGCTGCTTTGGGCAACTCCCGCTTCCTAGAGCCATTCACCCCATCTCACGTTAAGTTTCGTTGCACCGCACTGCCTCGCCCACTCCTTCCCACTTTTCCCGGACCTTCCTTGGCGGACGTGAGACCTTGCAGTGCTTCTCACTCAGGCGCTCCACACTCCACACCGCTGGGGGGCGCTCACCAGGCCGTAGCCTTCCCAGGTGCCAGGTTCCTTCTTTACCACCCGCCCTGCCCCCACCGAGCAGCCCATTCAGGCATCTGCCCTGTGTCGTCGGGGGTTCTGGGCACCTCGGGACTTCCATCCCCCAAACAGCACTCACCCCATCTTCACCTGAGCCCCTGACCGCCTTCCCTCTGCGGACCACCTTCCTCCCTGTCCAGGCCCCCTCACGACCACAAAGTCGATGGTGGCCTGGTAGCCTGACAAGAGAAGGAGGACGACCTCGAGGTCCTTCTCCCTCAGAGGCCACAGACCAGGAAGCGGGATCCACCGGACCCACCCGAGGCCCTCTTCACCCTCACTTCAGCCCCCAGGATGACTGGCCTGCAGACCTACCAGACGAATCTCAGTAGGGGAAAAAGAGTCCAGACGGCAAGAACGAGAGCGCACAGCCTCACAGCTCCCTGGCGTTCTTCACGTGGGCTAACGGGCCGGGCGGAAGACGCCCAGTGAACATGCGCACTGAGACGGGGGCCCAGGGAGCATGCGCGGCTGCGGGCCTGGGCGGGCTGCAGTTCCCAGCCCAATGCCCCAAACCCCGGATTCCCATCCACTGAGGATAATGGAATCCAACTTCCCTTTGCTGTTTCCTATGTTTCTGGGACTCAAATACCTCAAGTAGTGCTCCCCTCAAAACTCACTCGATTTTCAACTGAACTGACCCCCGACACACACACATACACACACAAACACACACCCAGGGTCCTCTCTTGCCCTGGCCCCACCATGGGGACAAGAGCCACGGTGACTGCCTGGGAAGACAGGTAGACCACCTGCAAAAACAGCAATAGCAGTCTACACCAAAAAGAAATTCTTCAATGTGAACAATTCTCAGAAAGAGACTGAAGGAAAAATGAATACAAACTCTAGGACCTGTAAAGAAATACTAAAACGATAGCTATCATTTGTGGCATCAGAATCACAGAAGAAATGACAGTATTAGGGAAACGGGACAGCCACAGTGGCACCATGTGAAAATCAACTCCGTCTTGAAACTAGCAAGATACATAGTCCTACCAGTCACAACCCATGGTCCTAAGATGTTTCGAGTTGAAAAAACAGACGAAAGGTACTTCCAAGGACATGCTCCCACAGCAGCAGAAACTGCAGGGTTCCCAACACCCATAGCAATGTATGCTTTCAACATAATTATGCTTTCATGGACTTACACACTGGTAAGTCAAGGATAGTTGTCTTTAAATCAACAGAATGGTAAATTTCATCATGCAAGTCTTTGCCCACCTGCACAAAGGTACAGATAAGTTTAGTCTTTGTATAGATAAGACCCCTATATGCGAAAAAAACCTGATCAGGCCAAGTCTTACGCCTGTAATCCTAGTATTTTGGGAGGCTGTGCTGGCCGGAGCACCTGAGCTCAGGACTTCCATCGAGACCAGCCTGAGCAACATCAGAAAATGTCATCACTACAAAAAACAAAGAAAAAGCCGTCAAAAAATTACCTGGGCATGGTGGCATGTACCTAGACTCACAGCTACTCAGGAGGCTGATGTCGGAGGATCGCTTCAGCCCAGGAGGTCAAGGCTGCAGTGAGCTCTGATAACACCACTGCACCCCAGCCTGGATGACAGAGTGAGACCCTGTCTCAAGTTTTAAAAATTGAACATAAAAACATCCAATTTTATCAATCGAATTCACTATATTAACAGATGAATGGGAAAAAATGCTGTGGTCGAAATAGATGCACTGTTTGATGAAACTCAACATAGATTCAAATGAATACGCTCAGCATATTTAGAACAGAATGGAATGACTTACTCTGAAGAAGTCCGTCTACAAAAAAAGGACAGTAAATATGACAGTGAAATGTTGAAAGTTTTCCGTTTCTCATCAGGGATAAGACAAGGATGTCCACTATCACCATGGAACAGGTGGGTCTGCGCAATGCCATAAAATCAGAAAAGCAAATAAAAGTCTTTACAACGGCAGCAACAGTCCTGATACGGAGGCCCATGCCTGTAATCCCAGCACTGTGGGAGGCAAGGCGGGTGCATCACTTGCACTCAGGAGTCCAAGAACAGCACGGGAAACATGGCAAAACCCCGTCTCTACAAACAATACAAAAGGACAAAGAAAAATAAATGGCAGAAATAAAATTGCCCTTATTGAAGGATGATATGTTTCTGTATGTTGAAGACTGAAAATGATCTAGAAATAAACTTTTAGAGTTCATAAGCATATTTCACAAGGCTGCTAGATAGAAAACCAATATATAAGAATTATGTCTCCGCCGGGCATGGTGGCTCACGCTTGTAATCCCAACACTTTGGAAGGCCGAGGCGGGTGAATCACGAGGTCAGGAATTCAAGAGCACCCTAGCCAAGATGGTGAAAGCCCATCTCTACTAAAAATACAAAACTTAGCCGGGCGTGCTGGTGGGCGCCTGTAATCCCAGCTACTTGGGAGGCTAAGGCAGAGAATTGCTTGAATCCGGGAGGCGGGGGTGGCAGTGAGCAGAGATCGCGCCACTGCACTCCAGCCTGGGTGACACAGCGAGACTCTGTCGCCAAAGGGAAAAATGAAAGAAAGATAAAAGAATGATGTCTCTACATACCAGCTCAAACAGGTGGAATATAACATTTCAAAGAATGATACATGTCTCACAGCATCAAAAAGCTAGAAATAAAGTTCACAAAAGATGCGCAAGACTTCTTTGCAGAGGGCTGTAAAGCTTTATTGGGAGAATTGTAATGAACAAATTTTCAACATAGGAGCAGCCTGCATCATTTCAGCGTGTCTTCTTTTAACACTGTCATTGCTTTTCACCTGTAACAGAAACATAACAATTAGCAACGTGACTTAGCAACAGATTATTTAAATGACCCTAAAGGCATACAAAACACACTACAGTTTGGATTTTGTTAAATGGACTAGAAACAAAACCCAAAGGGTGATCCTGTGTCTTACATCCAATTAAACCTCAATACACTTTGAGGACGGACCTGTAGAATTTAAAGGTAATTTCTTCCCTAAACATCCAGTGCTTCCTTTCAATTCAAAAGCACTTACAATTCACAGTCAGGAATTTGGAAAACACATGTGTAAAACATACTTCAGTTGATTAGTCAGGAAGTCCTAAAGTCATGGTCTTTCAACTTTAAATCTGATCAATCCATGTCTCTAAAGCCGAAACTTACATGTAACATTTGATATGGTGAGAGATGATTATATCACATATGTGTCAACAGTCTTATTAGAAATACTGGCTCATGAAGACTGACAGTGTGGCAGGGAGCGTGCATAGCACAGGCATCTTACTCACACCCATGCTGAGCATCACTGACCTACATGCCACAGAGGATAGGAACTAACCGGTCTCTCGCCAGTTGATAATTTCATCACTCAAGGTTTCCGTGAGGAAAGATTTTAAAAGCAATTGTTCATTAAAAGCCAGAGAATCCCAGCCTGGGCAACATAGTGAGACCTCATCTCGACAAAAAAAATTTTTTTTTTAATTTAACAGAAAAAAAAAAAAAAACAACTTAGGCACGGTGGCTTGTGCATATACTTTCAGCCACTCAGGAGGCTGAGGTGGGAGGACTGCTTTAGCCAGGGAGCCAGAGGTTGCAGTGAGCTGAAATCACACCACTGTACTCCAGCCTGGGTGACAGACTGAGACTCTGTCTCAAACAAACAAAGAGGAGGGAGAATTCACAATTTGACAAGATACTACCATATCTATTCAGCTCTCCACACGGAAAAACTAAGATGAAGCAGAGTGACCGCTCACTTTCTTAGTAGCAATGAAATCTCAATTTAGAGATTTTCAGATGACTCAGGCAGGGTTTCATGATTTGGGATCAACACATCATGCGAAGCAGATGATCTCTGTATCCCATGCATTCTATACAACAGGATCAGAGTATGAAAGAACCAGAAGGGAAAATGGTTTTAAAATCTCTGACTTCAACTCACTATTTTCATAAGAACCAAAGACAGCTTTAGAAGTGAAAGGACTCACTCAGCATCTCGCCAAGGCTGTAAGAGCTGGTATTAGAACCCGCATCAGTGCTTCGGCATTTTTCACACCAAGTGATGCGTGTTACAAATGTGTTATGTATTTGTTAAAAGCAGATCTTTACAAACGCATCTCAAAATTATGAGCTATTGGTTCAAGGATTTAGACTCAAATCTTCATTCAACATGGCTTTGACTCAGTTTGTTTCTATATCTGACAGCCTATCAGTCGGGTGCTGGGGCCTGAACTACGTTTCAAATAACCTTTCTATATAAGAACTCTAGTATTACAGAGGCAGTACTGTTACTTCTCTGCTATTAAAAATATAATGCTGGGTCGGGCTCCGTGGCTCTCGCCTGTAATCCTGGAAATTTCAAAGGCGAGGCACGTGGATAACCCGAGGCCAGGAGTTCGGGACCAACCTGTGCAACGGAACAAAACCCCATCAATACTAAACATACAAAAATTAGCTGGGAACGGTGGAGCACGTCTGTAAGCCTGGCTACTCGGGAGGCACACGCAGGAGAATGACTTGAACCCGGGAGGCTGAAGTTCCAGTGACCGAGGTGGGACCACTGCACTCCAGCTTGGTCGACAGAGCGAGACTCTGTCTCAAAAAATAACTATTATTATTATTATACAATACTGTGGAAACAGACACCCTACGATCTGCATGTCTAATGGATTGCCTACCTTATTCAGGCCTTTTCACCTCCTCTGGATTTGGCAGGCTCATCTCCTGGACATCAGGACCATCTTCACGCTCATAATCGGGCGTCGGGCGAACCTCTTCCTGGCTCTCAGCTTCAGGCTCTGGCCCTTGAAAATAAAAAATACATATCAATTTAAGCAGTAAAATATAAAATGTCAATAAGAAAATAATACTCATGCTCTCTGAGTTATTATATCAAAGCTTTAGCTACTGTAATAATAGATGTGTTGACAAGAATCCCAGGAACATTATTTCAGGAGTCTGTTAGCAGAAAACAGGAAAACAAGGTGTTCCAAATATTACCCTCTTCCTTTCCGAAGACTGCCCTCAGACAACGTTGTGGACTCCTTTGCTCTTCTCTGTTATTCTTCTTCTGATTGTCCTTACCTCATCAAATGACTCAAGGCTGAAATCCTGTCTCTCACAGCACTTACACTCCTAGCACTCAGACTCTCCTATGGCCTGAGTAGCCACCAATCAACGCTGAGTCGAAAAAAGGTCTTTAAAAAATACACGAAAAAGCCCAAACTGCAGAACATTCTGCAAACCAACTGGTCTATCCTCTCCAAAAATGTCTGTATCATGAATGACAAAGAAAAATTAAGGAAACATTCTAGATTAAAGGAAACTAAAAACACCTGAAAAGCACATGTAAGACGTGATCCTGAACCGGACTCTGGATCAGAAAAAGAAATCCTATCAATAACATTATCTGGGCCGGGCGTGGGGTCTCACGCCTGCAATCCAAACACTTTGGGATGCCAAGGTGGGCAGATCAGGTGAGGTCAGAAGTTCAAGACCGCAGTGGCCGGCGCCTGTAGGCCCAGCTACACGGCAGGCTGAGGCGTGAGAATCCCTAGAACCTGGGAGGTGTAGGTTGCAGTGAGCCAAGATCGCACTACTGCACTCCAACCTGGGCAACAGAGGGAGACTCCGTCTCAACAAAGAATAACGAAAGGAAGAAAGAAGTTGTCTGGGGAGCTGGCAAAATTTGAGTATGCACTGCGTATTAAATGACTGCATTTTCTCATTGTTAAATTTCCTGATTTTGATCTTTCTGCAGTGATGATCCAAGAAATGACTTTCTCTTTGTGCTGACGATATACACACCCTCGAGTACATTGGGGAAAGGACCATGATACCTGAAACTTTATCTAAACAAGTCAGCATTAATAACAGTAAACATATATCCGCGTGTGGGTGTGTGTGAGTGTGTGGGCAGCCGGGTAAGAGAGGGAGGGAAGAGATATAAAACCTACGGTGAGAAAGCTATTAAAAATTGGTGAATCTAGGTGAAAAGTATATGAGTTCGTTGTACTATTCTTGCAAATTTTCTATAAATGTTATGTCTTGAATATAGACACAGTAAAAATTTTAAAGAATATATGACAACTACACTGAAGTTTAGGAAGAGAGGAGGTTTTCTTTCAATTGTGGTAAAAAAATACACATATCCTCAAACTTACCGTCTTTTTTTAAGTGGTACAGTTCACTAAGGAGTTATGTCTGCAACATTACCAGCCACTAGGCACAAACTTTGAATCTGTGTTTTCCTATACCATGAAACCTTTATTTATTTACTTGTTTGTTTGTTTATTACTGATGAGATCTCGCTATGTTTCCCAGGCTGGGCTTGAACGCCAGGGCTCAAGCGATCCTCTCACCTCAGCCTCCCAAGTAGCTGGGACTATGAGTGCACGGCGTTCAGCCCAGCTTGAGACCTTTCTCCTAAATGACAATCTGAGGATAAACCACAGGACATGCATAATGCTTATATTCAGCCATAGAGTACCAAGAGCAGTGTGCATCACCTAAGACATCTGAAGTCTACAACATGGATAGGATTTCAGTTACAATTACAATGTCAATTTCTGAAGGACTGATTAGCTGAATGGATTTGAGGACTATGGAAAATCTTACAGTCATGACACCCATTACCTACTGGGATAAACAGAAACTTAACTTTCTTCAAACAAAGTTATATTTAGGTCCGAAGGTCCCAAATGTAAAATTCCATAAATGAACCCCGTGAAGAACAAAGCACCAAATATAACATTGTTTGTGAATCACACAAAATATACTGTCCCGCACTGAGAATAAGGGAGTGGTTCGACAGCAGGTAATGGGCATTGTTATCAGTCATATTCTAGAAACTTTTAACAATGAATCCCTGGAATAATCCATGACCTCAGTTACATAAATGTTTCCTTTCAAAACATTTTATCTCGGAGAAATTATTTCCATCTCATGTTAATCCCAGGGTAACTCCTTTTCTGTTTTTCCAACCATAAAAGGATTTAATCACCTCCTAAAAGCCACTTAGAAAATCACTAAACCAGCTACCTGTATGGCAGTATCCTCGTATATCCGGCTTTTATCAAACGTACCATAAAAATATCAATCTAAGGAAACGGTGGCCAACATTCAGTGACTCGGTGTTTGGAGCTGCTCCTGCTCCTCTGAACTGGGTCTCTTCTTGGGCCAGAACTAAGCTACCTTACAGAAAAGCATTTGCGTTTTAAGCATTTTCAGCAAAATCTTTCCTTCTTTATAGCAACATAGATGATAGGAAGACACAAACCTTGGAACAAAGTACAAATTGTGTATTCACCAGTCAATCCCGGCACCTCTATTCTCTCATTCATAAAGTCGAGAAATTTTATCACAGTGAGGGATTTGCCTAAGCTAAGCTGCAAACTACATAGCCTCCTGGCTTTTCCAGTCAATTTCAGGCATTCTTTCCATTGATTTCTTTCCTCCTGTTCCTGCTATGTGACAATGCATAACACACACACACACATGCACACACGCACACGCACACACACAGACACACACACACCAGCGGGCATTCTTCTTCCCTTTCCATCACCTTGACCTGCAGATGCTCCCTCATCCTCTCCCTCCTGAGCAGGTGCAGGATCCTGACTTTGAGTTGCTGGCTCCCCTTCTTCAGGTTTTGGTGGTTCCACTTCTTCATCACTGAACTGCTCGGGCTGGGGAATATGTGTGGGTATGCAAATAAAGAAAAAAAAACAAGTTTTGCTATCGATACAAAATTTTACATATATACACAGAATACATAGCTGTTTCTGATCATAAATAAGCCTAAAGACATTTCTCCAACTCTATTCTCTATGGCCAAGAACGTTACTCTACCCACAGGGAGGTTACTGTGAGAAAAGTGACGCACAAGGACTTTGGAAGCTATTATACTCTGTGTTGGAATACATGTA
This sequence comes from Macaca thibetana thibetana, assembly GCF_024542745.1. NCBI lineage: Eukaryota > Metazoa > Chordata > Mammalia > Primates > Cercopithecidae > Macaca > Macaca thibetana. The sequence continues at coordinate 49,023,252 of NC_065598.1, read as the reverse complement.
TACGATCTGTCATTAACAAACCAAGCATGAGAAAGAGGTCATGGGCAAAAGCTGAAGAACACAAGAGGAAAAACAAAAAATCCTCCAGAATCAATGTTTCCTTCATGAGACGCCATAATCATGTTTTATCAGCAGGAAAGACGTTTCTCAGCATTTCCATACTAATGCAACAACACTATCGCAAAAATTAATTTCTGCTAATAGAAAACATCGAATTAACGTTTAAGCGCTCACCAGCATAGGCCCAATCATTTCAGGAGGCTCTACATAGCGTCTTGGTCTACGCTGGTAGGTCGATCTTCCTCGCCAACTCATATTTCACACTGAAAACAGACAACCGTGATTGGCAACATGCGCTCCAGAGGGCTGCTATATTCCATCACTTCCATGGATCAATGTTAACTTGTCGTTTTAATTTTGAAAATATTCTCAAAATAAGTCCCAGAGTTAAGCATACGTGTGTACGTTTTCTAAGTGTCTACAAAGCCATTTATGCTGGCCAAGCTGGCAGAGCAGTCATCTTAAGGCGTGTGGCAAGAGGCAGAGGACATTTTTTTCTAAATTTCTTTTGGATGCGGGGTCTCGCTGTGTTGCTCAGGCTGGAGTGCAGAGGCGCGATCACAGCTCACTGCAGCCTCGACCTCCTGCTCAAGGAATCCTCCCGCCTCTGTGTCCCGAATAACTCGGACTATAGGCGAGCACCACTGTGCCCCGCATATACAGGTCATTTCCGATGAGGTTTAGTTTCACAAGCGGACTCCCCACGAAAACACTAGTGAATCACAATTCCCGTGATGGCTGCTTTGGGCAACTCCCGCTTCCTAGAGCCATTCACCCCATCTCACGTTAAGTTTCGTTGCACCGCACTGCCTCGCCCACTCCTTCCCACTTTTCCCGGACCTTCCATGTCGGACGTGAGACCTTGCAGTGCTTCTCACTCAGGCGCTCCACACTCCACACCGCTGGGGGGCGCTCACCAGGCCGTAGCCTTCCCAGGTGCCAGGTTCCTTCTTTACCACCCGCCCTGCCCCCACCGAGCACCCCATTCAGGCATCTGCCCTGTGTCGTCGGGGGTTCTGGGCACCTCGGGACTTCCATCCCCCAAACAGCACTCACCCCATCTTCACCTGAGCCCCTGACCGCCTTCCCTCTGCGGACCAGCTTCCTCCCTGTCCAGGCCCCCTCACGACCACAAAGTCGATGGTGGCCTGGTAGCCTGACAAGAGAAGGAGGACGACCTCGAGGTCCTTCTCCCTCAGAGGCCACAGACCAGGAAGCGGGATCCACCGGACCCACCCGAGGCCCTCTTCACCCTCACTTCAGCCCCCAGGATGACTGGCCTGCAGACCTATCAGACGAATCTCAGTAGGGGAAAAAGAGTCCAGACGGCAAGAACGAGAGCGCACAGCCTCACAGCTCCCTGGCGTTCTTCACGTGGGCTAACGGGCCGGGCGGAAGACGCCCAGTGAACATGCGCACTGAGACGGGGGCCCAGGGAGCATGCGCGGCTGCGGGCCTGGGCGGGCTGCAGTTCCCAGCCCAATGCCCCAAGCCCCGGATTCCCATCCACTGACGATAATGGAATCCAACTTCCCTTTGCTGTTTCCTATGTTTCTGAGACTCAAATACCTCAAGTAGTGCTCCCCTCAAAACTCACTCGATTTTCAACTGAACTGACCCCCGACACACACACATACACACACAAACACACACCCAGGGTCCTCTCTTGCCCTGGCCCCACCATGGGGACAAGAGCCACGGTGACTGCCTGGGAAGACAGGTAGACCACCTGCAAAAACAGCAATAGCAGTCTACACCAAAAAGAAATTCTTCAATGTGAACAATTCTCAGAAAGAGACTGAAGGAAAAACGAATACAAACTCTAGGACCTGTAAAGAAATACTAAAACGATAGCTATCATTTGTGGCATCAGAATCACAGAAGAAATGACAGTATTAGGGAAACGGGACAGCCACAGTGGCACCATGTGAAAATCAACTCCGTCTTGAAACTAGCAAGATACATAGTCCTACCAGTCACAACCCATGGTCCTAAGATGTTTGGAGTTGAAAAAACAGACGAAAGGTACTTCCAAGGACATGCTCCCCCAGCAGCAGAAACTGCAGGGTTCCCAACACCCATAGCAATGTATGCTTTCAACATAATTATGCTTTCATGGACTTATACACTGGTAAGTCAAGGATAGTTGTCTTTAAATCAACAGAATGATAAATTTCATCATGCAAGTCTTTGCCCACCTGCACAAAGGTACAGGTAAGTTTAGTCTTTGTATAGATAAGACCCCTATATAAGAAAAACCTGATCAGGCCAAGTCTCACGCCTGTAATCCTAGTATTTTGGGAGGCTGTGCTGGCCGGAGCACCTGAGCTCAGGACTTCCATCGAGACCAGCCTGAGCAACATCAGAAAATGTCATCACTACAAAAAACAAAGAAAAAGCCGTCAAAAAATTACCTGGGCATGGTGGCATGTACGTAGACTCACAGCTACTCAGGAGGCTGATGTCGGAGGATCGCTTCAGCCCAGGATTTCAAGGCTGCAGTGAGCTCTGATAACACCACTGCACCCCAGCCTGGATGACAGAGTGAGACCCTGTCTCAAGTTTTAAAAATTGAACTTAAAAACCTACAATTTTATCAATCGAATTCACTATATTAACAGATGAATGGGAAAAAATGCTGTGGTAATCAAAATAGATGCACTGTTTGATGAAACTCAACATAGATTCAAATGAATATGCTCAGCATATTTAGAACAGAATGGAATGACTTACTCTGAAGAAGTCCATCTACAAAAATGGACAGTAAATATGACGGTGAAATGTTGAAAGTTTTCCGTTTCTCATCAGGGATAAGACAAGGATGTCCACTATCACCATGGTAACAGGTGTGTCTGCGCAATGCCATAAAATCAGAAAAGGAAATAAAACTCTTTACAATGGGAGCAACAGGACTGGCGCGGAGGCCCACGCCTGTAATCCCAGCACTGTGGGAGGCAAGGCGGGTGCATCACTTGCACTCAGGAGTCCAAGAACAGCACGGGAAACATGGCAAAACCCCGTCTCTACAAACAATACAAAAGGACAAAGAAAAATAAATGGCAGAAACAAAATTGCTCTTATTGAAGGATGATATGTTTCTGTATGTTGAAGACTGAAAATGATCTAGAAATAAACTTTTAGAAATCATAAGCATATTTCACAAGGCTGCTGGATAGAAAACCAATATATAAGAATTATGTCTCCGCCGGGCATGGTGGCTCACGCCTGTAATCCCAGCACTTTGGGAGGTCGAGGCGGATGAATCACTAGGTCAGGAATTCAAGAGCACCCTGGCCAAGATAGTGAAACCCTATCTCTACTAAAAATACAAAACTTAGCTGGGCGTGCTGGTGGGTGCCTGTAATCCCAGCTACTCGGGAGGCTGAGGCAGAGAATTGCTTGAATCCGGGAGGTGGGGGTTGCAGTGAGCAGATTTCGCGCCACTGCACTCCAGCCTGGGTGACACAGCGAGACTCCGTCGCCAAAGAGAAAAATGAAAGAAAGAAAAAAGAATGATGTCTCTACATACCAGCTCAAACAGTTGGAATATAACATTTCAAAGAATGATACATGTCTCACAGCATCAAAAAGCTAGAAATAAAGTTCACAAAAGATGCGCAAGACTTCTTTGCAGAGGGTTATAAAGCTTTATTGGGAGAATTGTAATGAACAAATTTCCAACATAGGAGCAGCCTGCATCATTTCAGTGTGTCTTCTTTTAACACTGTCATTGCTTTTCACCTGTAACAGAAACGTAACAATTGGGAACATGACTTAGCAACAAATTATTTAAATGACCCTAAAGGCATACAAAACACACTACCGTTTGGGTTTTATTAAATGGACTAGAAACAAAACCCAAAGGATGATCCTGTGTCTTACATCCAATTAAACCTCTCTATGCACTTTGAGGACAGACCTGCAGAATTTAAAGGTAATGTCTTCCCTAAACATCCAGTGCTTCCTTTCAATTCAGAAGCACTTACAATTCACAGTCAGCAATTTGGAAAACACATGTGTAAAACATACTTCAGTTGATTAGTCAGGAAGTACTAAAGTCATGGTCTTTCAACTTTGAATCTGATCAATCCATGTCTCTAAAGCTGAAACTTACATGTAACATTTGATATAGTGAGAGATGATTATATCATATATATGTCGACAGTCTTATTAGAAATACTGGCTCATGAAGACTGACAGTGCAGCAGGGAGCGTGCATAGCACAGGCATTTTACTCACACCCATGCTGAGCATCACTGACCTACATGCCACAGAGGATAGGAACTAACCGGTCTCTCGCCAGTTGATAATTCCGTCACTCAAGGTTTTTGTGAGGAAAGATTTAAAAGGAATTGTTCATTAGAAGCCAGAGAATCCCAGCCTGGGCAGCATAGGGAGACCTCATCTCGACAAAAAAAAAAAAAAAAGTTTAAAAAAAATTTTAAAAAAACACAACAACTTAGGCACGGTGGCTTGTGGGCTTGTGCATGTACTTTCAGCCACTCAGGAGGCTGAGGTGGGAGGACTGCTTTAGCCAGGGAGCCAGAGGTTGCAGTGAGCTGAAATCACACCACTGTACTCCAGCCTGGGTGACAGACTGAGACTCTGTCTCAAACAAACAAAGAGGAGGGAGAATTCACAGTTTGACAAGATACTACGATAGGTATTCAGCTCTCCACACGGAAAAACTAGGATGAAGCAGAGTGACCACTCACTTTCTTAGTAGCAATGAAATCTCAATTTAGAGATTTTCAGATGACTCAGGCCAGGGTTTCATGATTTGGGATCAACACATCATGTGAAGCAGATGATCTCTGTATCTCATGCATTCTATACAACAGGATCAGAGTATGAAAGAACCAGAAGGGAAAATGGTTTTAAAATCTCTGACTTCAACTCACTATTTTCATAAGAACCAAAGACAGGTTTAGAAGTGAAAGGACTCACTCAGCATCTCGCCAAGGCTGTAAGAGCTGGTATTAGAACCCGCATCAGTGCTTCGGCATTTTTCACACCAAGTGATGGGTGTTACAAATGTGTTATGTATTTGTTAAAAGTAGACCTTTACAAAAGCATCTGAAAATTATGAGCTATTGGTTCAAGGATTTAGACTCAAATCTTCATTCAACATGGCTCTGATTCAGCTTGTTTCTATATCTGACAGTCTATCAGTCGGGTGCTGAGGCCTGAACTATGTTTCAAATAACCTTTATATAAGAGCTTTATTACTAAAGAGGCAGTATTGTTACCTCTCTCTTATTAAAAATATAATGTGGCCGCCACGGTGGCTCAAACCTGTAATCCCAGCACTTTGGGAGGCCGAGACGGGCGGATCATGAGGTCAGGAGATCGAGACCATCCTGGCTGACACGGTGAAACCCCGTCTCTACTAAAAAATACAAAAAACTAGCCGGGCGAGGTGGCGGGCTCCTGTAGTCCCAGCTGCTACTCGGGAGGCTGAGGCAGGAGAATGGCATAAACCCGGGAGTCGGAGCTTGCAGTGAGCTGAGATCTGGCCACTGCACTCCAGCCTGGGCGACGGAGTGAGACTCTGTCTTAAAAAAATAAATAAATAAAAATTTAGAAAATAAAAATAAAAATATAATGCTGGGTTGGGCATGATGGCTCTCCCCTGTAATCCTGGCAATTTCAAAGTTCGAGGCAGGTGGATCACCTGAGGTGAAGAGTTCAGGAACTACCTGTGCAACATAATGAAACCCCGTCTCTACTAAAAATACAAAAATTAGCTGGGCGTGGTGGAGTATGTCTGTAAGCCTTGCTCTGCGAGAGTCTCAGGCAGGAGAATCACTTGAACCCTGGAGACGGAATTTCCAGTGAGCTGAGATGGCACCACTGCACTCCAGCCTGGTCAGCAGAGTGAGACTACATCTAGAAAATATAATAATAATTATAATATGATACTGTGGAAACAGACACCCTACAGTTTTCATGCCTAATGGATTGCCTACCTTCTTCAGTCATTTTCACCTCCTCTGGATTTGGCAGGCCCATCTCCTGGACATCAGGACCATCTCTACGCTCACACCCAGTCTTCGGGTGAACCTGTTCCTCGCTATCAGCTTCAGGCTCTGGCCCTTAAAAATAAAAAGTACACATCAATTTAAGCAGTAAAACATAAAATATAAGTAAGAAAATAATATTCATGCTCTCAGTGTTATTATATAAAAGCTTTAGCTAGTCTTATAATAAATGTGTTGATAAGAATCCCAGGAACATTATTTCAGGAGTCTGTTAGGAGAAAAACAGGAAAACAGGGTTTTCCAAATATTACCCTCTTCCTTTCTGAAGACTGCCATCAGACACCTTTGTTGCCTCCTTTGCACTTCTCTGTTATTCTACTTCTGATTGTCCTTATCTTATTAAATGACTCAAGGCTGAAATCCTGTTTCTCGTAGCACTTACACTCCTAGCACTTAGACTCTTATATGGCATGAGTAGCCACCAATAAATGCTGAGTTGAAAAAAGGTCTTTATAAAATACATGAAAAAGCCCAAACTGCAGAACATTCTGCAAACCAACTGGTCTATCCTCTTCAAAAATGTCTATATTATGAATGACAAAGAAAAATTAAGGAAACACTCCAGATTAAAGCAAATTTAAAACACCTGAAAAGCACATGTAAGACGTGATCCTGAACCAGACTCTGGATCAGAAAAAGAAATCCTATCAATAAAATTATCTGGGCCAGGCGTGCGGTCTCATTGCTGTGGGATAATTAAGGAATCAGAGACCTACCGAGGGGTTGAGGAGGAATTATTTAATTATTTAGGTGCACCGACCCATTCTGACTAACATCCAAAGGACTGAGCCCGAACAAACAGTCAAGCTACCTTTTAAGCATTTCGTGGGGCGGGGGGAGATCTGTGCAGGGTGAAGTATATTACAGAAGTGAGAAACAAAGACAGTTATTCAATTAAGACATGCATTACATCATTTCTTTTTTTTTTTTTTTTTTGAGACGGAGTCTCGCTCTGTCACCCAGGCTGGAGTGCAGTGTCCGGATCTCAGCTCACTGCAAGCTCCGCCTCCCGGGTTCACGCCATTCTCCTGCCTCAGCCTCCCGAGTAGCTGGGACTACAGGCGCCCGCCACCTCGCCCGGCTAGTTTTTTGTATTTTTTAGTAGAGACGGGGTTTCACCGGGTTAGCCAGGATGGTCTCGATCTCCTGACCTTGTGATCCACCCGTCTCGGCCTCCCAAAGTGCTGGGATTACAGGCTTGAGCCACCGCGCCCGGCCGCATTACATCATTTCTTACTTTTCAAGGAACAACCTATTTTAAGACTTGAGATTATCTGTCTAATAACCTTGCTGCTGCACAGCTAGAGAAACAGAGTCTTCACAATGCCTGGGAAAGGGAGAGATAAGGCTCACTAGCCACAGAAGGAAAAACAGGCAGTTAATTTTAAAGGACTCCAACTCTTTCTTTTCCTCAGGGGGAACTGTGTTTTCTTACATACAACTGAGTTTTTGCTTACACATTTTTTAATTTCTTTTAATTCATTTCATTTCACCACTTTGGTGCTTTTTATAACAAAGGTGTTCATAGAAAGCACCATTATTTGCCACCTCTTCACGGAGCTGAGCTGCTTCTTCTACTGGCAGCAGTTGATATTTGGTTAATGCCATCAACTGCGCAGTAGTGTGTCAGGTTACTATTGCCTTTATGGTTGACTGAATACTCCCAATAAACGGGTAAAATGCAAGGGAAGATGAGCCAGATGCCAAGAATAAACAAAAACCCACCAATAAGAGTTTTGAATCTTCTAAAGGTTGAGCACCATCCTCCAAACAATGAATCCGGGGCCCATCCGGATCAAGTCTGAACCGGAACATGGGCCAACTTGCGCATTCTAGCTGTGATTTCCATGACAACTCAGCCATTATCATTGATTTCTAGGCAAGAGTTGGTTAAATTAAGTTTTCCACATACTCCTCCTTCTGAGGCTAAGAGGTAATCTAAAACCAATCTATTTTGATATATAGCATTTCTCATTTGTGTTGCTTGTATTGCCAATAAATCTAGTGCCCTTGACGCTTCATTGGTTATAATTTCAAGGACTGCCTGCAACCTTATGATGCAGTTGACCATATAGATTGGGGTGTGATATCCCCATGACCCATCTTATGCCCAGGTAGCTGGCCCATAATATTTAGTGATTCTTTCAGGAGGCCATTCATTATCCTTCCAGTCTCCTATGTCTACATCCTTTGTGACATTTGTGTCTAATTTTGTGATTATGCTTCTTCTAGTTCTTCTTTTATTTTCATCATAAACTGGATACCCTAAGAGTTCCCCTTGCTTTAGAGGAATTAGTAAGAAGGATGGCTTGATTGTTCCTAATACACATGCCCCTGTCCATTTAGCCAGCAGTTGCCAATATGCCCATGCTCCACAGATCTAATATAGGCCAGAGGGTGCTTTCCAAGCATTTGGAGCCCCTAGAGATGCCAACAGTGGCTTAGAATAGAGAACCGAAAGGGTTTGGATCTGGTAAGTAGGAGTCATTCTGGGTGTTTCTCCAGAGTTTTGTCTTTAGTCTCATCATAATACTGTTGCCCTAGGCAGATTGTTTCTCCTACTCCCTCTCTGAAAGACTTTCTTCAATGGGCGATACAGTATTTTCCAATTATGGAGTTTTTTAACAACCAAACACTGGCTGAGGCTGTTGGTTCACTGGCAGGGTTAGGCGAAGTGAATTTATCTTATGGCATTAATTCCTTTGCCTCCCATGGCCACTGGTCCCCCATATTAGTTTCTCCACATACACAGCATGAGGAAATTCCTAAGCTGCCAGTTATGTTTTCAGCTGGTTGGGCAAATAAGTTTTTGGTTGATGGGGGAAGCGCAGGCACTGACAGATCAAAATGCTTATAGAATGACTTATGGACCCAAAATTGCGGGGTTGGACGCATTTGAGTCCTTCTAGTCTTTTTGACAATTAGTAGTGGACTCCAAGGCCTGCTCCTTGTCTATTTACCTGTAATAGTGCTGTCTGTCCTGTAGACCAGAAAGGTAGCTCTGGCTTTAAGATAGCAAAATTTAAAGGATTGCATGCCCTTGTCTTACAGTTTGGTTTGGTTTACATACTCCTTAGCAGAGCAGTCCTTCCTGAATGTAAGTGTTGGAGCTCTGTTAGCATAGACCACTGAATGTTACAGTCTAGGCATCTGATTTGTGGTTCTCTGTACAGATGTTTAGGGCTGCTCCTGCTAAGCCTCTCTTGTGTTAAACCATTGCAGACTGTTTCTGGTTGTATGTGTAGGTTCTTAACTTGGTTCCTGTACATTTATAGTAGGTACGGTACAGTAGAATTTTAACTATGGTATTTTTTACCCAGGTAGTGTGTACACAATGTGGGTATCCTTCTAAAGATTTCTCCCCTTTTAGTATAGGCAGAAATGGTAACAACATCAGTGTATGTAATAGAAACATGCTTACACTACACCTGGGCATGGCAAACCTTCCTCTGAGCATAGACATTTGCAGCATTTGCAGTAATAACAACAGAACAATCAGTATTGACAGAATTATAACTAGGCTTATAAATTGTATTTACATTTACTTATCCAGAGATGGCCCTCTTAGCTTCGGCTGTGCGTAGACCAGTCAGCTTCCAGGATGTGACTAGAGCAGAGCTTGTAGGATCCTCAAGCTTCAGCCGTGTGTCGACTGACCAGCCTCTGGTGCGGTCAGAGCAGGGCAGTCGTCCTTCTTACCAGTGGTTGGGTTTCGCCGTAGGACCATTTGGGTGGGGCAATCTGGGTCTTGTTAGCTAATCCACTGGTCATCCTCAGGAGTCACGGTTGCCACTGGTTTCAGCCGGCTATTGTGAATCCAAGGTGTGACACCTACAACTTTAACAGCAGTGGGAGTAGACATGATTACAATATGGGGCCCATCCCATCAGGGCCCCAAGGTTGTTAGATTCCACCTTTTAACCCAGACAGAGTCCACTGGCTTATATGGATGCACTGGGTCTGTTAGACTTATAGGTATCCTTTCCCTTACCCAGCTTTGCACCTCCTGCATTGCCACTCCTAAAGCCTGCATCTGTCTCCTAAGGGTTAACTCTCCTAACTCCTTTAAGTCCCCTCTAATTTGATTAATGATTGGGGGTGGCCTTCTGAACAATATTTCATAGGGTGAACACCCAGTTTGTTTTGTAGGTGTACACCTGACCTGGAGGAGGACCATGGGCAAGACCTGATCCCATCATAAGTGAGTTTCCTGGCAAAACTTTTTTAGTAGCTGTTTGAGTGCCCGCTTCATCCATGCCACCTTCCCTGAACTCTGTGGTCAGTAGGCTGTGTGCAGTTTCCATGTGATCTTTAAAAGTTGAGTCAGCTGTTGTACTACTTCTGCCACAAATGCAGGATCATTGTCTGATCCTAGGGTTAAAGGCAACCCAAATCTTGGCATGATGTCTTTTAGTAGCACCTTTGTTACCTCTCGTGCCTTTTCAGTTCTGGTGGGGAAGGCCTCAACCTACCCTGAGAAGGTGCAAAGAAACACTAGCATATACCGGTAACCTCCTGCTCAAGGTAACTCGGTAAAGTCTACAAGCAGGTTCTCAAAAGGCACAGCTCCTGCTTCTTGAATTCCAGGGGGTCGAGTTGGTCCTTGTTTTGGATTATTCCGGGCACAGGATAGACATTGTTCACAAACAGCACGGGTGATGGCAGAGAGCTGTGGCACATAGAAATGCCAACCTATCAAAGTCTCTAGTCGTCCTTCCAATGTGTGTTCTTTTATGGATCTGCTTCACAAACCTTGGGGCTTTTGTTTCTGGGATGGCTAGCCTCCCATCAGAGAACAGCCACCATCCATTTTTAATATATTTTCCTGTTTCCTGACCAAACCAAGCTTTTTCACTTCAAGAGTAACTGGTTACCTCCAGTAAAGGGGGCTCTATAAGGAGAGGCATTGCTAGAGTTCTTTCTTCAGGTAAAGCCTTGCTCATTGCTGCCTGCCTAGCCTCTCAGTCTGCCTTTCTGTTGCCCTGTGCCTCATAGCTTTTCCCGATTTGATGTCCTTTGCAATGAATGACAGCCACCTTCTCTGGAGCCCATATGGCTTCTAATAATTGTAAAATTTCCTCTTTATTTTGCATTTCTTTTCCTTCAGTAGTCAATAGTCCTCTCTCTTTGTACATTGCCCCATGGGCACGCAGGGTTGCAAAAGCATATCTTGAATCAGTATATATGTTTACTTTCTTCCCCTTGGCCAATAACAGTGCTCTGGTTAATGCTATTAATTCAGCCTTCTGAGCAGAAGTCCCAGAAGGTAAGGCTTGAGCCTCGACCACTGAGTACTGGGTCACTACTGCATACCCTGCATATTGCACCTCATCTGTTATGAAACTGCTACCATCAGTGAAGTAGTCAACATCTGGGCTCTCCAAGGGGGTATCTCTGAGATCTTCCCAGCTGGAGAATACTTCATTCACCATATTTATGCAACAGTGGGGAAGGTCCTGCCAGCAGTAAGGCAACCCACCATCCTTCCAACTGGGCTCCTCCACAGGTAGTAGGGTAGCTGGGTTCAAGGTATTCACAGACTCCAGTGTTATCTGGGGATTTTCACACAGAAGCCCTTGATACTTTAGCATTCTAGAGTTGGACAGCCAACGATGTCCTCTTTGCTCCATTAAGGTGAATACAGCGTGTGGCACCCGGACTATTATCTTCTGACCTAGGACTAGCTTGTTGGCATCTTCTATAAGGATTGCAGTAGCTGCCAGCACCCTGAGGCAGTGGAGCCAACCTAAGGCCACCAAGTCCAGTCTCTTGGATAAGTATGCTACTGGCCGATGCCAAGAGCCCAACAACTGAGTTAAGACTCTGACTGTCATTCCCTTCCATTCATCCACATACAGAAAGAAGGGTTTTGGTTTTTTTTTTTTTTTTTTTTTTTTTTTTTTTTTTTTTTTTTACATCTGGCAACCCTAACGCTGGGGCTTGAATAAGAGCTTCCTTTATATCTTTGAAGGCCTTTTCCTGTTCCTTTTCCTATACGAGGGGCTCTCTTTCTTTTTTTTTTTTTTTTTTTTTTTTTTTTTTTTTTTTTTTTTATTTTTTTTTTATTTTTTATTTTTTAAATTTATTTATTATTATTATACTTTAAGTTGTAGGGTACATGTGCATAACGTGCAGTTTTGTTACATATGTATACTTGTGCCATGTTGCTGTGCTGCACCCATCAACTCGTCATTTACATCAGGTATAACTCCCAATGCAATCCCTCCCCCCTCCCCCCTCCCCCCTCCCCCCTCCCCATGATAGGCCCCGGTGTGTGATGTTCCCCTTCCTGAGTCCGAGTGATCTCATTGTTCAGTTCCCACCTATGAGTGAGAACATGCGGTGTTTGGTTTTCTGTTCTTGTGATAGTTTGCTAAGAATGATGGATTCCAGCTGCATCCAAGTCCCTACAAAGGACTCAAACTCATCCTTTTTTATGGCTGCATAGTATTCCATGGTGTATATGTGCCACATTTTCTTAATCCAATCTGTCACTGATGGACATTTGGGTTGATTCCAAGTCTTTGCTATTGTGAATAGTGCTGCAATAAACATACGTGTGCATGTGTCTTTATAGCAGCATAATTTATAATCCTTTGGGTATATACCCAGTAATGGGATGGCTGGGTCATATGGTACATCTAGTTCTAGATCCTTGAGGAATCGCCATACTGTTTTCCATAATGGTTGAACTAGCTTACAATCCCACCAACAGTGTAAAAGTGTTCCTATTTCTCCACATCCTCTCCAGCACCTGTTGTTTCCTGACTTTTTAATGATTGCCATTCTAACTGGTGTGAGATGGTATCTCATTGTGGTTTTGATTTGCATTTCTCTGATGGCCAGTGATGATGAGCATTTTTTCATGTGTCTGTTGGCTGTATGAATGTCTTCTTTTGAGAAATGTCTGTTCATGTCCTTTGCCCACTTTTTGATGGGGTTGTTTGTTTTTTTCTTGTAAATTTGTTTGAGTTCTTTGTAGGTTCTGGATATTAGCCCTTTGTCAGATGAGTAGATTGCAAAAATTTTCTCCCATTCTGTAGGTTGCCTGTTCACTCTGATGGTAGTGTCTTTTGCTGTGCAGAAGCTCTTTAGTTTAATGAGATCCCATTTGTCAATTTTGGCTTTTGCTGCCGTTGCTTTTGGTGTTTTAGACATGAAATCTTTGCCCATGCCTATGTCCTGAATGGTACTACCTAGGTTTTCCTCTAGGATTTTTATGGTATTAGGTCTAACATTTAAGTCTCTAATCCATCTTGAATTAATTTTCGTATAAGGAGTAAGGAAAGGATCCAGTTTCAGCTTTCTACTTATGGCTAGCCAATTTTCCCAGCACCATTTATTAAATAGGGAATCCTTTCCCCATTTCTTGTTTCTCTCAGGTTTGTCAAAGATCAAATGGCTGTACATGTGTGGTATTATTTCTGAGGACTCTGTTCTGTTCCATTGGTCTATATCTCTGTTTTGGTACCAGTACCATGCTGTTTTGGTTACTGTAGCCTTGTAGTATAGTTTGAAGTCAGGTAGCGTGATGCCTCCAGCTTTGTTCTTTTGACTTAGGATTGTCTTGGAGATGCGGGCTCTTTTTTGGTTCCATATGAACTTTAAAGCAGTTTTTTCCAATTCTGTGAAGAAACTCATTGGTAGCTTGATGGGGATGGCATTGAATCTATAAATTACCTTGGGCAGTATGGCCATTTTCACGATATTGATTCTTCCTATCCATGAGCATGGTATGTTCTTCCATTTGTTTGTGTCCTCTTTTATTTCACTGAGCAGTGGTTTGTAGTTCTCCTTGAAGAGGTCCTTTACATCCCTTGTAAGTTGGATTCCTAGGTATTTGATTCTCTTTGAAGCAATTGTGAATGGAAGTTCATTCCTGATTTGGCTCTCTGTTTGTCTGTTACTGGTGTATAAGAATGCTTGTGATTTTTGCACATTAATTTTGTATCCTGAGACTTTGCTGAAGTTGCTTATCAGCTTAAGGAGATTTTGGGCTGAGACAATGGGGTTTTCTAAATATACAATCATGTCATCTGCAAACAGGGACAATTTGACTTCTTCTTTTCCTAACTGAATACCCTTGATTTCTTTCTCTTGCCTGATTGCCCTAGCCAGAACTTCCAACACTATGTTGAATAGGAGTGGTGAGAGAGGGCATCCCTGTCTTGTGCCAGTTTTCAAAGGGAATTTTTCCAGTTTTTGCCCATTCAGTATGATATTGGCTGTGGGTTTGTCATAAATAGCTCTTATTATTTTGAGGTACGTTCCATCAATACCGAATTTATTGAGCGTTTTTAGCATGAAGGGCTGTTGAATTTTGTCAAAAGCCTTTTCTGCATCTATTGAGATAATCATGTGGTTCTTGTCTTTGGTTCTGTTTATATACTGGATTATGTTTATTGATTTGCGAATGTTGAACCAGCCTTGCATCCCAGGGATGAAGCGAGGGGCTCTCTTTCTTTCCCTTTGGCAGCCTCATATAAGGGCCTTCCTATAAGGCAGAAGTTTGCAATCCAGATTCAGCAGAATCCCGCTGCACCCAGAAATTTCCCTGCTACCTTGAAACTGGGGTGGGCAATGCACATACAGCCTCCTTGCATGCACTTCCAAGCCTGCACTGGCCTTGGGATACCATGAATCCTAGATATCCAACCTCCCGAAAACAGACTTTTGCCTTGTCCTTGGACACTTTGTAAACTGGCCTGTATTCACCATTTGGCTTGCGCACAGGAAGCAGAGGAGTATTCCAGGAGGACTTGCATTTCACTATAATCCTATGTTCATAGAGCTGATTTAAATGTTTTGTTATGCCATCAATTGCCTCTCTGGGTAGGGGTACTGACAGACTCGTACCAGGGCAGCATGAGGGTTAAGCTCTATTACCACCGGGGGTCTGTTTGCAGCAAGTCCAGGGGGGTTGTCCTTAGCCTATACACCTGGTACCTTGAAAAGCATTCCCCACATATTGTGTAGGTCTGGCTCCGGTAGCCTTCTGGCGTTCATAGAGCCACCATTCCTCAGCCTTTGTGACAGTTAGAGTCAATACCATTGCCTTAGACTTTCCAAACTCCAGTGTCATATTCCTTTTAAATGTAAAGGAAATTTGTGCCTGCAGTTTCTGGAGTAAGTCTCTTCCTAACAAGGGCACTCAACAATTTGGCATATATAGAAACTTATGCTGCACTTCTTGTCCCCTAATAACACATCTCCTGGATTTGCAGAAAAGTCTCTTTTCTTTGGCCCCTATAGCCCCTACGATAGTAGCACAGTTCTTTGTGGGGGAGCTAATTGGGTGAGGTACCGCAGAGAAATTAGCACCAATATCGACCAAAAAATCCATTAATCGGCCCCCTACTTCCATAGAGACCATAGGCTCCCCGGGGCCTGAAAGGATGGAGTCTAGTCTGTCTCATTCCTCTAAATTCTTGGACCCCACTAAGCTGATCGGATCAGGATCTGCCTTGGAAGCACCACAACTAGCAACCAAACGCCGCTCTTGGGTGTTAGACCATTGAACATTCTCCTTATTCTTTTGACATTTATCCTTCTAGTGTCCTTTCCTTTTGCACCATGCACATTAATCTCTCTCCAGCCTCGGCTGGCTTTCAAACTCCTATCCAGACTAGCCTTTTCCATGACCGCGTTCATGCCCGTGTCCATGCCTCCTTGCAAAGCCAGCTTCTCCTCGTGTAAGGGCTGCTGCTAGTAAATTAGCCTTTCTTAAGCCTCCGATCAGCTTTCTTCTTTGCCTCCTGATCTCAGTTAATGTACACCTTGGTAGCCACTTTAATAAACTGAGTAGCATTCACGCCGATGAAGCTTCTAACTTCTGCAATTTATGCCTAATATCTCCTTGGCCCTGCCTTACAAATGCTGTATTCACCATGCGCTGATTTTCAGCAGCATTAGGGTTAAACGGAGTGTACAACCAAAATGCCTCACAAAGTCTTTCTTAAGGGAAGAGGAACATCACACACCAGGGCCTATCATGGGGAGGGGGGAGGGGGGAGGGGGGAGGGATTGCATTGGGAGTTATACCTGATGTAAATGACGAGTTGAGGGGTACTGACGAGTTGATGGGTGCAGCACACCAACATGGCACAAGTATACATATGTAACAAACCTGCACGTTATGCACATGTACCCTAGAACTTAAAGTATAATAATAATAATTAATTAATTAATTTTAAAAAAAACTGGCTAGTGCTTTTATCTGCACCCTGGAGCACCTCTAAGATTTTTTATATTGGTTGCATTTTTCTTTTACCATCCTTTAGTCTTTGCAGAAGTGTTTCTTGGCGCCTTTGTAGGTGTTGAAGCCAGACTGCCTCATCTGGGTCCTAGTAGGTGTCCTTTTGTCCTCGTAAGAGGCGTAAGCATAACTTGGGCATAGCCAGACCTGAGATGGCCTGCCTGACTTTTCTAGCCTTTCACTTTAACTTCCCGGAGCTCTGATTTCTATGAGACTGGGAGCCTGTATCTCTTTGAACTTAACTCCTTAGGGGCAGTTAGCCTTGGTAAAGGGGGTACATTGGAATGTAGGGAGGAGGGGTCTCTATTACCTCCTGTGGTTCTTGCAAAACCGGTTTTCTCTTTCCTCAGACTTTTCTTTTGTTTCCATAGCTGCCCGGGCAGCTGATTTTTACTTTCACTTTTGGCTTTTACTTTTCACTTTTTACTTTTGGAGTTACAAGCCTCTGTGACTTTCCCTGTAACTCTGTAGCTGCCAGAGCAGCTGGTTTCTCCCGGCGTGAGCTGCGAGCATTCTACAATAAACTGCTAGGCATTTAGTCATCAATCAATATAAAGACTAGGTCTGAATGCCCTGGCTGTCCTCTGACCCCAGTCACCACCTTAAAACACATGGCCAATTTCTCTGTAGTGCCTTTGGCCAGCCATCCAACACTAAAAGAGGGCTATTCTAATTCACGGTATGTCCTTAACTTTTGAGCATCCAGTTTCATCCCATAATCACCTCTAAATCCAATTTTTTTATCATGCACTCCAAAGGAGTTGGTTTCAATGCTTTTCCTCCCATTTCCTCCCTTGTAGCACACTTTCACTCTCGGGTCCACCAGACTGGGTCCTATTACGAGAGTTTCAGAGGCTGCTTAGCCAGGAACGTGCCTTCCCCTTTCACAGCCTGCTGTGGCTGTGGAGCTGGTCCTATCAGCTGTGCACAACGTCCTAGGTCTGATTTCCCCGCACTTGCCTTGGAGCACACAGCCCACGCTAAGGGATCTGTGCTTCCCCACGTCACTCCCCACATTGGGCTCTCCCGAGACCATCTCTTTCACACACTTTCACACATGTCCTCTGCCCCAGGACTCCTCATCGGATGAAATGGGCCTCTCCCGTGTCCCAGGTGAGCCTAGTTAGGCTCCCACATTCACACACATACACACCACTCCTACCCCAGGACTCCTCATCGGACGAAACGAGCCTCCCTCATGTCCTGGGTAGGACCACACACACCCACACACTCCCAATTGGGGTGGCAAGCCACTCTTGCTACCCTGCCAGCAAGCTCTTCCTTGCTGCACTTGCCGCTCTATCAGCCCATTTTCTCCACCAGTGAACCACTTTCACTTTGTTAGGGGGACACGAGGTTCATCCAAATTGGCAGGCCACTCCTGCCACTCCCAGCCACTCTGGGTTAGATTAGTAGTTGGTCCCTGGGAGGTGATCAAGCTCCCCTTCGTCCCTATGGGACGGGCTTTCCTGACTTGGGCCCTTTATCCTTACTGTGGTTCCTGAAGTGCTGGTATCATGCTGCAGCCCTGTCTCTGGTTCCACTGCGCTGCCACATAAGTCCTCGGGATGCAGGGAGAGCCAGTCTCCATCCGGGTAAAGCTCCCCCATGGTGTGCCTTGGATGCCAAGTCTCCCCCAGTCCTGGGGGTCTAGTCCCACAGGCAAAGAAGACAGTAAATCTGTCATCTCTGATCCCCATCTGGGCCACCAGAAATGCTGTGGGATAATTAAGGAATCAGAGAGACCGAGGGGTTGAGGAGGAATTATTTAATTATTTAGATGCACCAACCTAGTCGGATTAACATCCAAAAGACTGAGGCCCAAACAAAGAGTTAAGCTATCTTTTAAGCATTTCATGGGGCAGGGGGAGATCTGTGCAGGGGGAAAAGTACTACAGAAGTGAGAAACAAATAACAGTTATTCAATTAAAACATGCATTACATCATTTCTTACCTTTCAAGGAACAACATGTTTCACGACTTGAGATTATCTATCTAGTGACCTTGTAGCCACACAGCTAGAGAAACAGTCTTCACAATGCCTGGGAAAGGGAGAGATAAGGCTCACTAGCCACAGAAGGAAAAACAGGCAGTTAATTTTAAAGGACTCCAGCTCTTTCTCTTCCTCAGGGGAAATTGTTTTTTTTTTTAACATACAACTGAGTTTTTGCTTACACATTCTTTAATTTCTTTTAATTCCTGTTCCATCACACCTGTAATCCAAACATTTTGGGATGCCAAGGTGGGTAGATCAGGGGAGGTCAGAAGTTCAAGACCAACCTGGACAACAGGGCGAACCCTATCTCTACTAAAAATACAAAAAAAAAAAAAAAGAAAAAGGAAACATTACTCAGGCGTGGTGGCAGGACCATGTAGTTCCAGCTGCATGGGAGGCTGAGGCATGAGAATCCCTTCACAACCTGGGAGGTGTAGCTTGCAGTGAGACAAGATCGCACTACTGCATTCCAACCTGGGGAACAGAGAGAGACTCAGTCTCAACAAAGGAAAAAAAAAGGAAGAAACAAATTGTCTGGAGAACTGGCAAAATTTGAGTATGCACTGTGTATTAAATGACTGCATTTTCTCATTGTTAAATTTCTGATTTTGATCTTTCTGCAGTGATAATCCAAGGAATGACTTTTTCTTTGTTCTGACAATATACACACACTCAACTACATAGGGTAAAGGGCCATAATACCTGAAACTTTATCCAAACAAGTCAGCATTAATAACAGTAAACATATATCCATATGTGTGTGTGTGAGTGTGTGGGCAGCAGGGTAAGAGAGGGAGGGAAGAGATATGAAACCTATGAAGTGAAAGCTATTAACAACTGGTGAATCTAGGTGAAAAGTATATGGGTTCATTGTACTATTCTTGCAAATTTTCTATAAATGTTATGTCTTGAAAAGAGATACAGTAAAAATTTAAAAGAATATATGACAACTACACTGAACTTCAGGAAGACAGGTATTTTTTAATTGTGGTAAAAAATATATATATCATAAAATTTGCCATCTTAACTATTTTTAAGTAGTACAGTTCACTAAAGAGTTATGTTTGCAACATTACCAGCCACTAGGCACAAACTTTGAATCTGTGTTTTCCTATACCATGAAACCTTTAGTTGTCTGTTTGCTTGTTTGTTCGTTTGTTTGTTTATTACTGATGAGATCTCGCTATGTTTCCCAGGCTGGACTTGAACTCCAGGGCTCAAGCAATCCTCTCACCTCAGCCTCCCAAGTAGCTGGGACTATGAGTGCATGGCGTTCAGCCCAGCTTGAGACCTTTCTCCTAAATGACAATCTGAGGATAAACCACAGGACATGCATAACGCTTATATTCAGCCATAGAGTACCAAGAGCAGTGTGCATCACCTAAGACATCTGAAGTCTACAACATGGATAGGATTTCAGTTACAATTACAATGTCAATTTCTGAAGGATTGATTAGCTGAAGGGATTTGAGGACTATGGAAAATCTTACAGTCACGACACCCATTACCTACTGGGGTAAAGAGAAACTTAACTTTGTTTAAACAAAGTTGTATTTAGGTCCGAAGGTCCTACATGTAATATTCCATAAATGAACCCTGTGAAGAACAAAGCACCAAGTATAACACTGTGAATCACACAAAATATACTGTCCCGCACTGAGAATAAGGGAGTGGGTGGACAGCAATTAATGGGCATTGTTATCAGACATATTCTAGAAACTTTTAACAGTGAATCCCTGGAATAATCCATGACCTCAGTTACATAAACGTTTTGTTTGAAAATATTTTATCTAGGAGAAATTATTTCAATCTCAATGTTAATCTCAGGATAATTTCTTTCTTGCTTTTTCTAACCATAAAAGGATTTAATCACCTCCTAAAGGCCACTTAGAAAATCACTAAACCAGCTACCTGTATGGCAGTATCCTCGTTTATCCAGCTTTTATCAAACGTACCATATAAAAATATCAATCAAAGGAAATGGTGGCCAACATTCAGCGACTCGGTTTTTGGAGCTGCTCCTGCTCCTCTGAACTGGGTCTCTTCTTGGGCCAGTACTAAGCTACCTTACAGTAAAGGATTTGAGTTTTAAGCATTTTCAGCAAAATCATTTCCTTCTTTACAGCAACATAGATGGTAGGAAGACAAAAACCTTGGAGCAAAATACAAATTTTGTATTTACCAGTCAAGGGTTCTTGGATAAAACACAATCCCCACACTTCCATTCTCTCATTCATAAAGTTGAGAAATTTTATCGTAGTGAGGGATTTGCCTAAGCTAAGCTGCAACTACATAGCCTCCACGCTTTTCCAGTCAATTTCAGGCATTCTTTCCATTGTTTTCTTTCATCCTGTTTCTGCTATATGACAATGCATAACACACACACACACGCACGCGCACACACAGACACACATAGACGCATGCACCAGCAGGCATTCTTCCTCCCTTTCCCTCACCTTGACCTGCAGATGCTCCCTCATCCTCTCCCTCCTGAGCAGGTGCAGGATCCTGACATTAAGCTGCTGGTTCCCCTTCTTCAAGTTCTGGTGGTTCCACTTCTTCATCACTGAACTGCTCGGGCTGGGGAATATGTGTGGGTGTGTAAATTAAAAAAAAAAAAAAAAGTTTTGTTATTGATACAAAATTTTACATATATACACAGAATACATAGCTATTTCTGATCATAACTAAGCCTAAAGACATTTCTCCAACTCTATTCTCTATGCCCAATAAGGTTACTCTACCCACAGGGAGGTTACTGTGAGAAAAGTGACGCACAAGGACTTTGGAAGCTATTATATTCTGTGTTGGAATACATGTGTACGATCCGTCATTAACAAACAAAACATGAGAAAGAAGTCATGGGCAAAAGCTGAAGAACACGAGAGGAAAAACAAAAAATCCTCCAGAATCAACGTTTCCTTCATGAGACGCCATAATCATGTTTTATCAGCAGGAAAGACGTTTCTCAGCACTTCCATACTAATGCAACAACACTATCGCAAAAATTAATTTCTGCTAATAGAAAACATCGAATTAACGTTTAAGCACTCACCAGCATAGGCCCAATCATTTCAGGAGGCTCTACATAGCGTCTTGGTCTACGCCGATAGGTCGATCTTCCTCGCCAACTCATATTTCACACTGAAAACAGACAACCGTGATTGGGAACATGCGCTCCAGAGGGCTGCTATATTCGATCACTTCCATGGATCAACGTTAACTTGTCCTTTTAATTTTGAAAATACTCTCAAAATAAGTCCCAGAGTGAAGAATACGTGTGTACGTTTTCTGAGTGTCTACAAAGCCACTTATGCTGGGCAAGCTGGCAGAGCAATCATCTTAAGAAGTGTGACAAAAGGCAGAGGGCATTTTTTCTAAATTTCTTTTGGTCCCGCGGTCTCCCTGTGTTGCTCTGGCACAGTGCAGTGGCACGATCACAGCTCACTGCAGCCTCGACTTCCCACTCAAGGGATCCTCCCACCTCAGCGTCCCGTGTAACTGGGACTACAGGCGCAGGCCACAGTGCCCCACTGACAGAGGGCATTTCTGATGAGGTTTAGTTTCACAAGTGGAATCCACATGAAAACACTAGTGAATCATAATTCTCGTGATTGCTACTTTTGGAACACTCCCACTTACTAGAGCCATTCACCCCTCTCAAATCAAGTTTGGTTGGACCACACAGCCTCGCCCAGTCCTTCCCACTGTTTCCGGACATTCCATGGCAGAGGTGAGACCTTGCGACGCCTCTCACTCGGAGGCTCCGCACTCCACAAAGCTTGGGGGCACTCACCAGCCCGCAGCCTTCCCAGGTGCCAGCTCCCTTCTTTACTGCCCTCCTCGCACCCGCCTGGGGCCTCGTTCAGGGATCTGCCCTGTGTCCGGGGTTCCTGGCACCTCCTGACTTCCAGCCCTCTGACAGCACAACCAGCAATCGCCCCTTCTACTCCTGAGCCCTTGACCTCCTCCCCTTCATGGCCCACCTTCCTCTCTGTCCTGGCCCCTTCACAACCACAAAGCTGATGGTGGCCTCGCAGCCTTTGAGAGAAGGAGGACGACCTCGAGGCCCTTCTCTTTCAGAGGTGAGGAACTCCCTCCCTTTCAGAAGACTCGAGGCCCTTCTCCCTCAGGAGCTACAAGGCCCTTCTCCCTCAGAGGCCACAGACCATGAGCAGGACCCGACAGACCCACCCGAAGCACACTGCCAGCTCTTCAACCTCACTCACACTTCAGCCCCCCAGGATGACTGGCCTGCAGACCTACCAGATGAATCTCAGTAGAGGAAAAAGAGTCCGGACAGCAGGAACGAGACCACACACCCTCACAGCTCCCTAGCGTTCTCCACCTGGGCGAAGCAGCGGAGCGGAAGACGCCCAGTGAACATGCGCACTGAGACGGGAGCCAAGGAGCATGCGCGGCTGTGGGCCGGGGAGGACTGCAGTTCCCAGCCCCGCAACCCAAACCCCGGATTCCCATCCCCACTGAGGATAATGGAATCCGACCTCCCTCTGCTGTTTCCTATGCCTCTGGGACTCAAATACCTCAAGTAGTGCTCCGCTCAAAACTCATTCCATCTTCAACTAAACCCCTCTCCCCTCCAGGGCCCTCTTTTGCCCTGGCCCCACCATGAGGACAAGAACCACGGTGACTGCCTGGGAAGACAGGTAGACCACCTGCGAAAACAGAAATAGCAACCTACTCCAAAAAGAAATTGTTTAATATGTGAACAAGTCAGAGAAACAGACTGAAAGAAAAATGAATACAACCTCTAGGACCTGTAAGAAAATACTAAAATGGTATCATTTGCAGCATCAGAATCACAGAAAGAGAAGTGACAGTATTAGAGAAACAGGACAGACAGAGTGACACCATGTGAAAGTCAACTCCATCTTGAAACTAGCAAGACACATTCCTTACCAGTCACAACCCAGGGTCCTAAGATGTTTGGGGTTGAGAAAACAGACAAAAGGTACCTCCAAGGACATGCTCCCACAGCAGCCGAAACTGCAGGGTTCCCAACACCCATAACAGTATATGCTTTCAACATAATTATGCTTTCATGGACTTACACACTGGAAAGTCAAGGATAGTTGTCTTTAAATCAATAGAATGATAAATTTCATCATGCTCTTTGCCCACCCACACAAAGGTACAGGTGAGTTTAGTCTTTACATAGATATGACCCCTATATAAGAAAAACCGGCCAGGCCACGGCTCACGCCTGTAGTACTAGTATTTTTGGAGGCTGAGCTGGGCAGATCAACTGAGCTCAGGTGTTCGAGATCAGCCTAAGCAACATGAGAAAATCTCATCACTACAAAAAAAAAAAAAAGAAGAAGAAGAAAGAAAAATTAGCTGGGCATGGTTACATGTACCTATAGTCACAGCTACTTAGGAGGCTGAGGTGGGAGGATCACTTGAGCCAAGAAGGTCAAGGATGCAGTGAGCTCTGATGACACTACTGCACTCCAGCCTGGGTGACAGAATAAGACCCTGTCTCAATTTTTAAAAATAGAAAATAAAAATGTACAAAGTTATCTATCTAATTAACTACATTAACAGATGAATGGGAAAAAAATACTGTGGTAAACAAAATAGATGCACTGATGAAACTCAACATATATTCAAACGAATACTGTCAGCAAATTTACAACAGAATGGAATGACTTACTCTGATAAAGCCCGTCTACAAAAAAAAAGGACAGTAAATATGATGGTGAAATGGTGAAATGTTTCCGTTTCTCATCAGGGATAAGACAATGGATGTCCACTATCACCATGGTAACAGGTGGGTCTGCGCAATGCCATAAAATCAGAAAAGGAAATAAAACTCTTTTTTTTTTTTTTTTTTTTGAGACGGAATCTCCGTCTGTAGCCCAGGCTGGAGTGCAGTGGCCGGATCTCAGCTCACTGCAAGCTCCGCCTCCCAGGTTCACGCCATTCTCCGGCCTCAGCCTCCCGAGTAGCTGGGACTACAGGCGCCTGCCACCTCGCCCGGCTAGTTTTTTGTATTTCTTAGTAGAGACGGGGTTTCACTGTGTTAGCCAGGCTGGTCTCGATCTCCTGATCTCGTGATCCGCCAGGCTCGGCCTCCCAAAGTACTGGGATTACAGGCTTGAGCCACCGCGCCTGGCCGGAAATAAAACTCTTTAAAATGATAGCACCGGCCCAGCGCAGTGAGGGCCTGTAATCCCAGCACTGTGGGAGGTGAGGCGAGTGCATCACTTGCACTCAGGAGTCCAAGAACAGCCCGGGAAACATGGCAAAACCCTGTCTCTACAAAAAATACAAAAGGAAAAACAAAGAAAAATGGCAGAAACAAAATTGCTCTTATTGAAGGATGATATGATTCTGTATGTTGAAGATTGAAAATGATCTAGAAGTAAACTTTTAGAATGCATAAGCATATTTCACAAGGCTGCTGGATAGAAAATCAATATATAAGAATAATGTCTCGCCCGGGCGCGGTGGCTCACGCCTGTAATCCCAACACTTTGGGAGGCCGAGCGGGTGGATCACGAGGTCAGGAGTTCAAGAGCAGCCTGGCCAAGATGGTGAAACTCCATCTTTACTAAAAATACAAAACTTAGCCGGGTGTAGTGGTGGGCTCCTGTACTCCCAGCTACTCGGGAGGCTGAGGCAGAAATTGCTTGCATCCAGGAGGGGGGGGTTGCAGTGAGCAGAGATCATGCCACTGCACTCCAGCTTAAACAACAGAGTGAGACTCCGTCTCAAAAGAGAAAAAAAGAAAGAAAGAAAAAAAAAGAATGATGTCTGTACACACAAACTCAGTTAGAATGTAAAATTTCAAAGAATGATACGTATCTCACAGCATCAAAAACCTAGAAATAAAATTCACAAAAGATGTACAAGACTTCTTTGCAGAAGGCTGTAAAGCTTTATTGGGAGAACTTTAATGAACAAATTTCCAACACAGGAGCAGCCTGCATCATTTCAGCGTGTCTTCTTTTAACTCTGTGATTGCTTTTCACCTGTAACAGAAACATAACAGTTGGAAACATGACTTAACAGCAGTTTATCTATATGATTCTAAAGGCATGTAGAGCCCGCTACAGTTTGGGTTTTATTAAATAGACTAAAAACAGAACCGTAAGGGTGATCCTGTGTCTTACATCCAATTAAACCTCTGTATACACTTTGAGCAGACAGACCTCCAGAATTTAAAGGTAATTTCTTCCCTATATATCAAGTACCTCCTTTAAATTCAAAAGCACTTATAATGAATGGTCAGCAATTTGGAAAACACATATGTAAAACATATTTCAGTTGATTACTCAGGAAGTACTAAGGTCATGGTCTTTGGACTTCAAATCTTATCAACTCATGTCTCAAAATCTGAAACTTACATGTAACATTTGATATGGTTAGAGGTGATTATATCACTCTATCCACTGTCTTATTAGAAATAGTGGCTCGTGCAGACTGACTGTGGGGGCAGAGAGTGTGCTTAGCACAGGCATCTTGCTCACACCCATCCTGAGCATCACTGACCTTCATGCCACAGAAAATAGAAACTAAACAATCTATCACCTTTTGATCATTTACCCACTCAAGGTTTCCTTCGTGAAAGATTTAAAAAGCAATTATTTATTAAGAGCCAGAGAATCCCAGCCTGGGCAACATAGTGAGACCCCATCACTACAAAACTTTTATTAAAAAAACAAAATAAATCAGGCACGGTGGCTTGTGCCTGTAGTTCCAGCTACTCAAGAGGCTGAGGTAGGACGATCACTTGAGCCTGGGAGTCAGAGGTTGCAGTGAGCTGAAGCTGCACCACTGCACTCCCGCCTGGGCAACAGAGTGAAACTCTGTCTAAAAAAAAAAAAAAAAAAAAAGGCAGCAATAGCAAGATGGCCAAATAGTAATACCTCTGGTCTGCAGCTCCCAGCAAGATCAAGGCAGAAGCTGGGTGATTTCTGCATTTCCAGCTGAGGTACCCGGCTCATCTCACTGGGACTCATTAGACAGTGGGTGCAGCCTGTGGAAGGTGATCAGAAGCAGGGTGGGGCATTGCCTTACCGGGGAAGCACTAGGGGTCGGGGAACTCCCTCCCCTAGCCAAGGAAAGTCATGAGGAACTGTGTTGTGAGGAACGGTGCATCCAGGCCCAGATACTATGCTTTTCCCATGGCCTTCTCAACCTGCAGACCAGGAGATTCCCTCCTGTGCCTACACCACCAGGGCCCTGGGTTTCAAGCACAGAACTGGGTGACCATTTGGGCAGATATGGAGCTTGCTGCAGGAGTTGTTTTTCATACCCCAGTGGTGCCTGGAATGCCAGGAAGACAGAACCATTCACTCCCCTGGAAAGGGGGCTGAAGCTAGGGAGCCATGTGGTCTAGCTGAGCAGGTCCCACCCCCATGGAGTCCAGCAAACTAAAATCTACTGGCTTGAAATTCTCACTGCCAGCACAGCAGTCTGAAGTTGACCTGGCACTGTCAAGCTTGGTTGGGGGAGGGACATCTGCCATTACTGAGGCTTGAGTAGGCAGCTTTCCCCTCACAGTATAAACAAAACCTCCAGGAAGTTCAAACTGGGCAGAGCCCACCACCATTTGGCAAACCCGCTATAGCCAGACTGCCTCTCCAGATTCCTCCTCTCTGGGTAGGGCATCTCTGAAAGAAAGGCAGCAGCCCCAGTCAGAGGCTTATAGATAAAACTCCCATCTCCCTGGGACAAAGCACCTGGGGGAAGGGGCAGCTGCGGGCACAGCTTCAGCAGATTTAATGTTCCTGCCTGCCGGCTCTCAAGAGAGCAACAGATCTCCCAGCACAGCACTCAAGCTCTCCTAAGGGACAGACTGCCTCCTCAAGTGGGTTCCTGACCCCCATGCCTCCTGACTGGGAGATACCTCCAAGCAGGGGTCGACAGATACCTCATGTAGGAGAGCTCCGGCTGACATCTGGCAGGTGCCCCTCTGGGACAAAGCTTCCCAGAGGAAGGAACAGGCAGCAATATTTGCTGTTCTGCAGCCTCTGCTGGTGATACCCAGGCAAACAGGATCTGGAGTGGACTTCCAACAAACTCCAGCAGACCTGCAGCAGAGGGGCCTGACTGTTAGAAGGAAAACTAACAAACAGAAAGGAATAGTATCAACATCAACAAAAAGGACGTCTACACAAAATCCCCATCTGAAGGTCACCAACATCAAAGACCAAAGGTAGATAAATCCACAAAGATGAGGAAAACCAAGCACAAAAAGGCTGAAAATTCCAAAAACCAGAACGCCTCTTCTCCTCCAAAGGATCGCAACACCTTGCCAGCAAGGAAATAAAACTAGACCGAGAATGAGTTTGACGAATTGTCAGAAGTAGGCTTCAGAAGGTGGGTAATAACAAACTTCTCCGAGCTAAAGGAGCATGTTCTTACCCAATGCAAGGAAACTGAGAGCCTTGAAAAAAGGTTAGAGAAATTGCTAACTAGAATAACCAATTTAGAGAAGAACATAAATGACCTGATGGAGCTGAAAAACACAGCACGAGAACTTCGTGAAGTATACACAAGTATCAATAGCCATATCGATCACGAGGAAGAAAGGATATCAGAGACTGAAGATCAACTTAATGAAATAAAGCATGAAAACAAGATTAGAAAAAAAAAAGAAAAAAAGGAACGAACAAAGCCTCCAAGAAATATAGGACTATGTGAATAGACCAAACCTACATTTGACTGGTGTACCTGAAAGTGACGGGGAGAATGGAACCAAGTTGGATAACACCCTTCAGGATATTATCCAGGAGAACCTCCCCAACCTAGCGAGACAGGCCAAGATTCAAATTCAGGAAACACAGAGAACACCACAAAGATACTTCTCGAGAAGAGCAACCCCAAGACACATAATCGTTGATTCACCAAGGTTGAAATGAAAGAAAAAATGTTAAGGGCAGCCAGAGAGAAAAGTCCCACAAAGGGAAGCCTGTCAGACTAACAGTGGATCTCTCTGCAGAAACCCTACAAGCCAGAAGAGAGTGGGGGCCAATATTCAACATTCTTAAAGAAAAGAATTTTCAACCCAGAATTTCATATCCAGCCAAACTAAGCTTCATAAGCAAAGGAGAAATAAAATCCTTTACAGACAAGCAAATGCTGAGAGATTTTGTCACCACCAGGCCTGCCTTACAAGAGCTCCTGAAGGAAGCAGTAAATATGGAAAGGAAAAACCAGTACCAGCCACTGCAAATACCAAATTGTAAAGACCATTGACACTATGAAGAAACTGCATGAACGAATGGGCAAAATAACCAGCTAGCATCATAATGACAGGATCAAATTCACACATAACAATATTAACCTTAAATGTAAATGGGCTAAATGCCCCAATTAAAAGACACAGACTGGCAAATTGGATAGAGTCAAGACCCATCAGTGTGCTATATTCAGGAGACCTATCTCATGTACAAATAGACACATAGGCTCAAAATAAAGGGATGGAGGAATATTTACCAAGCAAATGGAAAGAAAAAAAAAAAAGCAGGGGTTGCAATCCTAGTCTCTGATAAAAGAGACTTTAAACCAACATAGATCAAAAGAGACAAAGAAGGGCATTACATAATAGTAAAGGGATCAATGCAACAAGAAGAGCTAACTATCCTAAATATATATGCACCCAATACAGGAGCACCTAGATTCATAAAGCAAGTTCTTAGAGACCTACAAAGAGACTTAGACTTCCACACAATAATAGTGGGAGACTCTAACACCCCACTGTCAATATTAGACAGATCAATGAGACAGAAAATTACAAGGATATCCAGGACTTGAACTCAGCTCTGGACCAAGTAGGCCTAATAGACATCTACAGAACTCTCCACCCAACATCAACGGAATATACATTCTTCTCAGCACCACATTGCACTTATTCTAAAATTGACCACATAATGTGAAGTAAAACACTCCTCAGCAAATGCAAAAGAACAGAAATTATAACAAACCGTCTCTCAGACAACAGTGCAATCAAATTAGAACTCAGAATTAAGAAACTCACTCAAAACCACACAACTATATGGAAACTGAACAACCTACTCCTGAATGGCTACTGGGTAAATAATGAAATTAAGGCAGAAATAAAGTTCTTTGAAACCAATGAGAACAAAGACACAATGTACCAGAATCTCTGGAACATAGCTAAATAGTGTTTAGAAGGAAATTTATAGCACTAAATGCCCACAGGAGAAAGCAGGAAAGATCTAAAATTGACACCCTAATATCACAATTAAAAGAACTAGGGAAGCAAGAGCAAACAAATTCAAAAGCTAGCAGAAGACAAGAAAAAACTAAGATCAGAGCAGAACTGAAGGAGATAGAGACACGAAAAACCCTTCAAAAAATCAATGAATCCAGGAGCTGGTTTTTTGAAAAGATTAACAAAATAGATAGACCGCTAGCCAGACTAATAAAGAAGAAAAGAGAGAATAATCAAACAGACACAATAAAAAATGATAAAAAGGGATATCAGCACTGATCCCACAGAAATACAAACTACCATCATAGAATACTATACACATCTCTACACAAATAAACTAGAAAATCTAGAAGAAATTGATAAATTCCTGGAGATAATACACCCTCCCAAGACTAAATCAGGAAGAATTCAAATCCCTGAATAAACCAATAACAAGTTCTAAAATTGAGGCAGTAATTAATAACCTACCAACCAAAAGAAGCCCAGGACCAGACGGATTTGCAGTCAAATTCTACCAGAGGTACAACGAGAAGCTAGTACCATTCCTTCTGAAACTATTCCAAACAATAGAAAAAGAGGGACTCCTCCCTAACTCATTTTATGAAGCCAGCATCATCCTGATACCAAAACCTGGCAGAGACACAACAAAAAAATAAAATTTCAGGCCAATATCCCTGATGAACATTGATGCAACAATCCTCAATAAAATACTGGCAAACCGAATCCAGCAGCACATCAAAAAGCTTATCCACTATGATCAAGTCAGCTTCATCCCTGGGATGCAAGGATGGTTCAACATACACAAATCAATAAATGTTATCCATCACATAAACAGAACCAATGACAAAAACTACATAATTATCTCAATAGATGCAGAAAAGGCCTTTGATAAAATTCAACACTCCTTCATGCAAAGAACTCTCAATAAACTAGGTATTGATGGAACTTATCTCAAAATAATAAGAGCTATTTATGACAAACCCACAGCCAATATCATACTGAATGGGCAAAAGCTGGAAGCATTCTCTTTGAAAACTGGCACAAGACAAAGATGCCTTCTCTAACTCCTATTCAACATAATATTGGAAGTTCTGGCCAAGGCAATCAGGCAAGAAAAAGAAAGAAAGGGCATTCAAATAGGAAGAGAAGAAGTCAAACTGTCTCTGTTTGCACATGACGTGACTGTATATTTAGAAAACCCCATCGTCTCAACCCAAAATCTCCTTAAGTTGATAAGCAACTTCAGCAGTCTCAGGATACAAAATCAATGTGCAAAAATCACCAGCATTCCCATACACCAATAATAGACAAACAGAGAGCCAAGTCATGAGTGAACTCCATTCACAATTGCTATAAAGAGAATAAAATCCCTAGGAATACAACTTACAAAGGACGTGAAGGACCTCTTCAAGAAGAACTACAAATCTTTCCTTGAGCAGTGGCTCAAGGAAATAAGAGAGGACACAAATGGAAAAACATTCAATGCTCATGCATAGAAAGAATCAGTATCATGAAAATGGCCATACTGACCAAAGTAATTTATAGATGCAATGCTATCCCCATCAAGCTACCATTGAGTTTCTTCACAGAATTAGACAAAACTACTTTAAATTTCATATGGAACCAAAAAAGAGCCCGTATAGCCAAGACAATCCTAAGCAAAAAGAACAAAGCTGGAGGCATCATGCCACCTGACTTCAGACTATACAAGGCTACAGTAACCAAAACAGCATGGCACTGGTACCAAAACAGATATATAGACCAATGGAATAGAACGGAGGCCTCAGAAATAACACCATGCATCTAAAACCATCTGATCTTTGACAAACCTGACAAAAACAAGCAAGGGGGAAGATTCCCTCTTTAATAAATGGTGTTGGGAAAACTGGCTAGCCATATGCAGAAAACTGAAACTGGACCCCTTCATTACACCTCATACAAAAATTAACTCAAGACGGATTAAAGACTCAAACGTAAGACCTAAAACCATAAAAACCCTAGAAGAAAACCTAGGCAATACCATTCAGGACATAGGCATGGGCAAAGACTTCATCAAAAGCAATGTCAACAAAAGCCAAAATCGACAAATGGGATCTAATTAAACTAAAGAGCTTCTGCACAGCAAAAGAAATTATCATCAGAGTAAACAGGCAACCTCCAGAATGGGAGAAATTTTTTGCAATCTATCCATTGACAAAGGGCTAATATCTAGAAACTACAAGGAACTTAAACAAATTTACAAGAAAAAAACAACCCCATGAAAAAGCGGGTGAAGAATATGAACAGACACTTCTCAAAAGAAGACATTTATGCAGCCAACATGAAAAAAAGCTCAGTATCACTGATCATTAGAGAAATGCAAGTCAAAACCATAATGAGATACCATCTCAGGTCAGTTAGAATGGTAATCATTAAAAAGTCAGGCAACAATAGATGCTGGAGAGGATGTGGAGAAATGGGAACATTTTTACACTGTTGGTGGGAGTGTAAATTAGTTCAACCATTGTGGAAGAGAGTGTAGCAATTCCTCAAGGATCTAGAACTAGAAACACCATTTGACCCAGCAATCCCATTACTGGATATATACCCAAAGGATTATAAATCATTCTACCATAAAGACACATGCACATGTATGTTTAATGCAACACTGCTCACAATAGCAAAGACTTGGAACCAACCCAAATGCCCATCAATGATAAACTGGATAAAGAAAATGTGGCACATATATACCATGGAATACTATGCAGCCATAAAAAGGATGAGTTCATGTCCTTTGCAGGGACATGGATGAAGCTGGAAACCATCATTCTCAGCTGGAAACCTCAACTAGCAGAGGAACAAAAAATCAAACATCACATGTTCTCACTCATAACTGGGAGTTGAACAATGAGAACACATGGACACAGGAAGGGGCACATCACACACTGGGCCCATCGGGGGGTAGGGGGCTAGGGAAGGGATAGCATTAGGAGAAATATCTAATGTAGATGACGAGTTGATGGGTACAGCAAACCACCATGACACGTGTATACCTATGTAACAAACCTGCATGTTCTGCGCATGTATCCCAGAACTTAAAACATAATTTTTTTAAAAAAAGCAAGAGAATTCAGAATTTGATAGAATCTAAGAATAGATATTCAGGTCTCCACGTAGAAAAACAAACATGAAACAGGGTGCCCACTCACTTTCTTAATAGGAAAGAAAGCTCAATTCAGATGTTTTAAGATGACTCAGGCCAGAGTTTAATGATTTACGATAAACAAACCATGCAAAGCAGAATCCTGTGCATTCTATCCAACAGGATCAGAGTATGGAAAAAAACAGAATGGAAAATGATTTTTAAAATCTGACTTAAACTCACTTTTTTTTTTTTTAAGACGGAGTTCTACTCTTGTTGCCCAGGCCAGAGTGTGCAATGGCGTGATCTCAGCTCACGGCAACCTCTGCCTCCCGGGTTCAAGTGATTCTCCTGCCTCAGCCGCCTGAGTAGCTTAGAATACAGGCGCATCCCACCACGCCCAGCTAATTTTTTGTATTTTTAGTAGAGACGGGGTTTCACCGTGTCAGCCAGGAAGGTCTCAATCTCCTGACCTCGTGAACCACCCACCTTGGCCTCCCAAAGTGCTGGGATTACAGGCATGACCACCACACCCGGCCTCTTTTCTGGTTTTTCTAACCATAAAAAGATTTAATCACCTCTTAAAAGTCACTTAAAAAAATCATACTAAACCAGCTACCTGTATGGCAGTATCCTGATTTATCCGGCTTGTATCAAACTTACCATATAAAAATATCAATCAAAGGAAACGGTGGCCATATTCAGTGACTCGGCTTTTGGAATTGCTCCTACCCCTCTGTAATGGGTCTATTCTTGGGCCACTACTAAGCTACCTTACAGTAAAGCATTTGAGTTTTAAGCATTTTCAGCAAAATCAGTTACTTTTTTTACAGGAACACATACGGTAGTAAGTCACAAACTTTGGAACAAAATATAAATTTTGTATTCACCAGTCAAGTGTTCTTGGATAAAACACAATCCCCGAGCCTCCATTCTCTCATTCATAAAGTGGAGAAATTTTATCATAGTGAAGGATTTCCCTAAGGTAAGCTGCAAACTATACCCTCTTCACTTTTCCAGTCAATTTTCAGGCATTCTTTCCATTGTTTTCTTTCCTCCTGTTCCTGGTATATGACAATGCATCACACACACACACACACCCCCCAACAGACATTCTTCTTCCCTTTTCCTTCACCTTGAGCTGCAGATGCTCCCTTGTCCTCTCCCTCCTGAGCAGGTGCAGGATCCTGACTTTGATTTGCTGGTTCTCCTTCTTCAGGTTTTGGTGGTTCCCCTTCTTCATCACTGAACTGCTCGGACTAGGGAATATGTATGTATGTACAAATTTTAAAAAAAAAGTTTTGTTCATAAATGTCAATTATATGTACACAGAATACATAGATGTTTCTGACAATAACTAAGCCTAAAACTAAATCCAATTCTATTCTCTATGCTCAATAAGGTTACCCTACCCATAGAAAGGTTACTCTGAGAAAAGTTATCCACAAGGACTTTGGAAGTGATTATACTCTGTGTTGGAATAGATGTGTACAATTTGCCATTAACAAGCATGAAAAGGGAGTCATGGGCAAAAGCTGGAGAACACAAGAGAAAAAAAAATTATTCTGAATCAATGTTTCCTTCGTGAGACACCATATTCATTTTTTATCAGCATGAAAGACTTTTATCAGTGTATGTATAGTAATGCAACAACACTATCAAAAAGATTAATTTCTGCTAATAGAAAACATCGAATGTTAAAGCACTCACCAACATAGGCCCAATAACCTCAGGAGGTTCTACACTGAGTCTTGGTCTAGGCCGGTAGGTTGATCTTCCTCACCAACTCACATTTCACACTGCAAAAAGAAAACTGTGATTGCGAACATGCACCTGAGAGGATAGCTGTATTCGATCACTTCCATGGCTAAATGTTAACTTGTCATTTTGATTTTGAAAATATGTTCAAAATAAGTCCCAGAGTTAAGCATATGAGTGTACGTTTCCTGAGTGCTTGCAAAGCCACTTACGGTGGTCAAGCTGGCAGAGCAATCATTTTAAGGCGTGTGACAAAAGGCAGAGGACATTATTTTAAAATTTATTTTGGATGGGGGATCTCGCTCTGTTGCTTGAGCTGCAGTGCAGCGCCGTGATCACAGCTCACTGCAGCCTTGACCTCCCGCTCAAGCAATCCTCCCGTCTCAGCGTCCCGACTAGTTGGAACTACAGGCACGCGCCACTACACCCCACTGACAGAGGGCATTTCTGATAAGGTTTAGTTTCACAAGTGGACTCCACATGAAAACACTAGTGAATCACAATTCCCGTGACTGCTGCTTTTGGCACACTCCCACTTACTAGGGCCATTCACCCCCTTAAATCAAGTTTGGTTGAACCACACAGCCTCACCCAGTCCTTCCCATTGTTTCTGGACCATCCATGGCGGAGGTGAGACCTTGCAATGCTTCTCACTCAGGCGCTACTCACTCCACACCACTAAGGGGTGCTCACCAGCCTGCAGCATTCCCAGGTTGCAGGCCTCTTCTTTGCGGCCCACCTCGCCTCTGCCAGGGGCCCCATTCAGGACTTAGGAATGTGCCCTGTGTCGGGGGTTCCCGGCACCTCGGGACTTCTATCCCTCCAACAGCACCCCCAGTACTCACCCATCTTCACCTGAGCCCCTGACCGCCTTCCCTCCACAGCCTACCTTACTCCCTGTCCTGGCCCCTTCACGACCACAAAGCTGATGGTCCGGTCGCAGACTGTGAGAAGGAGGAGGAGGATGACCTTGAGGCCCTTCTCCCTCAGAGGCCACGAGGCCCTTCTCCCTCAAAGGCCACAGACCATCACACCACGGGACCCACCGGACTCGCCTGAAGCCCACTGGCTCCTCCTCTCCCTCACTCACACTTCAACTTCCAGGAGGACTGGCCTGTGGACCTACCAGATGAATCTCAGTAGAGGAAAAAGTGTCCAGATGGCAGGAACGCTACTACACACCCTCACAGCTCCCTGGCGTTCTCCACGTGGGCTAAGGGGCAGACGGGAAGACGCCCAGTGAACATGCGCACTGAGACAGGTGCCCAAGGAGCATGCGTGGCTACGGGGCAGGAGAGGGCAGCAGTTCCCAGTCCCACACCCGAAACCCCCGATTCCCATCCCCATTGAGGATAATGGAATCCGACCTCCCTCTGCTGTTTCCTATGCCTCTGGGACTCAAATACCTCAGACAGTGCTCCCCTCAAAACTCACTCCATCTTCAACTGAACCCCCTTCCCCTCCAGGGCTCTCTCTTGCCCTGGCCCCACCATGGTGACAAGGACCATGCTGGCTGCCTGTGAAGAGAGGTAAACCACCTGTTAAAACAGAAATACCAACTTACCCCATAACATTTACACAAGATCAAGAGTCTCATAACCTGATATTCAAAATGTCCAGCATGTAAATTGAAATTACTCAGAATATGAAAAACCAGGAAAATAGGGGAACTCAAATGGGGAAAGACAATGCACCAACACCAATGCTAAATAGACATGTTGGGATTATCTGGCAAAGCCTTTAAAGATGCTATTTTTAAAATGCTTAAACAAGCAATCATGAACACTTTTGAAACAAGTAAAAACAGAAAGCCCTGGCACAAAAAAAGAATATTTAAAGACGAAACAAATGGAAATTTTAGAAGTGGAAAATATAATAACCATGGAAATAAATTCTCACTGAATGGATTCAGTAGCAGAATGGAGGCAAGAAAAGAGTTTGTGAACTCAAAGAGATAAATAGAAATCGTTCTATCTGGCCAAGAGCAGTGACTTTTACCAGTAGTACTAGTATTTTTGCAGGCTGAAGTAAGAAGATAGATGGCTTGAGGTTAGGCGTTTGAGACCAGCCTGGGCAACATAGTGAGACTCATCTCTACAAAAAAAAATAGATAAATAACAACAGCCCAGGCCCAGTGGCTCACGGCTGTAATCCCAGCACTTTGGGAGGCCAAGGAGGATATATCACCTGAGGTGAGGAGTTCAAGACCAGCCTGGCCAACATGGTAAAACCCTGTCTCAACAAAAATTACAAAAATTTAGCCAGGCATGGGGGTAGGCACCTGTAATCCCAGCTACTAAGTGAATGAGGCAGGAGAATTGCTTGAACCTGGGAGGCAGAGGTTGCAGTGAGCTGAGATCATGCTGCTACACTCCAGCCTGGGTGAAAGGAGCAAGACTCTGTCAAAAAAAAAAAAAAAAAAACCTTTAAAAATAGCTGAGTGTGATGATACATGCCTGTAGTCCTAGCTACTGTGAACACCAAGAAGGGAGGATCCCTTGAGCCCAGGAATTCAAGGCTGCAGTGAGCTATGATCTCACCACTACACTCCAACGTGGGCAACAGAGTGAAACTCAGTCTCTAAAACAAAAAGAAATTGTTCAATATGAACAAGTCAGAGAAAGAGACTGACAGAAAAATGAATACAACCTTAAGGACCTGTAAGAAAATGCTAAAACATCTATCATTTGTAGCATCAGAATCGCAGGAGAAGTGAAAGTGTTATGTAACCAGGAGCCTAGGACAGCCAGAGTGACACCATTTTAAAATCAACTCCATCATGAAACTAGCAAGGCACATTCCTGGCCAGTCACAACACATGGTCCTAAGATGTTTGTAGTTGAGAAAACAGACTAAAGATACCTACAAAGACATACTCCCACAGCAGTGGAAAGTCCAGGGTTCCCAACATCCATAACAATATACGCTTTCAAAATAATTATAGTTATGCTTTGATGTACTTACACACTAGAAAGTCAAGGATAGTTTTCTTTAAATCAATAGAATGATAAACTTCATCATGCTGTTAGCCCACCACACAGAGGTACAGATAACTTTAGTCTTTACATAGACAAGACCCCTATATAAGAAACACACTAGGCCAAGGCTCACGCCTGTAATCCCAGCACTTTGGGAGGCTGAGGTGGGCAGATCGCCTGAGCTCAGGAGTTCAAGACCAGCCTGGGCAACATGACAAAATCTCATCTCTACAAAAAAAAAAAAAAGAAAGAAAAATTAGCTGGGCATGGTGGCATGCACCTATAGTCCCAGCTACTCAGGAGGCTGAGGTGGGAGGATCACTTGAGCCCAGGAGGTCAAGGCTGCAGTGAGCCAAGATCGCACCACTGAACTCCAGCCTGGGGGACAAAGCGAGACCCTGTCTCAAAAAGAAAAGAAAAACTTAAAACAAAGATAGTGCATTCCTCTGCTTCCTTTCTGGGGACACCCTTCTCTGTAATGGACTAGTTTTCAATAAGTTATCTCTTTTTTTTTTTTTTTTTTTTTAAGGAGTTTAGCTTTTGTTGCCCAGGCTGGAGCACAATGGCACGATCTCAGCTC